>NC_060263.1:12534930-12845764 GCF_021901455.1 Neodiprion lecontei
TGCAAAGACAGCATCAAACAGATTATGCCTTTTTATTACAACAACGTTTAGAAGAAATTCATCACTTTGCTAGGAATAGAATTTCTATGGCTTCAGATAAATTAAAAACTCGCTATGATATTCGAGCCAGAGATTTAAAATTTAATCCTGGAGATTCTGTTTGGCTTTTTCAACCACGAAGACAGAAAGGACGATGTCCAAAGCTACAAAGAAATTGGGAAGGCCCTTACTTAGTGGTTAACCGGATAAATGATGTTGTTTATAGAATCCGAAGATCTCCTCATTCCCGTCAGAAAGTGGTTCACTTGGATCGTCTTGCTCCATTTGAAGAAGATCAACCTGGAACAATCTCTCCAAAACCAGGAACATCCTTCGAGGTTAGATCTTCAAACGAACACCCTTGACGACTGTGATCGATTTGGCCTTCTTTACAGTCGGTCATCGATTGGGAGAAGAATTTACCTTTCGGAATTCATTTGAGTAAAACTCGACCGCTTACGATTATTATTGAAGGAAATATCGGATGCGGAAAAACAACTTTCACCAAGAGGTTTTTAGCAGATCGCCAGGTCTGTACACTTTTAGAACCTCTTGAAGAATATCGAAATGTAGCTGGAATTAATCTTTTAGATTTGATGTATCAGAACCCAGATCGTTATTGCTATTATTTTCAGCATTTCGCTCAAATGGTTATGTTAGATAGACATCTGCAGACGACTTCATTGCCTGTAAAGGTGATGGAAAGATCGATATTCAGTAGCAATTGTTTTGTAGAAGCTCGTCGAAGGTTAGGTAATTTTCGCGACTTCGAATCTCATTTATTGACGAAAAATTTTGATCTTCTCATTCGCTCGTCTGAGCTCAGAGTAGATTTGATTGTTTATTTGCGAGTTTCCCCAGAAACTTCTTTTGCTCGAGTTAGTTCCCGTTCTCGTGAGGAAGAATCGAGTATTTCTTTAGAGCTACTCAGAACTATCCATGAAGTTCATGAAGATTGGCTAGTAAAACAAACCTTTTCTTCTTTATCGGCTCCTGTTTTAGTTATCAATACAGAAGCTACAGCCGATCAAGTTTTTAAAGATTTTTGTACTTCCTTAACATGCGGATAGTATATAGTTAACTTGTACTTGCTTTATTAAGGGTTTTGTTTCCTTCTAGAAACTTCTTCTCTGGAATCGAGTTTTGTGTCGGATAGGCTTTGGTTTATTAATGTGAAAAGAGCCACGATTATTTTCCGAGGTCGATGAGCGGTTGCTTGATTTTCACATTTTATTAACCTTAAGTGTCAGTTTTTGTGAGTACTTTTTCAGGTTACTCGACACAGCCTTTTCCCATCCAATTTTTCTCCGATTCCTGAGGATGACTGGTGGTTTTATTTTGAAGAAGGACGCTGAAATAATTCAGATAAGATCGTTTCTTTTCTTTTGAATACATATTCAATTTATTTTATTCAAGTATTCTCCCAAATTCACTCAGTGAATTTGAATTGTTATACCACCACTCACATTTGTCCTCCAAACTCTAGGGTGTGCTGTCTCAGAAGAAGCTCTGGATTCAGTCACCCCCCGATTTCCTTATTTCCTATGAAGAGAAGTCTGTTTTCGTCTTATTTGGACCTGGAATTGTCGGTTCCCGTTTCGGTGTTTTCATCCGAACCTGTTTCGGAGGGATCCTTCATGAAGAAAATCGAATTTCTTCCCGACGTCAATCTGGGCCGTTGCGGATAACTTTGAATTCATGAAGCCACATAACACCTAATAACACTAACCTTTATAAAACATGGCACATAAATTTTTGAGATTATTTAACGCTCAACTATCTGCTCAAGGTTTTCTGTGGTTTACCTTGAGACTGTGGGCAAATGCCAGATAGTAAAAAAGGGAGTTCTTAAATTTTTAGAGCCACAGCTCCAACTCACCTTTGAGCACTGACTACTAGAATACTTTTATAATCATTTTATCTTTCCCGAGTCGGGACGACTCTTTTCCTCGGGGGGGAGTAGTGTTACAAAGGGTGAAATCACCCGTTTTGCCCCCTCTTTGATGATCTAGTAGTCAGCATAGATAAAAGACGTTTATAAACCTCTTATGTCTTTTAAAAGAATAAGGTTGCTGCGCCAACCGATATTATTGTAAAAACAGTCTTGTTTCAGACTTTAAACAAGAAACACGTATATTGCATTAAAAGCATTTATCACGATATTTTTGTTCACGCCTTTGATTTGATAATAAGTAAACTCGCGGATCCATATTTTATTAACGTAACGCCCAAATCGTTACAATATATATATATATATATATATATATATATATATATATATATATGTCGGAAATGGCCAGATAACACTCGTGAACTTTGTGTCTTGCGTGTGGGACGCATGTTGAACCACCTTTTTATTCTTTCACAAGATAAAACGAAACTTAACTTATTGAACAAAGCTTTTTCAAAATTCAACGTTAATCACAAGATTCTAAATGTTCAATGTTTATTCTGTTATTGATCTTTGCCGTAGTTTCTCTGGAGACCGAATAGAAGAAAGCGGTGATAATCCTCCTCGTTATTCATTTCATTATCCTTGACACGGCTAATCCTGACAATCACACGTCCTCGTGTGCTGTAAGACAAAAATTAAAAGATATTTAGACCGTTCGGCCAACCTGATCATATTACCATTCCAAAAATCACGATGTGCTTTAACAAATCCATAATTTATAACAAATTCCGTACTAAATAACAAGTCCGGTGACAAACTGGTGACAACACCCCATTTCATAGAAATCATCTTCTTTCCACAAGAGCAAGAACTACAATCTTCTCAAAAGACTTGCATTCCTCTCATGAGACTTATATTTTTATCCAAACATGTAATTTCCACACACATTGCCAATTATCAATTGGGCTTCACATATGTGACCGTATGACAACGTCAAGCTGTCCATACATCAACATTTCCACACACAGTCGCCTCATGCGACAGCACCACACCATTAGCCGTTACATTGCGCCATCTCCGCTCACCGAAATGAGTAAGGTTTTTTTTTTTTGACTTGCAACTAATAAGCGTAATGAATGTGTGCACTAGGATCAAGCTCAAACCAAAGGGAATGACAATCATTTCCTACTCCAATATTCTGATGAATTTCTTATAACAGGTGCGCCAACAAGGATGTCACAGGTTATTAATCCAAAAATAACATATTAAATTTGTAATTTAATACCTTGAATACTCAATGACTCTTCAGAAGATTTATCAAAATCAATATCCAATTCTGAAGGTACAGAACAGTCAGGCATTGCTCGAAGACGGTCATGAGCGTATTTGTACGTTCGATTACAATTTAGAGATTTTAAAATGTACCGATCTCCGTCTAACACTTCAATAACACGAAATGGCCCTTTAAATTTTGAATTTAATTTTGTTTGATTTCTTTCGTGATTTTCAATTAAAACATAATCCCCAACAGAAAATTTTAAAAATTTTGCCTTTCGGGCATCAAATCGCGATTTTTCAATTTGCGAGTTAATCTCAATCATATTGGCTGCTCGCTCTCTGATTTCCGATAAGTCAATTTCTTTTTCACAATCAGTAATCGGTAACAGATTCAACGGTCTGGCTACGCGACCAATCATCAATTCCAGAGGAGTAGCTTTAGTCACACTACTGACGGAACAATTCAGTGCCAGTTGAATATCTCCAAGAGAATCCTGCCAAGATCTATTATTGTCAACCTCAACAGAAGTGAGCATATTTTTAAGTGTACTCATAACACGTTCGACTTGACCATTGCCTCGACTAGTACCAGTAGCAATCAAATGAAGATTAATGCAATGGGAAGCACAAAAATCACGAAAATTTTTGTTTGCAAAACATCTCCCCTGATCAGCAATCACACGAACCGGTGCTCCAAATAATGTGACGATTGATTTTAAAGCTTTTATAGCACTTACAGCATCATTAGAAAGAGTATGGTAAAGAAAAACAAACTTAGTAAAGGCATCAATAAACACAAAAACATATTCTTTAATATTACTTTTGCCACTAAGCTTTCCAGTAACATCAATATGAAGAGTATGCCAAGGAATACTCTTTGGGATTGGATGTAATTCAGCTTGAATTTTACCAGAAGTAGATTTGGAAATTCGGCAAGTAATGCAATTTTCGACAAATTTTCGGACATATTTGGACATATTAGAAAACCAATAATGTTGGTAAGCCTTCTCTAAAGTTTTATGCCATCCCAAATGAATAATCGATTCATGAACATGATTTATTATAGACCACTAAAAAGCTTTAGGGATTATTGGTAAAATACGAGTGTCATTATTTCGCTGTATTTTTCTGAACAAAATTCCAGATTTAAGTTCGTATGTATTAGAAACATTTGAGTCAAGCTCATCGTTTCCTAATTTAGAAATAAGATCACGAATTTCGGCATCCTTCTGCTGCTCCGCTTGTAACCAACCGTGAGAAATTTTTGAAAAATTTATACGTTTCTGCTCAACAGTTTCAACATTTAGTTTGTCATTCTCAGGTAAAGGATTTCGAGAAAAGAAATCTGCATGTGATAGATTTTTTCCTTCTCGATAAACAATATCAAAGTCGAATGACTGTAAAAATGCCCACCATCTATAAACTCTTGGGGATAAGTCAAGTTTTACACGAGATGCCTTGAGAGAATTACAATCTGTAACTACTGTAAATTTTCTACCATGTAAATAATGTCGAAAATGCCTAATAGCATTCACAACAGCAAGTGTTTCCATTTCATACGAATGATATCGCGACTCTATTTCTGTAGTTCTTTTGCTAAAATAAGCTACAACATGGGCTTTTCCACCAACTTTTTGGATGAAAATTGCACCGTAACCAACTGAGCTAGCATCTGTATGTAATTCTATAGTAAAATTTGGATCAAAAATCATTAAAAGAGGAGAACTCGTCAGGTGAGAAACAATTTTTGTTCGAATTTCCTCAAATTCAGGTTTCCAATCAATCCTACCCTTTCCATTAGTAAGTTTATACAAAGGACAAACAAGTTTAGAAAACCCTTTTATGAATTGCCGAAAATACGAGGCAAGTCCAACAAATTGTCTAAGTTGAGTAACAGTTTGAGGAGGTGGGAGTGCAGTCAACGCGATAACCTTGCGAGGATTTGGTCGAATTTCTCCTGCCGAAACTTGATAACCAAGAAATTCTATTTTCGTTTTCAAAAATGAACATTTCTTTAGATTGACTGAAAATCCAGCTTTAGTCAAAGCCCCTAAAACAACTTCTAATTTTCGAATACCCTCAATAATTGTTTCTGATGGGATGAGAATATCATCCATATAACAAATAATAGACGTATTCACTAGATCTCCCAAAGCTTTGTTAATTGCTCGCTGAAAAACAGAAGGTGCATTTTTCAAACCAAAAGGCATTGCTAAATATTCGTACTGCCCGTCAGGAGTAACAAAAGCAGTCCGTTCAATAGAATCTGGGTGAATAGGAATTTGGTGAAAACCGCTAGCCATATCAAGAGATGTAAAATAATGAGCACCTCCTAGTCTATCTATCTGATCAGCAATAAGCGGTAACGGATATTTATCAGCCACCGTATTATTGTTAAGCTCCCGATAATCAACACACATTCGATCAGAACCATCTTTTTTTTTAACTAAAATAATTGGACTAGCAAAAGGAGAACAACTGGGTCTGATGACATTCTCCTCTTGTAATTCCTTGATTTTATCTCGCACTATTTGACGTTCAACAGTCGAAAGACGATAAGGTCGTCTTTGCACGGTTCGGTTAGGATCTAGCAAACGAATTTCAAGTTGTCCGGTCGTTACTCTAGATTTAGGTGTTCCTATGACGAAAGTTGAACGAAATTTGTTTAAAACATCAACCAAGAGACGTTTGTCAAGTTCAGAAACGTCTGTTTTTATTTCGTCAAAATTAAATGAATGATAGTCTACTTCACAAACATTAACCCTCGGAATTCTTTTTAGAACTAAACTGTCAACTGTCATTTCTATTGAGTAACCAAGAGATAATATTTCTCTTCCAACAAGAATTTCAGTACTAAGAAAATCATCATGAATCACATGAAATGAAATTTCCAGGCAATGATCATTTATAGTCACTTGTGCCAAGATTTGAATGACACTTTGAATACTGGAAGGACCGATACCGGAAAGAATGACTACAAAGTTCTAACGTTTTCCTGAAAATTTTTTAGCAATGCTTTCTTTAATCAGAGAGCATTCAGCACCGGAATCAAAACAAAATGAAAACTTCTCACCGGAATGTAGTAACTCGCCAAAAGTCGGTTGAATAGAACACGAATTAATACGACGCTCCATTTGACCTTGAGCAAGGGTATTTTGTCCAGACCCAGAAGACTTCTTGCAGCTTGTAGAAACATGTCCAACTTCTCCACATTTGAAGCACGTCACAGAAGATTTCACAGCGGTGGAGGGTATTTTCTTTGAAAGATTTCCAAAGTTGTCCGGGATGGTGCTCAATGAACGACTTCGACACTCCGATATTTTGTGTCCAAATTTTCCACAGTGAAAGCATTTTAATGAAGATACATAAGTTCTCAATCGTTTGGAATCGAACGATGAGCCCTCTCTGGCTTGAGAAAAAGGAAAAGCTCTTTTTCGGTAATCAACTGCCATAAGTTCTTGTTGTAACTTCGTTCGAGAACTTATTTCCGTAGTAAGAGCCAAACGTTTTAAACGTGGATCCAACTGAGCCACATGAGAAAGAACAATCGAAACAGCAATTTCTTCGGAATTCATCAGTTGTAGTCGTGGAATAAGAACACTTAAAACTCGACTCGAATATGCAGCGATATTTTCATCTCCATTTGGCTGTCCAGAATATAACGAAAGTAACGTCGCCGCGGGAGTTTCAATAATTTCATATCGCGCGAGAAAAATGTTTTTAAATTGTTCCCAAGTCATTCCGTTAAAGCTGATTTGAGGAAACCAAGATGCAGCTGATCCTTTCATAGCTTTACTCAACGCATTTACTAACTTGCTCCCTTGAAGTTCCTGTTCTTGCATACACAAGCTAGCTGTCGAGCACCAAGCTTGTGCATTGATATTTTGCTCATCCGGATTGAATAGCGGAAAAGTAACTTCATGACGAGAATCAGCAGTTGGACTTTGCATTTTTCGAATTAACTCCATCATATTTTTATTTTGAATCTCAAACAAAATTTGCCAACGATCTTCCGAAGTATCAGAATTGCGTTGAGGAGTCTCGGACGGTAATTCTGAAATGGATGGTTCCGCGTCCCTTCGGTATCCCACTTCTGATGTCGGAGAATGGCCAGCTAACACTCGTGAACTTTGTGTCTTGCGTGTGGGACGCATGTTGAACCACCTTTTTATTCTTTCACAAGATAAAACGAAACTTAACTTATTGAACAAAGCTTTTTCAAAATTCAACGTTAATCACAAGATTCAAAATGTTCAATGTTTATTCTGTTATTGATCTTTGCCGTAGTTTCTCTGGAGACCGAATAGAAGAAAGCGGTGATAATCCTCCTCGTTATTCATTTCATTATCCTTGACATATATATATATATATATATATATATATATATATATATATATATATATATATATATATATATATATATATATATATATATATATGCGTATTGTCACGGTAACTTGATATCTACGATTATAACAAAAAAAAAATATTAATAAAAAAAACTAATCTCTTCCGTGATCAAATAATACAAAGCCCACACAGCAAATGACGACATATTTTTTTATATTCCAGCTTCTACGGGGTCCTTTCATTCATTTGGGTTTCTTTTATATTATTTCTAGACAAAAAAAAAAAAATTATTTAAAAAATAACAGTTTAAAATAATCAATTGATCCCGTCGTGATCAAATAATACAAAGCCTACACGTAAAGAGGACATATATTTTTATATATACTCGTACTATCACGAGAACTTTATATCTAAATAATATAATTGAACTTCGTACGCGTACGCATAACGTCGAACAAGAAAGAATTTTTCGCGGACACCGATTGAGGTTATGTATGCACGTGGCTCTAGAGTTTTGTATAAGGATGATATAATAGGAAAGGCAAATGCAAGAAAAGCATTATACGAATATAAAAAGAAAAAGAAATTAATTTAACCTTTAAAGTGCATCACGGGTGTTTGACACCCGCAGAAATGTTTAAGGTCCCAAAAACATTACTTAATTTGAAAAAAGTGGGTATATGTCGCCATTTACCTGCAATTGAGATCACTAACTGTAAGTAAAGTAGGTTAGTATATTTTGGTAAGCGTCAGTATACGAACAGATGCTGCGCAAAGTAGACGTTCTAAAATCCGCGGGTGTCCGACACCCACTGTGCACGTAGTGGGTGAAAAAGTGTTTTTGGAGCAAATTTTTTCTCTGTTTTAGTATACGTAATTAACAATAATTTAACGTAAGTACACTATCGAAAGTGAAAAAAATTTTTTATTTTCATTATTTAACACATTTTTGCTTTGTAGATGGCTTATAGCCTACGACCACGCTTGTTGCGTGAAACGTTATTAGAAACTTTTTTATGTGATCCTTCAATATTTTGTATTATTTCATTATTTCGATCCTTTTTTTATTAAATAAAAACATGAAAATAGCTAAGAATTGATGTGTTATTTTACCCGAAAAATTGGCACTTCAAATGTGCAAATAAATATCTTTTTTGAAAACATCCGTATTATAGTATTTTTTTTCTAAAAGTATAGTATTTGAAGAGTACCATCCTAAATTTTTAGCTAAAAATATTTAAAATTACGCGAGATACAATTTTTTAAGTAAAAAAATCCATTTTTTCCATTTTTTTTCTTTCAGCAATTTTTTTTGTGTTATTAAAATAAATAAATAATTAAAATACCTACTATATAATAAAATATATATGTTAAACTATATCGGATTAAATTTTTATAACAAAATATTCGATAGCGGCTGAGTAATTAACGTTCAAAGTCTCGCGGGTGTCGGACACCCACGATGCACTTAATGATCCGCGAAACAACGATGCACTTTAAAGGTTAAAAAAAATTAATATATTCCGTGATCAAATAATACAAAGCCTATACGAACAGGGGATATTTTTTTAAATATATATTTGTATTGTCACGATAACTTTACATTGAAATAATGTAATTAAACGTCGTACGCGTACAAATAACGTCGAATAAGAAAGAATTTTTCGCGTACACCGATTGAGGTTATGTATGCACGTGGCACAAGAGTTTCGTATAAGGATTATATAATGAGATAGGCAAATAGAAAAAAGCATTATACGAATATAAAAAGAAAAAATAATTAATGATTAAAAAAAATCAATCTATTCCGCGATCAAATAACACAAAGCCCACACAGTAAATGACGACACATTTTTGATTGAGGTTATTTTATACATACCGTGAAAATCGACCGTAAAAATGCATTATTTACACAATTACTTACCTCAATATAATACAGCTCTGCTACATAACAAATTACACGATAATTTACACAATCCCAAATTTTTCCCAAGTTTCGAATGTTCGTCGTAGAAAACGGGCACGGACCCGCACCTCGCACTGATTCGAGCTTCGTAGTGGAGGGGGGCGAAGATCAACAAGAGCAAGCGCCTATAGAGATCGTGCTACTTGCCTGAGTAGCTGCCGCGCCTCTTGATGCCTTATACGTTGACAAAAGGCTGTCTTCGTATCACAAATCACGTACGAATAGGCAGCAAGACTACAACAGCCGGATCCCGGAAAAATAAATCAAATCACCTTATTCCAAAAGTGATAAACCATTGATTTTTGTAAATGTTTCGAAGGTTGCTTCAAACAAGATAATTTTTTTCCGCAATGAAAACAAACAAGAAAACAGAACCTCGTTTCTTGTAAAAAATTATTCAAGCGTAACTTTATTTAACTTTTTTGGGACGTCCCATGGAGAGCAAACTTTGATCGTCTACTCATGGTTACGACAGGATATCCTTAAGCCATATTGCATCAATTTCGGGTCGAACGATATTCCACTAGTACCTCAGACATCTATAAGAGAGTGCACTGTGATCGTCTACTCGCGGTTACCGTAGGACGTCCTCAAGCCATCTTATATTAATTTCGACTAGAATAGTGTTTTACTAGTACCTCTCACAAACATCTATAAGCAAGCGCGCTGTGATCGTCTAATCACGGTTACGGCAGGACATCCTTAAGCCATCCTATATTAATATCGAGTAGAACAGTGTCTTACTAGTACCTCCTACAGACATCTGTAAGAGAGTGCGCTGTGATCGTCTAATCACGGTTACGGCAGGACATCCTCAAGCCATCCTATATTAATCTCGGGTAGAACAGAGTCTTACTCGTACCTCCCACAGACATCTATAAGAGAGCGCGCTGCGATCATCTACTTACAGTTACGACTGGACGTCCTCAAGACGTCCTACATAAATCTCGGGTAGAACAAGGTCTTGCTAGTATATCCCATATATATCTATGAGACGTCTTATCTTGGCAAGACACAAATAGGACTGTATCAGGATGCTCCCGGGATGAATTTTGCTGTGTGGGGAGCTATATCAATGTTGTAATGGCAATATAAACATGGGCCCACCAAGTACCACGTACTCCAATTTTTTGTTTTTTTTTTATCAAAATTTTTGTCTTTTTTTCTTTCAATTTCAATTTTGATTTCAATTTTTTTTTTTTTGTCATCATTAGTTATAGTATATCAAAATCATCATTAGCTTCTAAATAAATTATACTTGGCAGTAGTATCTGATTTGATGACAGTTTTGTAGGTGGCTGTTTTGTAGGTAATGTATGCATTAGGGTGGGCCAAAAAATCGACTTTTTTTTTCACTTGGTTTTCCGAAAACTTGGTTGGTAGAGACCTCAAAAACATTCTCTCCGAGTATGAGTTCTTAATTTTAATAGGAAGGTCCTCCGCCTCGCAGTTTTCTATTAGTTCTTTTATGGTGAGGAAGAAAAATACATATCTCGGTATCTGCTCTTTTTTGTTCTAATTACACTTTGGCTCGAAATTTCTTCTTCTCACCTCATCACTCCGGCAGAAATTTTCGAACAACATTTTTCATAATTTTCAATATCTGGAGTGCATTTTTTTGAATTCAGTTTTCACAGCTAATTTCAGGTTTCTTGTTAAAATAAATTCCACTTAACATTTTGTGTGCTATCTTTAAATTTATTGTAAATACTTTTTCTCTCAAATCCGCGTTCAGTGAATTGAAAATGCAATCAAAATGCTTCTCGAAACAATTTTTCCAGAGTTAATAGTTCAGAATATACGGCCAGCCGTACCGTAACAAATAAAATTTACCCTTACCTCCAGAATGACGGAGAAAGCACGTACAAAATCTTGGTCTACAGTTTCAAGTTGCGTTTCTCCCCTTATTCAAAACGATTGAAAAAAAGGAGCCTGATGTTCGGTGTATACGTGTACTGTGACGTGGATTTTTATTGCACCGCAGCCACCCGGAAAAGTGACCAAGAACTTACCGCGTACACAATAATTTGGTGGCCCGTGATGTAAGCTGGAAACAAATTTAACCTTGCAAAAAATATCGCGAGATTTTGTTGGGCGCCTGACATGGTTAACACGCCTCAAAATCTTTACATTCGCTAAACCTCGAAAAGTTACTCGGTCGCTTAGTACCGCGGAGAGAGGAGGGGTTATTTTTGGAGAGAAAGAGAGACACTCGACAACAGCACGCTATTCAACAAAAATTAAATAAAATAATATATTTTGCCATAACAGCGATACAACCACAAAAAAAAGTAATGCAACCAGCTTGTAAAGTGTCCCCTCTCAGAGTCTCGGATGCGCGAGTCTTTTTCTGGCGCGTTTTTTCGACATTACTAGCGATTGCGATCGCGTAATCCCTAATTTTTCGGCTCTTATTCTCGGAAAATATCTATGCCTTGTTTACAACTACAAGCAGTATCGGTATGGAGTCAGGGTCAATGTCGTGCGGAAGGCATAGATATTTTCCGACAATAAGAGAGGTCGCAGGACCTTCTAAAATAATCTAAAAAATTACGCATGTGTTTGATGATATCTTCATTGAGTCAAAAGATAGAAGTTGTGAAATGGTCATAGACTTTTTTTTTGCCATCATAGAGGGACCTTCGAGAATTCAAATGAAGCTACACAAAAAATCATGAACCCTCTAGGACTGATATTTCTCATAGCTAGCAAGTGCACCGAACTCTTAATACATTGATGTCTGGCGAATTTAAAGAGGCGGTGAAAGCCTCCTTATCCTCAGATGATTACAGTCATAAAAATATATGATATGAAAGCGGCTGTGTAAGTTGTATACTTGTTACCTAAGTAATATTTGTTTCCATCGCAGTATATTCTAAAGTTACTGATTTCTTAAGGCAATGTCCTGTGGAATAGATTGATAATCCACTTTGTAAATTAGATTGAATCTGAAAACAAGATAACGAATATGTTTTCTGTAAAATATTTCATCGAAGCCTACGCATTTCAATGTTCATGAGTTGTTTAGTGTTTCAAACCTACTTGAAATTCCAAGCATCTTAACATAACTTTAAAATGTGTTACAATATTTCACAACAATCAGTATCGATGCAATTTTCAATTCATATCATCTCCGCCCATCCCTCAGTATATCTAAATAAATATGAGACGAGAATTTAATTAAAACTGTGCTACGCTATTTAGCTGCCAAGAAAATCTTTTGCAACCCCTCAATATCTGAACATATTTTAGAAATTTTAGCTTATCATCACGGAAAACTGTTTTACAGACATTGCAATTTCGAAAATTTTCAGGTGAGTTAAAAAATTAACGACAAAGCCAGGAATCGAACCTGGTATCTAGAGATGCTTTGCCGGAGACATACTTCACTAGACCACGTAGTCGTCCTGACTACACTGTTTGTGCACCATGTAGACCAAATCGCTAAGTTTGTCGATTGCTTACCCGAAGATACTGCAGTTTCCCAACATAGAGATGTACATGTAAATGTACAAAAGGTACATGCAAATGTACAAAACCTTACAAATAGTAAATAATTTCTTCTCACTACTTCGTTAATGTGATATAGTATTTTTAATCCATACCGAAGATTTTATCACACCAGTAGTACACTAAACAGATAGTTATATCTATGATAAGCGCGTTACGAACGTCGAGCGGGTAGGGCATCTTTTCGTTTTGTCGATTTACGATCGATTACGAATATGCAATACTCTACCGTAAAAAGTTATTTGAATACGAATTTACCTTTCATGCATTGAGCTAAAAAGAGGCAGCATTTTCTGTATCCTACTAATCCGTAAAAAGTTTTTTGAAACGATGCCGCGAGCAATCATATCCGCCAAGCCGATCGAGCTGTTGTCAATTTGAGAATGATTTAGAAGACTCAAATTATAGCCATATGCTTGAATATACGAATGGCCACCTTACGTCTGCGGTCATTACTGATAGTCACGGAGACGATCATGTACTGTTGTACGATCAACCATGTGTGGAACAGGAAATGAAGGATGTCACGAGATTTTTTATTGATGGTACATCAAGAGTCGCGGTAGCGACTCGAGATGAGTACATTTTCTCGACAGCCCGCGACACTCTTACTCCGCACAAATTGCTTATACACAGGACTATATCTATATACAAAAATTTATTTTCCTCATAGCCAATGAATTATAGAGTCTCGAAAAAAATCCACCAGTGTATATTTTTTATTTTTTTTTTTCTCTTTTGATTGAGACAATAACGAAGGCTGTGGCTATAAGAATGTCGCCGATATAGCTTCATAACATGATCGACTTCGTTTCATTTCATTATTATAGAATTTCGTCATCATTGCACACTTTTTATTATTATGATTATTTACGCATGGAAATCATCATGACACCCGGCAACGAGACTGAAGTCAGCCGCACACCGTCGATGCTGCGGAGTTCTTTTAGGGCTACACCAACATGATGATCATAAATATGATCCTGATGGATAATACAGATCGCACGTTCTCTTTTTTTTGCGTGTGTGCGGTGCTCGTAGGTGAGTTAGAACGTACTTGCGCGGGCATACTCACACGGCAAAACGCTCGGCTCACGGACGCATGCACACCACACACCGTCGGCCACGAGCGGCTAACCCCAACGTTCCAACACACACTGGGTGGATCAGGTGTATATATGGGACATTCTATACAAATTCAACATATCCATTCGTTGTCATATGATATAATAATTTATATGAAACATTATATCAATACGATAACGAATCAATATGAAATGTTTGGGCCTCCGGATCTTGTACGTAGGCTCGTAGTGAAAAGAAATATATGAATGAAGATTTAATAGGGAAAATTTAACAAAGCCTCATTCTAATACAAACGAATTTGGTTTTTTTTTTTAATTGTTATTCATTCCGTTCCATTATCCAAGTAATAAATTGATGAAGCAAAAATTTGTTCAACGGATCTCTAGTAATTTCTTTTATTGCAAATGAAATGAATTCATTGATTTTTCAGAATACGTATAAATTTTTATTTTAGAATTTCCGGCGATTTTGAATATTAAAAATAGCAATACTTCGCAAAAAGTCGTGAAATAAACCCCAAAAACACCAAAATTGGTGTAAAAAACTGAAGACAAGTACATTTACGTCGGTAGCTTTATCTATATCCCCACAAAAAAAATGTATTATGAAACTCTAAAAATACACAAAAGAAGTGTGTGTCAGCTCCGACGCACGACTGGATTTTACTTCTTATGAACGATAATTATGATATATATCGAATAGAAAAAGAGGGTGAATGAACGCATCTTCCAAAATGATAAGAGAAACAAATATATGTCTGTAATTATTCGGATTATTTATATTGCTTCAAAAATTTCCAAATTTTGAGTGCATATTCGTAATAAGTGATCGCAAAAACCCCTGAGTACCGACTTTCGTTCCCGGCAAACGACTTTTTACATTTTCGGTCCGCCATATTGGATCCGCTATCTTGAATTTCTAACTTTTGAGTGCGGATTCGTAATTGGCGACTCTGAAAACTTTCGAGTGCCAACTTTCGCTTTCGTCATGCGACTTTTTGCGTTTTGGTCTGCCATATTGGATCCGCCATCTCGAGTTTCTAACTTTTGAGTGCGGATTTGTAATCAGCGACCCTGAAAACCTCCGTGTACCAACTTTCGCTCTCATCAAACGACTTTTTGCGTTTTGGTCCACCATATTGAATCCGCCATCTTGAATTTTTAAATTTTGACTGCGGATTCATAATCAGCGACCCCAAAAACTCTCGAGTATAAAATCCAAGTTGATAGTAAGTAAGGAAAAATATGTGCCGCTAGGGGTTAATATAAGTAATATAAAATATTATATAAATGTAAAATATGTGTATTGAATCATTTAATCAAAAATGATAAAAGCACTCAATAAAAGATCTAGTTGTTCGTATTTGAAATGTATATTATTTATAAATGTAAACAATAAGCTTACCAATTAACCGCATACGTGTGTTTTTCGGATTTTTCTTCATTATCATCTAAATCAATTTCTTCCATATTTTCAAATATTTTGGCGTGATAACGTTACGTCTTATAAATTCATACGCAGGCACACAACAAACACGTACAAAGATACGCACACATTCAACTCTCAGACCAGAGGTAGTGAACTATACAGTGAGACTACGAAGCACCGCACAAAGAGGAGACCCCGAGTATAGGATACGCTGTGTCATGTATTACATTTCATTCTTTTGCACGTTCAATATATATGTTTGTCTCTTTCTATAACGCCTCAAGTTTTCGTGTTACACTTGATTTTACTCCTCATATAATTTCCGTACCGGGCCCTATAACTCAAATCGTTTCTTAAGGAGTAAACTCCAAAAAAATATGTATAAAAATTTGAATCAAGTCCGCTCTCATATAATAAAGTATATATAGTCTTCCACATATCCTTTGCAAAAAGTTGTGGAATAAATTGATAACGAAAACGAATTTTCTTGACCTTGCTGAATTGTTGAGTAATATTATTCTTGGATATGCAGGTCGTGAACAAAAAAATACTTTTTTGTGTCAACGTTTCAGCCCGGATGGGGGCCCTCCTCAGAACAATTTATTTCAGAAGATCTGCACGAACAGAAATTTGAAAATAATGTACAACTTAGTTATAACAAAATTAAATGTGAAAGGTTAAGGTGGATGTTTGTGCTAATATAAATGAGAGGAAGTACCTGATGATGAACTGACCATTTCAAATAACGAAGAAAAGGAACCAACTAGTACGTCGTAAATGCGTGTTAGAATAACCGAATAAAACACAAATGTTCATTTTTAAAAAACACTACGACAGCGATACGAAACTCCCAAGCATTCATCCTGGTTGTTAATTGAATAAAAACACACAACGACAGTTTTAGGTTTTGAGTCTGGAGCACTTTTGAACGTGTGGAACGTCCAGTGCGTAGTGGGGGGAGACCGATATCAGTCATTATCAGAGCAAGCACAGAGTCAACGGGTTAAATAGAAATCAGAAAATGTAAGAATGTAAAATCGAGAGCAAGCTCAGTCGATAATAGGTAGTTACGATGGGTGTATCACAGAGGTGTAAATAGTACTCAGATGTTCAATATCTTGTCTTCGATTGACAGAATTTGGATATGCAACGATATTGCACAATTCTAACAATAACCTATTGTAATACAATGGTTCAACGTCTATAATGCTGGCTTGAGAATAATTGAATGAATGATCAAAATCGATGGCATGCCTAGTCAGTGCAGTATAATTATCGTCATGTTCATGGATATTGCGTTTATGTTCAGTTATCCTGGTGTGTAGTTGCCTACTTGTTTGACCTATGTAGGACATGTTGCATTGGTTACAGGGAATTTTATAGACTACACAAGAACGCATACACGGGGGTAAAGGATCCTTACCAGAGTCAAACATAGAGGATAGATCATGTGCACTTTTTTCCACAAATGGGATTTTATACTTAGAGAATATTCTGTTGAGTGACTCAAACAAACCCGCAACGTATGGGATGGAAACAAAGTTTTTTTGATCAACTTGTGCACTAGATGCATAATTGTTGTTGTTAGAACTAATCGATGACAAAATGGAATCGTATTTAACCTGTATATGTTTGTTGAGCAGACGAGTTGGATAGTCATTTCTTCGTATTACCTGATGAATCAAGGACATATTTTTGTTATGAAATTCCATACTTGAAAGTCGAATACGAGGATAATTATACTGCACTGACGAGGCATGCCATCGATTTCGACCATTCATTCAATTATTTTCAAGCCAGCATTATTGACGTTGAACCATTGTATTACAATAGGTTATTGTTAGAAATGTGCAATATTGTTGCACATCCCAATTCCTTCAATCGAAGACAAGATATTGAACATCTGAGTACTATTTACACCTCTGTGATACACCCAACGTAACTATCCATTACCGACTGAGCTTGCTCCCGATTTTACCTTCTTAACAAATTCTAGTTTCCATTTAACCCGGTGACTCTGTGTTTGCTCTGATAATGATCGATATCGATCTCCCCCCACTACACACTGGACGTTCCACATGTCCAAAAGTGCTCCAGACTCAAACCTAAAACGGTCGCTGTGTGTTTTATTAAATGAACAATAATCATGAATGTTTGGGAGTTACGTATCGCGATCGCAGTGTTTTTTTGTATTTTTTTGTTCGTATTCTATTATTCTAACGCATTCACTACATACTAGTGGTTCCTGTTCTTCGGGAATTGAAAGTGTCATCCCACACTAGGTAATTCCTCTCATTTATATCTGCATAAACATCCCTGCTAATTATCTAAACCACTTATGTTTAATTTTATTATAACGGAGTTGTACATTATTCTATTATTTCTGTTCGTGTCAGATGTTTTAAATAAAATTGTTCTGAGGAAGGCACCCAACAGGGCTGAAACGTTAACACAATAAAAAAGTGTTTTGATGTCTCGACCTTCATATCCAAGAATAATATTACTCAGCAAAACATATACATTTGCAGACAAAGTCAACCACTATTCCACAGCGGAATCAAGCTATGCGAAGTCGACTTGTTTCTCCACTCCTCACAATCAGTAACAAAAAATTGCGACGTTAGACTAACATCTTTCAAAGACACATATTGGACGGAAGTTTCCGTCACCAACGCTTGGATATTTTCCTCAGCAAAACCAGAAACCGTACACATATTATGTCCGAGCGACCACACCTCGCGAATCGCCATTTCAGGAGCCGGAATATTACGACTAAATAACAAGTGCACCGGTCACACAGGTGAGGTAACACTCTCCACAACTAGGTATTCGACCTCATCGGAAACCCACTCATACATCCCGAACTTTACCCTCGATCTGGACCGGATATACAAAAACCTTAATTAAAATGAAACCACAAATTTATCCTTAATTGCAATCCCCGCACTCCACAAAACCTCGCACATGAATGTATATGCCTTGGCCAATACCGGACTATCGCTGCATGATATCGTAAAACAAGCTACTGACATCAGCACACACCACCGCACACAGCGCTATATGTTTCACATCAAGGACGCTCTTACAGCGGTGTAGGTTTACTATCTCTCGCAACCCTATACTTATTCTACCGTCACTCATGCCTTAGCAAAGTCATTACTCTGTGCATAAATTGTAAAGCAAAAAAAACGAACCAGACATTTGGAGCCAGACAAACAGGGTGTGACAATCCAATCGAGCTAAATATTATCCACCCACCTACTTCTTCTGTCCTACCCATTCCCACCGAAGTAGAAACCCATGATGCAGTTCCTTACACACCACCTCCGCTTCCTTTAAACCCACAAGTACTTAAAACCTTACGAAAACCTTATTACAAATAGGCAACTACTATATTGCTACCAAGATCTGCTGTTGCGCTACCAAACAGACGTAAGTAAAATATATGCTTATGCACACTACTGCATTAAAGTGATTGTAATGACGATCTTATACCCTTAGTTTACAATTAGCCCAAAATATATCTACACTCATAACCGATATCATTGTACGAATAGGTCAAACTCTGTATCTCAAAAAAAAAAAAATAGTTTTACTTAGGACACAGCGAATCAAAGAAATCATTGTTGTTTAATTTTGAGTGTACTAACCCGCTTCCATGCGCATTAACCCTAGGCGCCTAGCTTTAAACAACAATATGTAACGATAGTATTATAACTATATGTCTTACGCTCATACGCAATCCAGAATATGAACCATACTATCTCAAACATAAACTTACTATTACAAACACTTATCCTCAAATATCCAATTAATGTTGCTAAACGCATCAATCAATATTCAATCTACATTCATACTGCGACTACATACTTGTAAACACACACCAATTATTATTTTCATATATACGTACAACATATTATATTCAGATTATAAATACCATACACTACCCATAATAAGAAAAATTGTAAAACTAATTTTAAGCACATACTTTGAAATCATGTTTCACTACTGTATATGACATTTCCACCTTCTTGCTTTCCATATTCGGGACCATATCTACCGCTATGCTCCCTCTGACGGGGGGGGGTTTACGTCCAGCATGCCACTTCTCTCTATTTTTCCTACTCGCTAACTCTCCCACAGTTCTTACATTAATCTCATGGTCTCTGTCCTGTCCTCTTATCTCTACGTAGTCTCACGCTATTCACTATCGCGCTTACTCATCAAATTCTATTTCCTACATTTAGCATCTTCACACCTTTTCTGCACCCGTGCGTTTCAAGTCTCTGAGCTACACTCCTATTCCAACTCCCGACAACTCCACATCTGGACTTCTTATACATATATCTTTCGCACAGCACAATTCATTCCTACCGGTATCTCAAGTTCTACGCAATAAACATATAATCGATATATCAAACATACTCAAGTTTATTCAATCCTCATCCTGATTTCCGGTGACCTGAAACGTGAAAGCGAAGCCAACCAGGTTACTCCTTCCGCTCAGGAGTAAACTCTACTCATGGACGTAACAACGGTTTCAAAAAATCGATTTTATGAAAAACATTCAAAAAAATCTAAAATACTTTTAAGATTAAGATGCCGTTGGACCCAGGTCGAAAAAATAATTATTTTCGTACATATTGAATATTTTGTGGAGCGGTGCAGCGCTCCGCGCTGCGTCGGTCTCAACGCAAGAGTTGAAACAATTTGGGCCGATAATTATCCCCAACGTCTCCAGAACTTTCATGAGGCTTCTCAGGCCATCATTTAACACTAATACCGCGATATCAGTTGCAATACCAATGATTTTTTTGCCTCCGGAGTGGGACAAATTAACAAACCTAAAACTTTGAACGCGTTTTTCTCGAAACGACTTTTTTGAGTGCGGCACGCAGCAAAACTCAAGCAATTTTCATCCGATCAACTTCAAATTTTTACTGTACCAATGAAAATAGATTATCTAATGAACTACATAGGATTTTTTCGATATCTCAATAATAATAAATGTTATAGCATGTTTCGACGAGAAATTTTGCTCAAAAATCATGCATTAATTTCAAAAGCGTGCCTATTATTTAAAGATAATTTTTTTTCCAAATCCCTACACACTTCACTTCAAAATATCATACTATTAACGAAAACACTGCGAATTTTTTTTTAAGTCGACGTTGAAGAGAGTTTCGCTGCGTGCCGTGAACCACTGCGGAGACAACAGCACCTGACGCGGGAGCTTCCCCAGCGCCACCATGCGGCGTGAAAAATATGTGAAAAATGTTTTCTGAAGAATTAATAAACAAGGAAAAAAACGCAAATTTTTTTTTCGAATATCTCTTATGTTTCCCACAAGAAAAAATTGTTGAAAAATGTAAAAAAAACAGGGGGCCACAGTTGTGTTGTCCCTTAAACATACGTTGAAACGCATAGGAGGTGGGACAAACATATCAGTATGTGAACTTTTAGCTATCTTTCAAAATCCTCACAGTTTGTTAATCATATTTTGTTTATTAATATATATTAATATATTATAAATTAATATATATTTATTTATTTCACATTTATATGAATAAATTATAGTACTTAAAATTAGGTGTAACTGTAATTATAATAAATATAAAATATATATATATATATATGAATGCATTGTTGGAGGCAGCATCTGTTGAAAGAAATAAAAATACTTATTAATCACAGTTTATTGATGGCATAATTAGCATTATTTCATAGCTTTGTCACACGGTACACCACAACCCTGAAGGTAAATCCCCAAATAGTTCAAAGAAAGGAATATTCCATTAATAGGTAGAAATTTTCTATTGTTTTATTTATCATGTGGGTGGGGGTGGGTGAACTTTTCAAATAATAGCGGCTGGATGCTTTGAATAGATGTTTTTTATTCATCAACAATGACATTCTGTTTTCAGCTTATACATAATAATGGTGATAGATCATAATATTTTAAATTGAGCAAACAACTTTACAGATATTTTCATTATTCACACAATAATAGTAATAATAATTAAACATTCTATCTCAAAATTGACTTATACCAATTTTTTTACAGTACCACTAATCGGATCATATTCAACAATGCGGTCGTGCAAGATCATGCAGTAGGCAGAAGTGTGTGGAGGAAACGCAATGCTAGAGTCATATTCCAATGAAATGTCCACAGGTCCAGTTTTCAATGTTTCGTTCTGCTTGGAGCAATCGATGGCGATAAGGGGGGCTCAGTTTATAAATTCACGCTTCGATAGCAAAGGCTCAGCTTCTTTGTTGCAGTAGGTCATTTGAAACCAAACATACATATCATAGAGAATGGTGTATTGATTATTGTATCTATCAAGATGCATATTTCCGTAGGGATAGCACTGTGAGTTGAGGAAGAGTTTTACATCTCTGATCCGACAATGAGCAAATACGCTGGCATTTCTCAGAGGCTCGTTTCTCCTTGCAGTTTGAAATCCTAGAACGACATATCTCGGCTTCTCAAGCTGCGTCGATGTCTTGACTGACCATATATGCCGCGTTGTTGATGGGAGCATCGGATACGAGTACGTTTCCCAAGAACGAAAACTCATGGATATGGCCGGATCCTTGGCGATGTAGTTGAGTAGCTGGATTTTCGGTTTATCTGCCAGTTTGATGTAGGGCAACAACCACTCGATTTTATTCAGGGTGATTTTAAAGTTTTCCGTCGCCGAGGTTTGAATCACGGCATTCAAATCAGTGTTGGAACGTGTGAGAATTAGCTCGTGTTTAGCGTTGACGATGACTCGACGATAATCTTCGGCAAAGCCTAGCACATAATTTAACGGCAAAACAACATCGAAATTTCCAGCCGCATCGGTTGGTTCCTTATCCCCACTCAACCACCCGGTATTCTCCAGACTATATTGCTGACCTGGAGTCAAGGATACGTAACCCTTCATAGTGCTGGTGATGCCAACATTTTTATTCCGATCAATCTCTACACCGTTCAACTCGTAGCGAACTTCCTCAAACAAATGACAAACGGCCATATTGATCAATTTCGTAACCGTCACCGCAGCCACACCATCATCCTTTGTGATTTTTCCGTGAATGTGTAGAGAGCTTTTGCTGGGCAGTAGACACAAGTCTTGATGTTGAACAACAATATGGATTTCATCGTTGTTCTGGAAGGTGGATGATGCAAACGGTTGATGAGCATGAATCTCAGAGTGCGCGATCGATTCGTCGAAAACCACAGGTTTCTGTATTCTTATTATTTCTTCCATGGTAACACACACAGGATGCAGCGAACACGAATTTTTATTTTCCAAAATTTCCACGTAATCGAAGACCTAGGCTCTGGAGAAACCGAACGTTCAGAGGTGTCAGTCTCGTAGGCGGTGTAAACGTTGTCAGAGGTGTCGGGCGACTGATGATTTTTGGCCATGACGTTTGACTTTTATAACTTTTGCCCAACTTTCTCGTCTCAAACACGATTCCCATTATTTGAGTGATTTCAAGTGTAAACGTACAGTAATCGTTTCGCCGCGAAAATTAATCAGCTCGTCGTCTTGATCGACTATTCTCAGCTGTAAATGATGTATCGACTGTACGGCGATTGGCAGGTAAATGACGTTGGTAGGCACTTCGACAATCTTATATCCGGATGGAACGGTTGGGAAAAATTCATGAATCGTGTGAGCTCGCCGCTCGTTTATGTACGCCCCAGCGGTTATGTTACCCTCAACGCATAAAGTATTAACCTTCAGTATAGCCACTGGTAATTCAGATTTATGAGTAACGTCTCGTGCTAGCTCAACCGCTTTAAATCCCAATCATCGGCCGATGGAATCTTTGGGTTTAAAGGTTATCACATGATTGCACGTGATTTCACCGTTCAGCTCGTTGTCGTTAGCTCTCAGACTGAGGGTGATGTCGGAGGGTAGCTCCTTACGCAGAAATTTTTCAATATCCTCAATTTCATAGCTTCCCGTGGGTATTGTCATGCTCTCTCTGCTGTTGTCCGCCCATTTCAGGTGAAATTTATTACACGTCTCATAAATATTGGGTATTGAATTAAATGTGAGGAACTCGACGAGTCCGAGAACATAGTTTTTCTCCGGTGATAACTCGATTGGGGGGAAATATTGAGCCTCCAGCACGAAGGATATGCGTGTCAGTGTTAACGTCAACGATTCCGACATGATTAATGCTTGCTCTTGCGGCACTTGTCTTTTTATAACTGTTCGCTGAGAAATTTGAGGCATAAGTGCCCGCAAACCACAGTATCATATTCCTGATACCTCTTATGATTGTATTCAACGCTACCAACACCGAAATACCTCATCAGGTCCTTAGGCGGTTTCAAATCACCGAAACTATCGAAATACGCAACATGGCCACCATTTTTCTTGTACGCAACCCAATGCGTCATTGGGCCGTTTTTATCATCAAGATTAATAATTGCGGATTCTCGCATTTTTGGTCCTGATTTCGGCAGATCATTCCGCATGAAAACACCTCGAAAATGCGAAATTTTCATATTTTCAGCATAGTTGCGTAAATCAATGTTGGTGAGAGCTCGGTGTGGCAGCTTTACTAGTTTTTTGCCGGACGTAAGTACAGGCCCATTCCGCTGCGGTAGGGTCGCAGGTATAATCCCTTGCCCAAAGAAATCGCCTCCATTGTTGTATTGTGCCGTTTGGTCTCGTTCAACCGATGTTTGTTGGCACTAGCTTCGTTGACAGCATTAGCTATACCCGCAGCACCACCCGCTAGAGCTCCAGTAGCGCTCAGACCGGCCAGAATTGGAATGAGAAACGGCAGGAAGCCGCTAATTTTATCAGGCACAGGTATAACGCGAGGCATACGAGCATTCTTCCCAGTCCCACGCGTAGCCGCACGAGCACCCGCCAACGCCGACTCAACGGCTTTATAACCCGGTCGCTTGGCGACCTTTGCTGCTGTGATGATGGATTTAAGATTCACCGTTCTCTTCTGCTGTTTACTCTTCCCACCTGTTCTAGATTTCTTCTTCGCAGCCACTCCAAGTTTCGACCGCTTCGCAGCTAAGCCCATTTCGAGTTTAGATTTAGCTTTCATGGTGTTAGTGACTCCCCAGGCTACCGCCTTTTCACCCTCACTGGCGTCCTTGGCCAAGACGCGATTCCGCGTCTTCTCAGCGAGCGCTTTGTCGGCAAGATTTCTCAGTGCAATATCGCGATTCTTTGCGTTTGCAATGTCGTGGTCTTTGCACGCAGCATCCAGCGGATTGATCCCCAAATCGTTACGAGCCAACCTCTTGGTTAATTTCGTTCCAGGTTTGCAGTACTGATACCCTGGTACGTGCAATTCAACTGAGAGATGATTGATGATTTTATTTAACAAACCATCACCGCGTTTCTTCCGTGTGCACGTCCTCATAGTCGGGCAACAACTAACGTGACTTCTATAAAAGGGGGAATTTATATACCGTCATTTTAGTTCTCGTTGTCATGCTAACGAAGCATCATAAGATTTCAAGATCAGCCCGATAAACTACTTATCGCGAATTTCAATAAAATGGTTCGACGCGGAAAAGGGAAGATAGAAAAACGACATGGAAAATTGCTACCAAATACCGTGAGAGCAATTTTTGCGGACCATCGAATTGTGGTCAAGCTAACGCCCTTCTCTCACTCATCACGCACGGCAATGGATTGCGATTCGAAAATGTCTACGTCTATTCAAAATCTCTCATCCAGCCAAAGTATCAATTTTTGCAAAAGTTACTAGAACCCGTGCAGGGTATGGGTTATTTCCCGTTCCGTGAGAACGACGAGGTTGTAAAACCGGAAAATGCTCGCCCCAACTCTGTTATGATTTTCGACGATGTGGCCTGTGAAAGCAAGATAATATCAGAGCATACTTCAGCATGGGCAGGCATTACGATATCGATAGCTTTTATCTAAGTCAAACGTATGCGCGCATTCCAAAACACCTAGTGCGTGACAATGCAAACTTATTGGTGCTATTTCGACAGGATGATATGAATCTGAAACATATCTGCAACGATCATCAAAACACAGACATAACGTATCAGCAATTTAAAGACTTGTGCTCGGCATGCTGGAATAATGACAAATACAGTTTTACCGTAATTGACAAGGATAGCGAAATCAATGGGGGACGATAAAGAAAGGGGTTTAACTGCTTTATAAGCATGAACTAACATAAACTTGCACAACATAAACTTTCATTCAGAAAACTTTTTTTCGTTTTCTGGAAACTTGTTTTTATTTTCTGAAAACATTTCTCGTGGTAAACGAATGAAAATGAATAATTTCTCAATATATTAATAATAAATAAAGAAATAATTCTTAATTTTATGAATTCACATTTTCAAATCCAGTCAATATCCTTTCCGCCTGATGGCGGATCGTCGGAGGCGTCAAACGCAAATATTTACAATAATTCTACGTCTACAGTTTTATCCTATAGCTATTGGGGGGCTGGGACAAACCCCCAAGGTAGGGTGTCGGTCTGTCCAAGTATCAATTGCCGCTTGTCATCTTGCCAACTCAGAGTCAAATTTTTTTTGTACGATCGTGCTTACTTCATGTTTTTTACTTCGTATTAAACAGTGGAGAAGGGTCAACTCTTGGTGAGCCATCAGACAGCGCTTGTAATCATCAAACGTGATGCTATTTATCGAAGAATTTTTTACACCCTTGGCGCGCTTACTCACTTTTTCCCCATCCCCGCCCATCGTAGTAAATGTGTACAGCTTTGCTCGCAGTCCCACAAACTCTGTCATAATTTTACCATTATTTTCATCCTTCATTAGCCCTAGTCGTTTCTTGTTTTTGAGCGGAATGCCATACACGTTGTCGGGTGGATAGTCAGAGGTATCAAACATTGTATCCACATCACGTTTGATGATATCGTAGATGTTCGATACGTCAAATTTATAAATAAGGCTGTCTGTGTCGGTATACAACAATTTGGCCTCGCTGTTCGAAAAGTTGGATTTTACATAATTATAGTGGAAATCGTAAAGAATGATTATTGACAGATCTAGAATCGATGTACCGACGTAAATAGGTTCAGCGAAGTGAACTTTGACACGATTCATTTCAATGATGACCATATCAGCGCCAAATACGGTGCAGCTGTGAAAGTTTGCCCGGGTAATAAGCGCTCTCGCACCACCTCTTCCCCCCCCCCCCCCCCCATTTTGTGACCAATTTTACATCTTTATGATTTCGCACATTCTCCATAGTCTTGCCGAACACCGCGTTATTCATGAGTTTGTAAAAGTTTTTCTCAAATTCGTTCCTAGACCGCTTGCGCATGTCCGTGTTGAGCGTGATGTAAGGTTCGAGCCATGGAGATTGTGCAAACTTTGAAACTCTGTGCACTTTCGTTACTTTCAATCCTAAACTCAAACACTGCTTTAAATTTCTATAGTGCAATATATACTTTGTTTTGGGGTGAAGGGTGGTCACGAGTTTAGCGTTTTTACTACTTGGAGGAGTACAATGCTCGGGACAAAAAGGCAAGTCTTTGTGATTCTCGTGGAGTTCTACAGGATAGTCCAAATCTACCTCCAGAAAGTAATTGATCGGCGAATCGTCCGGATGGTTTGTTATATCGATGTGCTGATACTCCCACTCGAACGAGCCGATTGGTAAATGCACGCTCATAGCTGCACCGTACAGGTTATTCACGTCAATATACGTGAGATACGATTCCGCTTTGTTTGGATCAAAATCTTCTCCCATGAATCTATTATTGGCCCGAGCATGTCGATTAGAACATTGTGCTACGCCGCCTCGAATGGTTCTTTCAGTAAATAACACCATTCCAGGGTTGTCTAAAAGTTGCAAATTTACATTAGTATGCTTGAGCATCGCGTCAAAAGCAAGTCCCGGTGCAGTGTAGTAGTGCAACAGATCCAAATCGTATGTTTTGAAGCAGCTAGCGCGGAAATTTTCGAAAATATCGGCAAGCAAAAGAACATCGGTCTTTGAATATAAATCTGAATAGCCCTCCAATGACTCTAAATGGAATTCCCTCCAAACATTTTTAGCATGCTCGTAATCGGTGTCTGAAATATTTGCATCGCAGAGGTGCAAGTAGAAATGATTCTTTGCAGGTAATAGCGTTTCTTCCAGTTTCCCCCAACAATCGACGTATTCATAGGGAAAAACGCCTTTGCCGGTCATTAAACTGAACTGAGTCGGATTATGATAAAATTTACGTGTTATGGGCTTGTCTGCATCATTCAAATATTTGGAAAGTTTATCGATGCTGCTAGCCATAAATCGAAACGAATCGATGAATCTCAAGTGCATCATCGTTCCATCGACGCGTTTCGTGAAGGATATATATTTTTCCTTATTTATGGGTAGCAGGGTAATTTCACCGGGAAAAGTTGACGCGAGGGATTTTATTAAAAAGTGAGAATCGTAACCGGACAAATTGTGAAAAACTGTTGGAATTGTGTGCATCTTTCTGAAATTCAAATTACACCGATTATGAGCAGGACCACGATATTTACCCGTGAAGAGACAGTGGTCGTGACACTTTTTCTCCTCAGGGGTAAACGGCTTTTCGCAAATGTAGCAATTCTTTGCGCGCATGTCATGATCGCGTTACACTTGGGTAAGAGACTCTATCGGAATTATGTTTTTGACGCGTGACTCTACTTTAATCGATAAATCTTTAAACTGCTGCATGAACCAATCTATGCAATCGACGCCGCGTTTACTGTGGAACTCCGATAAAGTCTCATCGTACGCGCAATGTACATAGTACACTACACTGTGCGGGATATGCTTTTGAAATTCATGTGTTTTACGGGTTGAAACGTGATTTTGGAATTCGTCAATCGGTATAGACTCTAATATACATTCGAGATCGGCGTAAACGACAAACGGGACGGTGCCCTTGTTCTGAAAATTTGAAAATCTTTACACCCGGGGAATTCCATACGCACTTCATATAGCATAATGCAATCTTGCCGATGATTGTCGTAGGCATGTTTTTCGGTAAAGTGACACAAACATCTGTCGCATAAAAACAGTTGTCTATCATGATTAGACAATTGTTTGCTCACCAATCGCGAAAGATCTTTAATCCAAGCAAAGTGGAATCTTGGTGTTAACTCGCGAGCCATATCATTTTCTGGATTACTCTCAACGATCAGAAGATGAATCATGTCAATGTTTACGCTATGCAAATTTTTACTCAAATAAATTGGCACGATGACGCTGTTATTCGATTTTGCATGATGTGAAAAAGTTTGAGATTCTATTCCATATACATTGATTCGCAAATTATCCAATCTCTTAAGCTTTTTTACATCATGTAGAGTAGCAGGGAATTTGATACCTGTACAGTCCAAGTCGGAAATATAGCGGCGATAATGGAGAGTCCTATCGGCGTGGGTGCTGACCGGGTGGCAGGCTGCAATGATGGACCAGAGAAGACACCTTGAATCTTTGTTGGTCACGTTCACCACCGCCCTCTTCCGCTGAATATCCTTGGGCAGCTCCACGAATGTCGAAAGCCCCGCAGCGAGAGGCTGGTACCGGTTGATATTTACGGCAGTATTGAGAATCTCGGTCATGCTCCACTCAGAATCGCGTTGCTCAAAATCTTCAACCTTTACAAGTAGATCGGCTCTTGCGTGTGTAAGCCAGCCGTCGATATCGCTCGACGGGAGGATCGCGATGTTGGAGTTGTTGAAGCTTTCTATTTCTTCCACAATCCCCTCATGCTTTTGTTTTCGAATTTGCACGATAATGTGAGGTTTACCTTCACATTACCCTCCTCGCGCAGTACCAGCCTTAATCGCCCGACGATGATCCGCTGCGCGTCATCCAAAAAGGTCTCAAAATTCTTATGCCCGAGATTTGTGACAACTCCCGTTCGAATCCGGTTGGCAAAAGCACTATCGACGTTGTCCCACTGTACGCTCGCAGGACTGCCAATATTAGCACCCATCACCACGGCGTGCTGCTGCTGCTGCCGCTGCTGCTGTCGCTGCCTCAGCTGTTGCCGAATCTTTGCTACCCAGGATTGTACGAGCGTGGTTGTATGTTGAATTTGCAGTTTCGCACCTATGCTCGTTCTCGGACGCTTTGAAACATCACGCAGCAATTGGAGATTTGCCATTCCAACGTCAATCAAGTGCTAGAAGATGTTGTCATTCTCCTGCTCAGGATGCAGCTCGCACAACAAATCGTGAGCATTCTCCATCGTTTTGACGATATATGAGTATGTTTCAGTTGCCATGACTTTAACGTTGATATAAGCAGAACTTTGATGAACTTTTAACTTGCACGTATCGTGTAAGACTGATGAGTCTGCATCGGATGCGCTGAGTTAAGGTACATCAGGCCCGAGGGAGTGTAACGATGTAGGAATCGGGGTGGCGTTAATTTCAAGATCAATTTTCATATTAATTCAGGATGTTATCACTCTCAAATCAATATTGAAGGGATGAATTTGAATAGGTGAAGGATTTTTTTCGGTTCAGACGTTGCAGGCGGAAATTAAAAGTTTTTATTTAATAGGGCACCCAGCACTCACTGCACCCTAAATTTCATTCGTCCCTGACGAAAAGACGGTCGTTTTATGTACATGAAATCGCTCTAGAGATCGTGGCAACCTCGCATTTTTACAGAAGTATGCGAGCGTGTCCGTGTACAGTGTAACTGTTTGACAGTTTTCCGTAGCTGCAGCTTCGAGTTTTCAAAATAAAACCACCGTGCAAAAATGCCGAAAGTAATTAAACATAAGGGAAAATGGATCAAAGACAGTGTATTGAAAAGCAGAAACAAGGCTTTAGCAGCCATGGCACGAGGCAAAAAGAAAAAAAAAGTAATGGTTTTGAGGTTAACACCGATGATTCTGAGGTTAAGCCCGTTTGTGAGGGCAATCGGATCATCGATGTACCAGAGCTTCAGAAAAATTTATTTTACTCAAAATGTAAGGCTGTGTTTCATTTACAAGACATTGAGAATGAAAGACGATTCGGTCTTCATTCGGTCTGGAATATTCGCTGCGAGTCTTGTCAAGTGACAACTGAAGTTGCGAGTGGAAAAACTCACAATACTCTCAACAGCTCTAGATCTCCTGCAGACACAAACACCAAAGCTGTACTCGGTGAGTTGTCTCATTATATTTTCTCATTACAGTTATATATTGATATTTAATTCATTTGCTAGATAATTTTAAATTAATTAATTCGATTTAATTTCAGGTGCTATGCATTCAGGAATCGGTTGCAGTGCATTGAATAAAGTGTTCGCGTGTCTTGACATACCAGGACTGGACTCTAAATTATACAAGAGGTATGAACGAGAAGTCGGCCCTGCACTAGAAGCTGTGGCGAACGATTCTTGTAAGCGTGCTGTTCAGGAAGAACGTCAACTCGTTTTAAAAAACATCGACAAGTTGTGTCAAGAGTTGTAAGATCATTCATTTTCATTTTACAATACGAGTACGAAAAAACTTTTTCCGATGAGTGTTACAATTATGCGACATGTGGAACAGTTTTGTTTGTCAAGTATTGTACGTAATTTTATTTCACGACGTATGGAAATGAAATTTCAAAGAGCGTGATGCGTTTATAATATATTTTCGTACGGAGTGAAATTAAATAAATTGTAAATTTAACCGTACAATACAATAAATATTGTGTAGTACGGAATGAATTGTATATATAAAAAATCACTCGAACAGAATTATAATGAGAATAATAAAGCGAGAAATCCATGAAAAATCAATTTGTTTATAAAATTTCTATTGTTCGTTCCTTGATTTTTAAAATTTCAGACTAAGAGAAATCACAGATGAAATTTATTCAAGTTTGTCAACGCTTCAGTCAACGGAGGATACGACACCAGACGACAACAACAATAATACAACTGACTTCGATAATGCGCTGGGCAATATTGTCAATATTGTCGTTTCATATGACATGGGCTGGAGCAAAAGAGGAAGCGGCCGAAATTATGATAGTCTCAATGGGTATGGAGCAATTATCGGTTTCCTAAGTGGCAAAGTTCTGGACTACAGGACAAGGAATAAAAAATGTAAGCAATGCGACAGTGGAAATGGTGAGGGTACAACACATCGGCTGTCGGAAAAATCATGTTGGAAGCGCAAAGACGATGGATGCTGCAGTAGGTGCCGAACTAGTGAATGAAAGCACAATTCTCCAAAAAGCTGGTCTCCAAGTACGTGTTGTGACTGGGGATGAGGATAGCACGACAATTGCTGCAATTCGTGGCAGCAGCCCACACACTATATTCAAACTTGCTGATTCAAATCACCTCAAAAAGAATTTCAATAATGAGCTGTATGATTTGAAAAAGCAATACAAAGAAATGAGAAGACGGGAAACAATCCCACATCTGAAAAAATGTTTCAGTTGTGCAGTGAGCCAAAACAAGGGCAAAAGTGAAGAGTTGGCAACTGCTTTGCATTCGATACCGGATCATGTTTTCGGAAAGCACGAGAACTGCGGAAACTAGTGCGATCAAGGAAAAGAAAATGGCGATCCCAGTGATCCAACCATATTGTTGAAAGATCCAGACTGTATAAGGCATTGCAAAATGTTTTCTCTAAATATGCCAGGAACTTTTTGAAATTTTGTGTCGCTGCATCCAGTCAAGCTAACGAGGCTTTGAATAATATAATGACACACAAATCTCCGAAAAATATTTCACTTAGCTTAAGCGAGGCGTGCGATTATCGTTACGCCGATGCTGTTTGTTCGAAAAATGAAGGAGAAAAGTTGCTCCGAAGTGTCATGGCAAAACTAAATGTACCGTCTGGTAAATTCACCAAAAATTACATATAAAAGCAGGAAATCACAAGGGCACGTAAATCAGAAGCATCGAAAACCCGAGATTACAAAATCCGTCGCAACTTTTTGAAGCAGCAGCGCAATCAATTGAGAAAAGGGACAGAAAGATCTGAAGGTCTTCAGTATCAATCCAGTTGTGGCCTAGAGATTGATATAGATAATTTGGTCAACGGAGTAGACTTCGATGAGAATTCTTGCGCAGAAGCAGCTTTTGATGATGTCGATAAATACAGTATTGTATTTTTTGATCTGGAAACCTCTGGATTTGGTAAATCATCGGAAATTTTACAGATCGCAGCCAAGTGTGAAACACAGAAATTTTCGATTTATATTAATCCCTCGAGAGTCATTGATCCAAGCGCCACAGAAGTTACAGGAATGAAAAATATCAATGGAGAACTATTCGTACACGGCATTCACGTTCCCTCCGTTCCATTACTGACTGCTTTATGTCAATTTTGTGATTTCTTACGAGCTTCAACAAAATTATCAATACTGGTAGCACACAATGCTCGATTCGATATGCGTTTTTTGATTCGTGCGATTAAAGAATGTGATGTCAGTAACGACTTCCGAGCACAAATTGCTGGTTTTGCTGATTCACTGCCTCTTTTGCGAAAAAGAATTCCCAATCAAAAAGGCACAGGACAATTTAAATTGGGTACTTTGGCACGTGATTTACTAGAAAAGAATATTGATCTTGAACAAAATCTTCACGAAGCTCTCTACGATGTGGAAATATTGGAGAGACTAGTGCATCAATTTCTTTCCGAAACTGACTTATTACAGAGCAGTAAATCGTTTGACAGCGTATTCAACGAGGATGTGCAATCGATGAGAACAGCGTCAATGGAGCAATCTCTAGAATCTTTGAGTGGCAATATATCGAGAAACACGATTAAAACAATTGCGAGGGCAGGCATTGATTACGCCAAACTTCTTTCAGTGTACCAAAAAGATGGTCACCCTGGAATTTACGATTTATTGGCGAAACACGGAGCTGGCAATGTACCTCTGATCACAAAACGTGCAAAAATTATTGAATCTATTGTTTCATTTTTCAAAAATAAGGATATATAGTTTATTCAACTTCAGAAAGAGAAGTCTGCACTATTTATTAGTCAATAGGTAAATCGGGATGAGCCGATTTCTTCGCTGCGTCATTTTTTTTTTTTGCATCTTTAATTTCTCTCTACAAAAAAGTAATACGGCAAAATCGTGTGGAACACTGAGGCATGTTGGGTTTTCGAAAAAGCAAGAATAATAAAAAAATTTATTAAAAACATTACATTTGTCATTAATGATTGGTATGTCTGTGGATATGTAGCTGTGTACGTCTATATGTAAAAGTATAGACTCGACGAGCGCTCGGGTCAGCAGACGCCATAGCTGTCGTCTGCTATGTACACTCGTCCCGAGGCTCTTGGTTTTCCTACGCATGCGTATACGTGTACGTCAAGCTCGAGACCAGCTGACTGCTACGTCATTGCGCGGCGATGTTGCTTCACTCGTGTTAGAGATTCTTTGAGACCGATTTTCTTCGAACTTTAACGGTATAAATAATTAAAACTAGACACATAATCATTTTGAAATTTTGTGCATATCTTCGTAATAGTTTGAACTTTGGTTGTGTAGTTTTTTTATCATTTCCTCAGAAGCATTCGTTCGCTATATGGAAAACTGTGATTTTTGACGCACAGCCCCCTATACCCCTGTGTATTTTGCCTCATATTCAATTACATATAACTTAATTATTAGACAGACAAAAATTCTGAAATAATTCACAGGTGTCACTTGAGTATTTATCTACACCCTGTATAAATTTCATGAATTTCTGCAGAAAATCGTTTCATACCTGATCTACCTTAATATATGTATATCGATAGATCGCAAGAATTTTGGTGTGGTTGTGAGAGGCCCAAGGTTTGTACCCCCCTTGCTATACAGCCAATTAGCACAAAAGAATGTATTCGAAGTATATCGAAAATATTATTTTCGCCCCAGGGGTAAACTATTAGCGTGAAAGTTTACGAATCATCATCAACATTCCCGGCCCATCTAATTGCGGTGTCGCCATCCAGTCAATTAAAACAAAAGAATGTATTCGAAGTATGTAGAAAATATTATTTTTCGCCCTGGGGGTGAAAAACTATTAGCGTGAAAGTTTACGGGTGACGGTGAAAAATCGAAATGGTATGTCGAAAATATTATTTTTCGCCCTGGGGGTAAACTATTGGCGTGAAAGTTTACGGATCGTCATTAACATTCCCGGCCTATCTAATTGTGGTGTCGCCATCCGGTCGACTAACACAAAAGAATGTCTTCGAAGTATGTGGAAAATATTATTTTTCGCCCTGGGGGCAAACTATTAGCGTGAAAGTTTACGGATGACGGTGAAAATATCAAAATGGCTGCTCATCCGGACAAGTAAAATATCTCATGATCAAACTGTCTGACGATAAAAATCAAAATAGCTGCTCATCCAACAATATCATGGGTGAGGCTTATCATTGCGGGGGGGGGGGGGGGGTAACATACAGACTGCCGGTAAGGTGGGGAGGAAGGAGGAAGCCGGTACGCCGCCATTTTTTGGGTTAGAACTGTCGTATCTATACTACTCATTATCACGAACGATGAAACCGGCGTCGACATCTGCTTTATAATTATTAAACGTAATATCGCAAATTCTAGCGATTTTTTTTCTGTAAGTGCCAACTTTATTTAATGAATTAGCCCATCGTCGCAGTTTATTTATAGATTTCACTCTTTCAAAACCTTTTCGTACAGTGTCAATGCGTAAATATCTTTTTTGTCTGGTTCTCCAGAAATCTACGGCTCTTGATTAATAATCATACGATACATCTTCTTCGTCTTTCGTACACTCATTTGTAGGTAGCACAGGCTGGATAGGTAAAGTATGCATAATGTCATCTTCTATTATTTGGGCATTAGTATCTTTGTGTAGTTCTTGAAAATATAGGGATTCTTCAATCGTCATTTCCGCGCCATTAAATTCATTCATCGCGGACAATAAAATATCTTCGATATTCTCTTTTAATTCATTTTCCCTTCGATTTATCGGAGTCTCTTTTGTATACAGCGATTGAAATACGCCAAACAAAAGATTGACGACATTTATAGGATATACTTTCATTTTCAGTATTGCTGAAAAAATGTGTTATAATAACTCGAATAATATCTCTCTTATTCCTAAATATCGGTACATGAGGAAGTTGAAAAGGGCGACAAAGGCAAACGAGAGACAATAAAAATTAAATTCATTTCCACGCGCTAAAATTTTGATATTGTTATTCAATATTTATAACGCAATGAATTTAATAATTAGTTGGTCACCGCATTGTTTTGTTTATTGAACACATCTTCACATTGCATCAGAAAAATGACATTTATATCCCACAATTTTTAAATATTAATTTATAATTGACCAAGAAAAATTTTAATTTACTTGTTACAAACATCAAAACTAATTCACAAGACAAAACAGAATAATATAATAATAACACGAGGGGAACTTGATTTTCAATGAACAAAAAATATTATTTCAATTCGTCTCTTAACCAACTTATTTCTATACGAGAATATCCTGTCGAAAATTTTAAAAACTTAAAAATTGTTCAGCTGTTTTCTGAATGAGAAATTTATGATTTCTACACATAAACTCATATAAAATATAAAATTTTCTCTGAAAACGAATTGCTCACTTTGACGTAGCACTGACTGTGCAGAACTCACAAATAAAACTGAAAACATGAGCTACTTTATCGAAACAAGCAATATACAGTAAATATTTTCACAGTTGTAGAAGCAAATATGTTATCTTATATAAATGCTTGCGTTGATAATGAAGCTGCTGTTGATGGATAAGATGCAATATTGCGTCACGCTGCGATAAGTTACTCTTGAAGTGATATTCTACGCTAGAATCTTTAAAAATTCGAATTTAGTATTTTTATTCTCTTACAGTTTAAGGTTCTAGTGTAGACTATTACTTCAAGAGTAATTTATCGCAGCATTATACAATATTGCGTCTAATCCGTTATCAGCAGCTTCTTTGTCTGGAGACACTGTCTTTATTCCCGACATTGTCTTCGTTTCCGATGATTCATTTTTGAGCCTTTGATGATACAGTGAGAAAATGAAAAAACGTTAACAATTCAAAACATTTTAGAGGTAGTTCCGTCCAATATTTATTATATTTATATATATTCGAGAAAATCAAAAGATTGATTTTATTTCCTTCGTGTTTATACGCAGTATATATTTTTTTCAGATTTTTAGACTTGAATTTGACGATTTTGTGCATGCGCGCAAGATAAACCCCGGCCAATATTTTTTTTTCAAGACATTCCAAAAACACGTAAATTTTCTTTTGCATTCATACGGAATATATATTTTTCAGATTTTTAGACTTGAATTTGACAATTTTTTACATAAATGTGATTATATTTAAGGCTGGCTCACTCCCTTAATTTAAACAAATTTTTCTTGAAGATTTTTCATTTCTCTTCATGAGAAAACTTTTCCAGTTAGATTGGTTGAAAAATATTATGTTCTCATGGGTGAAACTGCCAAATCGCCCCTTGACGTGCCTCACTTTGAAGGGTGGTCACCTCCTTAAAGTATTTCATGGCCGATAAAAAAAAAAAAATGAGCCATCACGGGACGCCTGGCAGATGTGAAACATCGACATTATTTTGTAAAGTTAAAATTAATTATAATTAATAATCAATTCAAAAAAATTAAAATTAATTAAAATTAATAATCCATTAAAATAAAAATCAGTATAATTTTACATTTACTGGCGTTAAAACACACCAAATATACGCGTGCTTAATGCACAGATAAATGCACACTTTAATTATAAAAATATAATTAACTTACTGATGACTTGATAGTGTGTCATCGGGTGATTTTGCTTTTTTTGCAGGAGGCTGATCACTTTCACTCTCTAAATTATTACTGTCAGACATTTTATTATCAGAATAATTTGTTTTCAAGTTAAACACAGGTTATGTGTACTGTAGTAAACAAAAACAAAACACGCGCGGCGACGCGTCGCCACGGCTTGGGTCGCCACGCCTGAAATCTGTTTTACGTGCGGCTATAGATGTTTCACATCAAAATACGTGTCGGTTAGTTTTTAGTCTACTATGACATATTAAAAAAAACATTAAATCGGAGAGTTCGGGCTGGGATACCTTCCTTGTCAGAGAAAAATGTGGTTGACTTTACTATAAAAAATAGTGTGCTGAGGAGACAATACGAATTTATAGTTAATAGAACTTATTGCATTCTGTTGTTCGGAATTATGAACTTATCGTTATATCTGACGAAAGTTGTATGGTTAACGGTACAATAATGAAGATCTGACCATATTTAAACATTAGTGCGATAAAAGACATAAACTTATCGTTACTCGATTTATAATTTGCAAATTCAATACACAAATTTTAGATTGCAGTTTGTTAACTTGACTATACGAGTTGAGTAGCTTCATCGTGAATGTACAGTGAAACTGTGAAATGAGAAAAAATAGATGTGGACTCGGTAATATTTTTTCCTGACCGAGGCTGGAAACCCCGTTCTCACTCGCAATGTTCGGATTACTATTCGGGCACCCTACCTATTACGCCAAACTACTTTATGAGATTCTATGACTTTATTTGATTTATAATACAATGTACGGTCCACACGGGCATGACAGATAGTACAATCACTGAAAACTGATCAATAAGATTATTCCATTTGTCAGCAGAATGTTTAGTAAATTCCAAGTACCGGATATGAAATTTATAAATATGTAAGTTTGTGGCCTGTTTACCCAAACTTATCCATGAAAAACAATAAACACGCTAAACGGGTTACGGAAAGGATAACTAAGAGTGAACACCGCGGAGCCATCGCCTCGGGAGAGAGGGGAGTGATTGACAGGCGCTCGGGACATCCACTAGCGTCATAGTGAATGCTCCGCAAAATATATTGTTTATTATAAATTATTCTTTGTCATTACTATTAACTAAGCCTGCATTCCCGATCATCAAAACCGACATTGTTGTTGATTTAGGTGACTATAAGTGTTATAATTATTTTTGTTATTATTTATGTAATTATTTGTGATCGGTGTTAATATAATGTTTTAGTATCGTTTCTACATCAACCCAAGTCGTTGAGACTCAGGAATTATTATTTCCGCAACCCTTTTAAGTTATAAGAGTCACGCTTATAACTTAAAAATATACTTAATACATTTACTGCACAATTAAGTAAACTCAAAATACCCTTTTGTGTTTTTCCAACCAAGTTAAGCAAAATTACAAAATTTTACTGCACATTTATTTAAACTGCTAAGTAATTCACTTTATAACACGAAATTTGGAATTTAGCTACACTTTTGTGTCGTAAATGTGTCGTAGATTTACAAATATTTCGGACAGTGTATGTATAGTTGTTGAAACTATGTGCGTATGAACTTGTCTGAATAATTATTGTATTAGCATTAACCATATTCAAGTCGAGTCAAACTACATATGTATGGTGCATTCAACTCTGACAAAAGTTGCATGAATCATCTCGGGTGGTCCAAATTCTTATACGTAAATAGTAGATTATGAATTAGTTAATTGAGCTATTGTTACGTGGGGGTGAGGGTGTACTGAGCGGTGGTAGTTAATGATTAATTGAATAATCAAGCTCCCACGTAACGACAATGAATAATTATTAAAACTAAGAGAAGACCTACCTTTCGATAAGCCGGTAATTTGTAGGATCGTGTTGCTATAGTCCTGTACAGGTCTGTGAGGTTTGTTTAAATTGTTGAGGCAATTTTACAATAATAAAAATGGGAAGAAGGTCGTTCAAAATAAATGATTAATATAATTTGACTGGTAAAAGATGAAGTATATTCTATTTCGATTTGGTTATTGAAATGTTTGGTAACAATCAATGGTGATAAATATATATATATATAAGCCGAAAATAACAATTTATGAAGTGTTCAAGTTTATAAAAATCGTGTGTTGTTCTATTCTAATGGATATTATTATTTGGTACCAGGAACATCTACTCTGAACGATGGTTAACTAGCTGGTCGTGATTATTGTATTGTATCTCTCTTTTTAGATTATCTTGAATCAATTATATATATTATGGTTAAGTCTTATTCGTTAATTCTTGGAAACAATAAGTACGATTTAATTGGGGGTAGTGAAGCTAGCCACCAATTGTAGACTTGATTTTGAATGAAAATTACTAAAGTAGATTTTGATTATAAAGGTGAAACAAAAATTCGTTTAATTTCGAAGATTAACACTCGGATTGACTTAGCTTTAGGTGAATCGGTCGACGAGATTGAGAGCCGTCGGATCGTGTCGGTCTGCGTCGGTAGTGTCACGTGCGGAGCGGTCTCGCACGCGACGACTTACCCTCTTGGTTATTAACGAGGTTTATTATTTATTTTTTTGTTGGATTCGGGGGTGAACGTCCTCTACAGGGCGTTCCGTGGGAAATGGTTTGGAGGATTTCAATTATTATGTATCAATTTTGAATGGAAACAAGTGGAAATATTTAATGGAATAACTAGAAGCAGCGATATTTAGACAAGGAAGCTTACAGTATAGTCTTACGCTACTCACGTTCTCGCTCTTTCTCGATCTCGCTTGTGGATTCGGCTTCGGCCTCGAAGGTGCCGAAGCTTACACCTTCACTCACTCACTTACGTACTACACGGCTTGATTAAGTTCGTGGCTTTGCTTATTGCGCTTAATTCTAACTTCACAGACTGATGTCGCGACGCGAGATGCTTGAATGACCGCGGATAGATTTACAGGGAATTCTCTCTGTGATCGTCGGAGACCCAAGACTGATAACTCTTTACTCGACAGCTCTGAAGGAGCCTGATTCCGTAGATGTTGGTTTGATGCTGTCTCTAACGGGACTGTCTTCGCTCGCTCGTCCGACACCCCTTGGAACGTCGGGCAGCGAGCGAATTTATGCTGACTTTGCAATTTAAAACAAAGGCTCGCCTCGCAACGGTCATCCTCGAAGCGCGTGATTTCGCGCTCGCCTCATCCTGGTGTTGATTACACCCGGGATCCGGCGGGCGCGAAGACGCTGACGTTGCTGGCTGTCCAACTACGCCGTTGCGCTTGGCTATACCACGAACTGGTTATGATAAAATATTTTATGTGTACTAACTAAACCTATGCTTCCTTGTCTCTTAAAAATAATAATAATGATGAATTGTTATGATCGGTAATGTTACATTTTGGGTAAATGTGCGGCGCTCGTGACATCCCTCCCCCCTTAGGTGTCGATGCCCTCGTCGACTCGGTCGCCGGGCCGACGGTGACACGGACACTGGAGGGTTGGCTCACCGCTGACCGCACATTTCATACATTCGGTATTTACATTGATTGTGTGTTGCACATACGCTCTTCTATGACCCGCACACACACACACACACAACACTTTTCTTTTTGTTTTCGTTTGGCTTGTCACTCACTTGTCACCACACTGCTGGCTCGTCGCTCGGTCGCCCTTGCGTCTCGCCAGCTGCGTTGCCCTCGTGAGGTTGGTCCTTAGGTCTCCTCAGACGGCCTTGGTGTCATCTCCTTCCGTCTGTGTTGACTCGGTCGTTGTGGGTGGAGTCTCCCACTGGATCAGGTCCTCGGCGACCTCCGGTTCGTCCACCAGGACGTCCTCGAAGTTCGCCGGAGATCCTGGCGTTGTGGGTGGCATCTCCCACTGGATCAGGTTCCCCTCCGCCGGTTCTTCTTCTTCTGCGGGTCCAAGGTTGGGCAACTCGTTAGGCTCTCGCGGCAGACCGCGCACTCCTTAGTTGCCTTAGCCCTCGCGAACGTGTTTAAGTAAGCCGCGTCGGACATTTTCTATTCGATTTTCAAAGTGCTGTTTCGCTTCTAAACTTGTGACTGCTCGGGTCTGACTCCGGGAATCGAATGGCGTATGGTTATGCCCTCTGGCTCTCCTTCCCTTTGGCGTGGTAGTGGGAGAAGTCTCGATGTTTTTGAGGGTGTTATTTTCCTAGTATGCCACCTCAGCCTCTTGCCGGGGAAGGGGGCAAGAAGACTCTCCTCCTCTTCCCTTGGGTTGACCCGTTGTTCTTTCCTTTTCCACTTCGTACCGTGTACGTAGGGCAATTTCTGGGGCCGCACTCGGGTTTCCGGCGCCGCCGTGGTCTTGACATGGGTCCTGTTTTGTCTGGGCGAGCTCGATATCTTCGTAATGTGTTGCATGTGCCTTTCGCTTCGGGCGTCCGCATGGCAACCCAATCCATTTTGCCACTTTGTAGATGCTGGCTCGCCATATGTAAGTAGCCAATATTATTCCAAGAAGGAGGTCCAGGGCGAACCCGGTCGTAAACAGGATGTGCTGTTCTTCCTTGTCACGGCGGTGGCCGCCGATTTCTGAGAGTCGCCGTTGGACGTCGTCCAGGGATTCGTCAGCACGTGACATTCGCCAGGCTGAGTCCTTCTCGGTATATTGCGACAGTATATTGCCTTGAGCTGAGTTTTCTAATTTTTCCTCCAACGGTTTTCCGAAGCTGGGGGCAATTAGAGAAATATTCAGTGAAATTTCCGGCGCATAAAAGTATTGTTCACGACTCTCGTAAACCCGCATTCCAGTGAGGGAGGTACTTCGGGTGCGTCCAACACAGTCAGCGCTGAGGTGGAGTATCCCGGCACCTTCCAACGTGGTTGAGACTTCCATTCTTGCTGGACAGAGTATGTGGATATGTTCTGATGCGTGTAAAGAATAGAGCCATCCACCCTGGGAGGGTAGATGCTTCCAGAACGGGTCATCCGTCGTTTGTATCCTCACATCGCAGTGCCTATATGCGTCAATTGATGGGTTTATTAGCATCGCTACCTCGCATTGCTGTGACGTCGATACCTCCTTGAGAGGGGTCTCCATCGAGCAGATGTATCGGCGCTCTACACTGGTGCATTGGTTTATGTATACGGAGTCCGCCATAAAGTATGTACGGTGGTCTGCCGACACAACTATATACGGTGCCGACGGCTGAATGTGAGCCGATCCGTTTATTAGCGTTCCGCGCTGCGAGGCTGGCCACGCATGCATTCGGTAAAGATGATAAGCCGCTCGCTCGAGCAGGGGAATATGTACCACAATTAGGATCCTGCCCGAGTGAAACGCTATGTCCGTATTGACTACGCGGCCCAGCGATTCTCCTCGTAAGTACTCGATCGCGAGGGGAAATTCGAAATCGGGTGCCCGAGTTTGTATTTCCTTCGTTATGGCAGTCAGCTGCGCCGCTGTTAACATGCTGGGGTCGTAGCGTCCTTCTCTAGCCATCGATATCGCGTGCAAGTACTTCTCGCTAGTCTGGATATACTGCTTAACCTTAGCCTCCACTCGGTACGCGAAGTTCGCTAGGATGTTCCGGCGCATCATCAAACTCGTCTGGTTGGATAGCTGATTAATCCGTGCGTGCAGTTTATCAACCATGTCTAATTCCATCCGATGTTCTCGATGCAACTCCTGGAATCTTGAGTGGGTTACATGTATTTCCTGGCTGATAATTTGAGTTAGGTTGGATTGGTCACTAAACAATCGATCGATCTGCGCATTGATATACGTAGCATCCTCTTCGTTCATGGTGCCGAACAGCGATTTGCTGAGCGACCCAACGAAACCTAGCGGGACCGATCGTTTCTTCATAGTTCTGATTTGTAATGGCTTCATCGGCGCGCTGAGTCTGGAGTGGTGAGAAATGGCCTTAAGGTTGTCCGTCATTTCTTTAGCGCGCCTCATGAGTCCTTGAAGGTAATCCAAATTTGTCGTTTCACGGCAAGCCTCCTTGGTCATAACCTGGCAGCATGCCTTGAATGCTTCGTTTAACTGCCTCTCGGCGGGGGGTGAGTCCGTAATAAAAGCGTCTATATCCATGAACACGGTGACTCTCCAGTCCACGTGTTGCAGGCGGAGGGGGGCCACCTTCTCGTAGTAAATTCCCGGCTGGTCTTCCATGGGTGTTATGTGATACGCGTTGTTGCTGCAAAGCTCGGCGGCGGCCAGGGCCGTCGAAGCTAAAAGCACCCACACGCACAACATCGTCGAATTGGTGGACGGTGGCTCGTACTCCTACACTGGTTGTTTACGCGTCTCTCTTTCTCACTCCCACACTCTTCTGCGAACACATGCAGATAACATGTTTACACACGCCTTACTGGTACCTCTCACACTCATACTTGCACACCTTCATACATGTGTTTGCTTCGCTTACGGCAATTACTGCGTAGCTCCGCTGTACATTCTGATATATATATTTTTATGGTACAATTTCAGCAATCTGGCTAGCGGCTTATACCACTGCCAGTTTTACCTTGTCGACATGCTTCCTTATCCTTTTCCCGTTTTCTGCCTCTAGTATTATATTGCTATGGTCAGTTATTTGGACAATTTTATATGGGCCATTATATTGGGAGTCGAACTTACCCTTACGAGGTTCCTTAAGGACATAGGCAAGGTCGCTCACTTTACCTGGGAAAGGACGGACTTTCTTGTCGTAGTATTTTTTGGTTGTTTCCTTCGCGCGATTTTGATTTTCACCGGCCATTTCGCGTATTTCGGAGAGGCGTTTTATTAGCTCGATAGTATACGAATTATACGTGGATAGTTTTTCGTCCACGGGGAACTGACTCGGTAGCCGAGGCAGCCTCCCGTACACGATTTCGTATGGGGTAAAATTCGTCGCCTCGTGCACGCTAGTGTTATACGACAATTCCGCGTATGGCAACAAACGGTCCCAATCGTCGTACGTACCTGCATACTGCTTTATGTATTCCGCTAACAGTATGTGACTTCGTTCGAGCGCTCCGTTCGTCTGTGGTCGATAGCCGGATGTCGTTATTTGATTTATGTGAAAGATTTTGGATATTTCGCGCAGTAAGTTTCCGGTAAAGGCTGCTCCGCGATCAGTAAGGATCGCACGGGGAGCTCCGAATTGCGCAATTAATCGCCTCGCCATCGCTTCGGCGATCGTAGTCGCTTTTAAATCGGGTATCGGTTCCGCTAAACAGTATTTCGATAAGTGGTCTTGCATGGTTAGTATGTGTTTATTGCCATGTGGTGTTGTCGGCAACGGACCCACCGTATCGAGTGACACCTTATCAAAAACGTCAGCCGGCGTATCAGTAATGAGCATCGGCTCGCGCGTTTTCGCTCGAACCAATTTACGTTCCTGACAGCCCTTGCAGCGACGAATATGATTTTGCACTTCGTTTCTCAGCGAAGGCCAGTAAAAACGTTCGCGGATTTTACGATAGGTCTTGGTTACCCCTCGATGGCCTCCGACAAGGCTCGCATGAAATTCCTCAATTATTTGCGGGTGTTGTTCATCCGGTGGTCGTCGAATGGTACCATAGCATACCGTGGTGACTATGTTTGTTTTACCGAGTATCTTGTTTAACCAATCGAGCAGTTTTGTGCGCGGTAGTTCGTCCGTATAGTCGCCCGAGCGTGAAATACGAACCGACTTCACGGCCGCTTGTTGAAGGGCGAATTTAAGATTCTCGAGTCCCTTGTATATGTGCTCGGTGTTTGTTTTGTCGTAGTACCGTTTTTTAATAACAATACTATAAATTTTTTTGGACCCATACGGAGTCACCGCTATTTGTCCGATCGATAAATTCCGGTCTTTAATTGTTTGTCCATCTATCCTACCTAGGTCAGCGAGTAGTTTTCCCACCGAGGTTGATAATTCTCCATCGGCAGAGATAAAGTGGACTAAATTATCTGGTTTGTACGTTAGACATTCGCGCGAGCTAATTATCGTACTTGTTTTTGCTATAGGTTTTTCCTGGTCAGGTTCCTCTTCACTGGACGAGTCCAGTGAGGACGACGTGATCGGGGACGAATTCGTGTCCTTCGATCCTATTATGATGGGATCATCAGAGAAAGTTATGAATTTGCTTTTATTACCGGGAGACTTTTCGGAAGGTGTAGCACGTGGTAGCGCACGTGCTCGGTATGGTGTAGACTTTGCAGCCGGGGCCGCATCGTTGCTGGGCAATGACCATCTCACCGTGAGGCGGGGAGCGGGCAGTAGAGAGGTCCGAGCGGGCTGCGAGGTGTCGGGTTCGCGCTCGAGTCCCGCGGCCATACTTGTCTCGGGTCTCTCTCTCGCGTTCTCTCGCGGCGTGCTCTCTCTCTCAGCTGGTTGCTCGTCGTTTTCGTCGTCCGCCTCCGTTCCTTCTTCTTCCGTGCGTGATGATATCTTCTCCCTCGCACTCAGCCGCCGTACTAATTCCTGGTCCGATGGTGACTTGAACCTGTCTTCTAATGCTTTCAAGCGGCTGGCAAGCTCAGCATCTCCGACGATGTCATCGAAAGGGTCTTGTTCTTGGAGAATCATCTGGGCCTCCTCTTCTACCTCATCCCCCTCCGACAGATGATCCGGCCAGTCAAAATCTGCTTTGTCGGGCCCTTTCTTGGGGTCACGGGAGGAATTGGCTTGGTGCCTCTCTTCCAAACGCCTTAATGATTCGTTGAATTTGTTAATTGAATCTTCGAGAGTTGCTGTTACCGTCTTTGTATTATCTGCTTCCGATTCCTCCGTGCTTCCATCTGAATCGTTGCTGGGGGCGGTGAGCGGGACCGTGATAGTGGCAGGCCTCTGATCAGCCGTCGCGCTTGCGGATTCCGATGAAAACACCGTCTCTTGGGGACCTCCGAGGGGCTTGACCTCTACGGGGGGTGGAGACTTCGGTCTTTTCGGAGGAAGTAACTGTGAGGGCAGCATACTGCGGTGTAAGCGCTGTATGGGTGGCCCTGAGCTCTCGGGTTCAGATCCGGCGGGTTTCGCGTCGGCAAGAGGTGGGCGCCTGGCGGGTCTTGTAACGACCTTCCCGCGCGTTCGTGTCGCCACCGGGCCTGAGCTCTCCGAGCTTCCCTCTCTTATTTCGGGTACTGTGGGGACCGTGGGCACGCTGCGTAGGCGCGAACGCGTGCGCGCCGCTATGACTGATGCGTCGGCCTTGGACGGGCCAGCTGATGTCTCAGGTGTCTTGCCTTTTCTGTTACCGGGAGGTTTCGAAGATAAGGGCAAGATCTGAGCCTTCTGAGGGACATTCGTTTCTACTTCCGAATCACTTGTAGACGAGAATTTCTCTAGATCTACGGGATTACGGGAGAGTGCATCGGCATTTAGATTTTCACGCCCTGGCTTATGTTGAAATTCGTAATCGTATTTACACAACCTAATTTTCCATCTGTTGAGCCTCTTGCCTGGATCGAGCGTAGAACGCATCCATTTGAGAGGCTCGTGGTCGCTTACGAGCTTAAATTTCCTTCCATAGAGATACGTGGAAAAGTGTTCAATTGAATCGATTATGGCCAGACACTCTTGTTCCGTAGTTCCGTAGTTCTTTTCAGCGTTAGTGAAGATTCTAGAGTGGTACGCGACCGGTAGATCGTGGCCATCGTGAATTTGCGACAATACTGCACCGAGTGCAAATTCCGAGGCGTCGGTCGTCAAAATAAATTGTTTAGATAGATCGGGGTATTGTAAGATCGGTTCTTGACAGAGGGCCTTGCGAAGCCTGCGAAAGCTGTGTTTCTGCTCTCGCTCCCATGCGAACGATTTTCCCTTTTTGAGTAAGTCTGATAAGGGCTTGGATATGGCAGCGAAATCCGGAATAAACCGACGGTAATAACCGGCAAGTCCCAGAAATTGCCGCACGTTTTTCTGCGTCCTTGGGTGCGGGAATTTACGCACTGCCTCTAACTTCTTTGGGTCCATTCGCAACCCGTCGCGGCTAACGATATGCCCGAGATACGCGACTTCGCTACGCAAGAACTCACATTTATCCGGTTCGAGGACGAGATTAGCTTCCTCGAGGCGTTGCATGAGACGCCGGATTTTAGTCTTGTGCTCTTCGAGAGTTTCCGCGAATACTACAATATCGTCGAGATACACGAACAGTTCTGTCCCTTGCAACCCAATCAGCACCCGATCCATCAGGCGCTGAAAGGTCGCAGGCGCGTTTTTGAGACCTTCGGGCATGCGAGCGTACTCGTAGTGCCCGTTTATTGTGGAAAACGCCGTCTTTGGACCGTCTCTCCGATCCATCGGGATCTGCTGGAAGCCGCTCGCTAGATCGAATGTCGAAAAGTACGTAGCTTTTCCCAGCTGTTCGAGTATTTCTATCATATTCGGGAGGGGGTACGCGTCGGAAATCGTCTTCTCGTTCAATTTACGGAAATCAATGACCATGCGCATCCGCGGTTTCCCTTGAGAGTCGGGTTTTTTGGGAACTATCCAGACCGGCGAGTTGTACGGGGAGCGTGAATGAACAATTATTCCCTCGCTTAGCTTTTTCTCAACTTGCCGCTCCAGTTCCGACCGATATACTACAGGAAATCTGTATTGTTTTGCGTTTACCGGGAGCTCGTCCACCGTCGGGATCCGATGGCGAACTTGATCCGTGCATCGCAATCTATCGCCTGGTAGCTTATACATGTGAGGGTATTCCTCGATGAGACTTATAACATGTGCGCGCTCTACCTCGTTGAGCCTATCTAATCGCAATGATTTAACTATGGCTTCTACTCGATCCGTCGGCGGAGTAGTTTCTACACCGCTTCCGTCGGAACTTTCGTCGCTCCAATAGCCGTTCTCCCGATAGTGCTCGAAATCTTCGAGTTCCTGAGGCTCGATTTCTAATTCGACATCGTCGAATAGCGTGTTTATTGCTAAGACGTAGCACGATCCTCCCGTAGGAGCAACGATACCTTCTCCGATAAACACACCCGGTTGAGTTTCGATTCGCGGTAAGTATCCCTCCTTTAGATTTTCGTTCTTTAAAGGGATGCTTATTTGCTCACTCGTACGCGCGCGCAGCTTATAACTTCGTTTCTCCGAAGCGATTTTCGCCGCTAATACGCGCTTTGTGGGTTCTGCGTCGGAAAGAGGTAGACCTATGAAACGCTTAGGTCGGATGGGATCGCTTGAGGTAACTAAAGTATTACGGTGAAACGAAATTTCGGCTTTTTCCGCGAAAAAATAAGGTTTACCGATTAGCGCATCGCTTCTCAGCGGCAGGTCTCGTAACACGTAAAACTTAGCTGGTTTTTCAGAGATATGGAGGACAACTGAGCCGAGTGTCGGAATATCCGATTCCTCTAATCCTGTTACCCATATTTTATCGTCAGTGTTTACAATTAAGTCTGGATCGAGGGCATTTAGTTTAATTAAGCTGGCTGATGAACCCGTGTCAAGAAAGAATTTTCCCTTCTTGTTACGAAGTTCGGGAGCACTTAGTTCGACTACTGGGCTCTCCTGGTCGGTGGGGGTCCAGAGAACGAGACATCGTTCTCCAGGATCCTCACTGACTGTTGGTGTTCTCGGGGTCGACTCGGTTCGCTCACTCCGCTCGGGCCCGCAGGGGAATTTGCCCGGCGAGCCCCAGGGCAGTTTAAAGGCTCTCTTTGCGGGGAACGTCCCCGAGATGACTGTTGCATTAACGGGCAGCACGGGCAACACCTGGTTTGTTTGCAGCAATGTGTATATCCGCAAGGTGTTAACGGACTGGTATATGACCTTCCCGTAGCAGTCTCGCGGTTATCAGACGTTTGCACGGGTTTAGAAAAGAATCCGGTAGCCGGTTGTGGTGACTGGCTTCGATAAGTAGACATCGGTCTACCTTCCCGAGCCGTCGGCGACGGAGTTCGGGAGTTATAGCGAGCGTAAAGAACACGCGCCATTTCCTCCTGGTTCGACTCAATTCCTTTCCATTGATTGCTTCGAAGCGCTAGCCTTTCGGCGATTTGGAAGGCTACTTCGAGACTTTCCGGCTCTCGCAAATCTACCGCGGCTCCGATATGGGTAGGCAACCCTTTTATGAATGAACCTAGCGCGATTCGATGAAGCGGGTCCCGGTTCAATTCTGGCGGATCGACGCCAAAATATGACTTGTACGCGCTTCTTCCGCCGCTTAGCAAAATTCGGACTTTGTCGTAAAATTGCCCGATGGTTTGATCGCGTTTCATCCGGACCGTCATCAGCGCCTCTGTATAGTAATCGTAGGTGTGTCCGCGGGCGAGTCGATTCTTTAACAGTTTCACTAACCCGGCCATGCTCTCGATCTTCTCGCCGTAGATACAGTTTCGCGCGTCCCCGCGTAATCGCGATATTACTGCGCCGAGGTACTGCGGTTCTGCCGCGGCTGGCACGAACATGGACGCGTTTTGGATGTCTTGCAAAAAATCTCGTAACGGCATATTCGTCCCGTCAAATTCGGGAATGTTCGCGAAATTATTTTGAATAGTCAAATTTTCCACCATAGTGGAGACACTGGCGACCAGGTCGGCCGTCACATCGGCGGCGTCTCTGGCCTGAGCGTGATTTGGCATGTTGATAAGTCCGGGGGTAGGGAAGGATATCGAAAGGATAAGCGATTCTATTACGTATAGTTCGACTCCCTCTTTTGTTAAAGATAAGAAAAAAAAATTCGAAAAAATTTTTGATTTTAAATTTCACAAAATCGAATCCTCGATTCCAATTCCCAAGGAAAGTCACCTCCTTGAATCCCACTTCTGACACCAGTTTAGTCTGTCACGTGCGGAGCGGTCTCGCACGCGACGACTTACCCTCTTGGTTATTAACGAGGTTTATTATTTATTTTTTTGTTGGATTCGGGGGTGAACGTCCTCTACAGGGCGTTCCGTGGGAAATGGTTTGGAGGATTTCAATTATTATGTATCAATTTTGAATGGAAACAAGTGGAAACATTTAATGGAATAACTAGAAGCAGCGATATTTAGACAAGGAAGCTTACAGTATAGTCTTACGCTACTCACGTTCTCGCTCTTTCTCGATCTCGCTTGTGGATTCGGCTTCGGCCTCGAAGGTGCCGAAGCTTACACCTTCACTCACTCACTTACGTACTACACGGCTTGATTAAGTTCGTGGCTTTGCTTATTGCGCTTAATTCTAACTTCACAGACTGATGTCGCGACGCGAGATGCTTGAATGACCGCGGATAGATTTACAGGGAATTCTCTCTGTGATCGTCGGAGACCCAAGACTGATAACTCTTTACTCGACAGCTCTGAAGGAGCCTGTTTCCGTAGATGTTGGTTTGATGCTGTCTCTAACGGGACTGTCTTCGCTCGCTCGTCCGACACCCCTTGGAACGTCGGGCGGCGAGCGAATTTATGCTGACTTTGCAATTTAAAACAAAGGCTCGCCTCGCAACGGTCATCCTCGAAGCGCGTGATTTCGCGCTCGTCTCATCCTGGTGTTGATTACACCCGGGATCCGGCGGGCGCGAAGACGCTGATGTTGCTGGCTGTCCAACTACGCCGTTGCGCTTGGCTATACCACGAACTGGTTATGATAAAATATTTTATGTGTACTAACTAAACCTATGCTTCCTTGTCTCTTAAAAATAATAATAATGATGAATTGTTATGATCGGTAATGTTACATTTTGGGTAAATGTGCGGCGCTCGTGACAGTAGAATGCTGGACCAGGGGGCCTCAACTCAAATTTGGAAGTGTTGATCAATCGAATGATGTTGAACGTCGGTCACTTAGTCTTTTTAGATTTGGAATGATATCTTGTTATCGAAAGTTATAGTTGAAAGTGTCAATTTTCTGATTTTAATGTATGATGAAATTGATTGCAACGATTTATTTATTGAAAATGATAGTGTAATTATTATTATTATTACTTAAGATTACCTGATTCGGTTGAATCAGGGCCGAACTCAGTTTAATTATGGAAAATGGAACTGCATAAAAATGTCTATTCGCGAAATGATGAGATTTAGTAAAGAACAGAAAAGATGGAAACGTAGAAAATAGTGAGTCTCTTGCAATTAACAGAATAACTGAATGCTCGAATTTGACGAATTAGCGCGAGACTTTAGGTCGGTCACAACTAAGATTTTCCAAACGCTACTCTTGCTCGAGAAGGGCTAATCCGGGTTTACGTCCACGCACTTCGCGACTTGACAGACGAAAGACGCGGCTTCTTGGGCCCGAGGGTCCAAGGAGCTGCAGTTGTAATTAGTTACAACGGTAATTAGCCAATGAGGTGCGAGGGCGTCCTCCTGGCGCCCAAATCCACGTGGTCAGCGTTACTTCTCGCTCTTCGACGGTGTTCCGACGATTCTCAATCTCGTCGGTGACACATTGAAGATATGAACAAAATATATTTACATGCAATGTTCACACATTCATTCATACATCCTAATGAGTAATCTATTTTAATTTGGTGGTTCTAAAGGTAGTGGTTTATCCTAGTTATTGATTACAGTTTTAACTTAAAAAGAGGGATAATTCCAGGCTGAGCGCTACTGATGCTAATTCAGCAGTCTCCTATCTCAGTTCTTGGTACCAGTTAAATAGAAGAAAGTTGAACCTTATACTAGGGATCATTGTTGGTCTCTACGTGACTTTTGCCAGGAGGGGTGGAACTCGCCGTTATCAGAATATGAGATTTTGATGAAATGATATCTGTGCATTGAAGAAATTGAAGAAATGAAATCAAATGGAATTTAGAAAAAGGTACGCCAAGGCGGTACGTCGGGGCGTAACACTATACTCTATACTGTCGCGAAGACTATAGAACGAAGCTCACCGCACGATATCAAAATATTCCTGATAAAAATCGGTATACAAAAAATATAGTTCTTACGATTATTATAGTCCCTTTGACGTCTTTGCATCAACTATAAGTGTGTTAAAATTGACATTGTATTTATAGTGCGCCAAATAATAATTTGAGTATATTTTACTGTAAAAATTATCGGCACGACTATAACATTTCTACTATACAGATTTTCAACGATATGTGCAAATTTTTCTCCCAGTACAGTACCATACTTTATCAAGGGAAGCGTAATTCAAATCATATTCATAATTTGGTACTACAAAGTCGTCATCTTGAATTCCATATTCGTAACCGTGATCAAATAAATCGTAATCAAATTCGTAATATAACTTAATCTAACGCTAACACATCGTAATACAGTGAGCATGGTGATGTGAGAATTTGTCATGATTAAATGAAGTCCTGGGGCGTTGTTTGGAGCATTCCTACAAAATTTCGAGGTCGTATCGTTTTTTGTACTCAAGTTATATGTACCTTCCAAAAAGAAAGTCCGTGTATGGGTCCCCTGTAGTTCACGTATCCATTTACATTCAACCATAAAACTTACGGACGGAACACGCGTAAAGTGCAAACTCTAGTGAAATGGCTGCTAAATTTTTTTAGACTCCACTACAAATGAAATAATGCTGGTAATAACTTAAAATGTATCGTGGAGGTTTCCCGTTCATATGAGAGTGCGTCAAAATTATAAAGATATCGATTGATGAACGTCTTCCATTTTCTGTAATGACTACTCCCTTTATACAACAGTCGTTGCTTTTTCATTAGTAAGTAACAAAACAGAAGCAACCGTTATCGTAATCAAAAGAAACTCAGAGCTTCAGTCTACGAAAAAATTTGTCTTTAGTTTATATGACAGTTTCTAGTTTCAGGTTAGCCAAGCAAATTCTTCCGTACCACCATCTACGTGGATTGTACAGTAGTTTTAGTATCGACTAGTTGGGAGAATAAAAGCCAGTCTAAAGGCACACATGCATAATCCTCTGGCATTAAATCGCGCAAGAGCATAATATTTTAAACAGAAACGCGGACCTGTAACACGTCAAAACAAATAATTATGGTCGCGGGATTTTTGCCAATTCTGAACTTGCTTGATCAATTTATGAAGCAAATCGCGAAGCCAGTCTCGTTCAGGATTGTGAGATATGCCAGAAGTCATCATATCTTCAGGCAATACTTTCTTATACTACCAGGTCGATGGTTTCATACCTTGGAACGAAGGGTCAGAAAACGAATACTTGGAATGGAGGAAGAAAAAATCGATCAATATAAAAAAGAAGTTGACGTTGAAACCGCAATTAACGCTGGTGCAAACCTCATGAGTGAAGTAAAATTTGTTTTCACTTTTACTCTAAAGATATTGTTTGCGCTGTGCAGAATATCAGGTTTGTTAATTATTTTCAACGTCGATTTGAACGTTCAAAACACTGATATTGAGCACATAGATCAAACAACCCTAGTCACTTGTTTCCGTAGCAATTTTTTTTGTGGTATACGATATAAATTTAACTAATGACTTCAGGCAGACTAGATAGTCTGATATATCAAAATGACAAAAAAATTACATTGCAAATGCTAGTGATATCTTGGCAATATCTACGTACATGTACTGATGTTACAGGTCATCGTATTTTTAATTGCTGGGCTAGGCGTGATCGCTGAAGTATTTAGGAGTTCAAGAAATTCAACTGCAAAAGAAACTATGAGAAAAGAACAAATGCAAAAACTGATTAACGAAAAGGCAGTGATTATGGCGACCGTGAAAAAGCAAACCGCCATTATCAGCAAGTTGCAGGAACAAGTGGATGAACACATCCAGCTTGCATCTACAACCTCATCGATAGATAATCCAGATTAATGATCACGTAGTTTCGTTAATAAAGAATTTACTTTCCGTTTTAAAAAATGTTCTGATCACACTTTCCATTGGATTTTCTACTCGAGGTATCATAATATCAGGATCATGAGTAACTCTCAACATCTTCATAATTGAAAAAGAATATCTTTGTCTGTGTTTTAAAATTATATAGTCTATTATCTAGGCTGTGGCCCTGCACGGTGCGCTCTGATAAGCCAGTTACGTGCCAGCCTATAATTACGGCGGTATCCTCTCCGTACCGTAACTTACCGACGTGCAATTACCGTGAAAGAGCTTGACATGCACTGTAACTTGGCATTTCAGAACCGTTCGTTACAAGGGCACAAAACTGAAGGAAACCTCCGGAAAACGCGTCTCTGGCGCGGTACCCCAACCGAACTTGATACAAAACAGGCAATAACTACTAGTAACTAAGGCTTTCTGTGTAAATTCTGTATTCCGCGCTCCGGCGCGAGCAAACAAGGTACTAGGACGACGATTCCGACCACCGAGGGGTCAACAGCTACCGATTACTACCGTTTCTGGCTCTTGATGAGTTTCTCTACCGACGGTGTAATTAGACTTCACTGGCTACCTTGGTGTGCTTCTGATACACCCGGGCTAGCATCCATCTAAACTTCTCGTACTTCCTCAACTGCCGGCGTACAGGAATGTAAAATCCTCCCGACAGCCGAGGGACCAACTTCTCAAGGAGAAACCAGCTTCCCGCTTTCCCGGATATCTTAAGGATGACGAACAAGGCAGACCGTAGCCTGCCATCTTCCGACTTACCCCTCGCCGAAAAAAACCTTCAATTTTAGGAGGTAAGCCTCAAAATTTACGGGTTCACCCTGAAAGTTGAGGATAAACCCCTAAATTTAGGGATTTACCCTCAAAAATTGAAATTAAACCATCATTATTGGAGGGTTTATCTCCAACAGTTGGAGATTAACCTTCAACAATTGAAGGTTCATCTCCAAGAGTTGAAGGGAACCCTCGACGTCGAAGGTGAAACCTTAACGTCGAAGGTAAACCCTGAACGATAAAGGTTAATTCCTAACAATTGAGGGTCCAATCCTCAAGACATGAAGGTGAACCCTCGACGTTGAAGGTACACCTTTAACGTCTAGGGTAATTCATATCCCCAAAATTTAACTGATGGTAAATGTGAGGGTGAACTATCAACATTGCAGGGATTGTCCCCTGCAACCCCAAGGGATACACCTAACTCTTCTTGAGGATGAACTCAGAAATTTGGGTGTCATCGTGAAAATATAATATGTAAAAGATTGGTGGCGAACCCTTGATTCTATTGCAGGGTAACATAACCCGAGAAATTTCTCAGGTAATTCTCATGATATTCGTTGAAGTTCTATTATTCTCAATAACATCTGAAATGATCTATTTATATATTATTTATGGCAAAACCAATGATTCAATTTGTATTCAACTTTCGAGCAGCTCGCTGGAATTAAGCCATCGCATCATATAGTATAAGGATCACTATTGATATTGCATTTTGCTTACCCAGCATGCCATTATGCAACGCTTCAAAAGAATACTACTTAGTTTTTTCAGGGTTGAAATTAGAAATCATAAACTACACTATATATGGGGATTCCCACGTCAACTCGGTGAATCAAAAACATTGGCCCACTTCGATTTTCTCAGTGAGTTTTTATATGATAGTTCTTGGAAATCATCTGAAAATTATCGAATCTGAATATTTTATACATCTTCATATAGTCTATGTACATGTGCGCATACATTTTCATTATAATATAACAATGAATGGAATGCATTGTATATAGATAATTCTTCATGGTTATATGAATTATACATACGTACATTAAATTTTATTTACGATTATTTTTCTGCGTGGGGATACATTATACCGTCCTTCTATATTGAACGCAAATTCGTATAGATATTAGGCTGATTCAAAAAAAAACGGCTAATTTTTTTTTTTCAAAATCCTCACATAAAAACTTCCGAGAAGGTGTGAAAAGACGCCTGTAAAAAGCAGAGCCCTTAATATTATTATTAAGAGGTCGCGCATCGGGAATTTCTATTTCCCGTTTAAATAACACAGGAATAAATTTTTTAAAATTTGCATTTTCGTATTTTTGCAACGGCTTATTGAATTAGTGGACCAAAGCATATGTTTGTAGGAAATTTGACGCTCTACAAAGAAAGTCCTTACAAAGTTTTCGATAGTCACACTCCTTCAAAAGTTATTCGAGGTCAAAGTTGAACTTACAAAAAAATTCAATGTTTTTTTTTTTCGATGATACTATGAATCTTTTCTCATTATTTTGTTATAAAGATATATTTAATAAATATATCTTACTCTAATTGGGCTTTTTCAATCATTAATTTTCCCATCGAGTCAATATAAAGTTACCTTACAAAAATGCGATGTTAAATAATAAACATGTTATCATGGAGAATCCATAACTGATGCACTTGACTATTTAAAAATGTAATTGTTCCGAAATCTATCCTCTTTATAACAAAATAATGAGAAAAGATTCATAGTATCATCGAAAAAAAAACATTGAATTTTTTTGTAAGTTCAACTTTGACCTCGAATAACTTTTGAAGGAGTGTGACTATCGAAAACTTTGTAAGGACTTTTTTTGTAGAGCGTCAAATTTCCTACAAAAATGTGCTTTGGTCCCCTAATTCAATGAGCCGTTGCAAAAATACGAAATTGCAAAATTTAAAAAAATTTATTCCTGTGTTATTTAAATGGGAAATAGAAATTCCCGATGCGCGACCTCTTAATAATAATATTAAGGGCTCTGCTTTTTACAGGCTTCTTTTCACACCTTTTCGGAAGTTTTTATGTGAGGATTTAAAAAAAAAAAATTAACCGTTTTTTTGAATCAGCCTAGTAGATATACAAGAAATTAATAATGTTGATATATAATTTGAGTGGCATTCAATGATGAAAATGAATATCCAAATGCATATATAATATGTGTATATGATTGCCTCAAGATATGAAATGAAAAATAACCAGACAACTTCTTGATTTGTCAGTTTCTATTGTATTTACTAATGGTATGTAATGCACTTTTGTAATACCGTTACATCTATAATCCCAATCATATGACATAATAACCCCTTGACTCGAGAATTCTTTCAAAGTGAATCCTCGATTGGGAGTTTTACCCTCAACTTGGAGGTAAGCCCTTGACTTGGGGATTAACCCTCACTTAAGAGGTAAGCCGTCAACTTAGGAGTAAACCCTCGACTTGAAAGTAAACTCTCAACTTGGGAGTAAATCCTCGACTTGGGAGTAAACCTTTGACTTCGAGGTTAATCCTGAATTAAGGGGTACGAATTTACCCCTTAGAGATTGAGGATTATTCTGGGGGTTATTTTGGAGGTGAAATTGGGGGTTTTTTCCGTAAGTGATCGGCCAGGTGCGGGACCGTCCCCAAAGATTACGTCCAGTTCATAAAGCCCTCGTTCTGAGGATGGACGCAGCCTTCCTATCAGTAAGGACTATAATCAGCGGAGCCATAATCCACGACCTAAAGTTGCAGTAAGCCTCCCTGTAACTGTATGATCTTCTCGGTACATCGTGGGCAACTGGCCACTGCCTATACGACGAAATCCGTGAAAGCGAACATAGAAGTCAGTCATCGCCTTTCACTCGGTAACTTTAACCGGGAGGTATTTTACGTACATGCCTCTGTCAAAGGAATCCCCAGTTATAGGCAATCTGGACAGTAGAATGCAGCTATTATAAATTTATACGAGATGGTGTCAACGGCAAAACCATGGGCAGGACATTATACAACATCTAGCGGTAATCTTCGACAACGTATGACCAAGTCGTAATCGATATTCGCCACCAAAGGGATGACCCAATCATGGCGGGGAATAAAAAACCAATTAAAGGAAGAAGGATCACCTAACGACAGTGGCGAGATCGGCTCGCCGAACTCCGACCTCCAACTATTCTACGCTTGACCTGCCAAGAGACACCTTCGTTTCTTCTTTGCTCGTTACGCCTAGAGATTTCTTTCAATTGATTTTTCTCTTTTTTTTTGTTCAAACTATTGTCGTTCTATCGTTTGTTCTATCGCAACCGTTTATCCACCACCCTCTATCGTTTCGCACTATCATTAGCTTCTTCCTTTCCTATAAATTATATTATCTTCCTTCCTTCTTGCCTCTTCTTTTGTTATTCATAAGTTTTATCTCAGGTGAATTCAGTGTTGTGTACCTGCCGTCACCGGCCAAGGTAATGTAAACGTATGAGTCGTCGACCATTTAAGGTTGTGGGAGGGCTAATTTCGCTATTATTTTCATGAAATTCTCTTCAACACGTAAAATGACGATTGGTTCTGAAAGACTAGAGTTTTTACAGCTGAAAAATTAGAAAACAAATTCTTGAGTCATTTTTCCGTTAAGAGTGAACCACCGTGGCCGTAATCTCTGTAGTTGACAGCGGAGTTGACTGGTAGTCGACGTAGGAACTTCCGCAGTCAGGAGCGTAGACATATGCAAAATCATTTATGGTGCCTTCGGGGTCTCAAATTTCTGAAATTTTCTTTGACGAGAACATGTCCAGGAAATTAATTCTTTGGTATCAAAGACTGATTCAATTGTAACGATGTACAGTTTTTTTGCTTTTATTTCTGTATTGTGCTCCGGAACAGAAAACTACTTCACATCTAATCAACGCATGTAACAGCTTGTTCAATTCAAAAGAATAAGTCAATAGTAGTATAACAAGGAGAGTTCTGGATAGAAATACCTTCTTCACCGACCAAGCCGACCAATCCGCCTATATGTGCATCGCAGACGCAAACGTTTGAAGGTTACCCCAACTCTCGTAAGATAAAACGTGCTCTGCCGACCGCTCGTCAGTAAGAAAATCTCCAAAATGACCATGATCGTTGATAAAAAATCCTCCAAATGACCATGATCGTTGGTAAAAAATGTCTGAAATTGCCGTGGTGTTACCCCTTGTGGGATAAATTGTGCTCTTTGTCAGTGAAGAAAATCATGCTCATCGAGCGGGATCGATAACTGCATTACCGACCGGATCCCGTGGATCTTCGAAGGTTCGACCGAGAATCCTGGCATGTGTCAGGTTTTGAGAGCTTCCAGAAGGTTCGAGAAGATTCTCACGCCCTTGAACGAATCTAGACTGACAAACGATTCGTTCGACGAGTTTCTACTTGACGGTGAGCGGCCTGCCGACAACGGATTGCGGTGCGACATTGAATTCTGGAAGGTTCTAATGTTCAATCGAAGACACATCATTTCGGTAGCTTCTAGAAGTTTTTCAAGGATTCTGTGTGTCTGGTGGGAGGAATACGGCTATGAAAGGCTGAATTTTAGGTCAGAAAGACAGTCTTGCATCTTTAGCTCTCATGAGGAGAACTTCAAATGAAGCAGAACTAAAACAGCGAAACGATCTGATCTCAAAAAATATTCACGAGTTGAAAACCATTATAAACCAGAAGTCAGAACTCAACAAAGTGACAAAAAAGTTCACAAATCTAAATTTATCAAGAAACACGTAACTGCTAAACATTTGAAGAAAATGGATTTCACAAAACTGAACAAAGTTGCAAGCATGAACGAATTTCTGCCGACGAAGAAATTGAGGGAGCTAGAAATTTTCAAAATCTACAAAATCACCAACATTCGACGAGTCCAAACGAGGTTTGGACAGCGTGTCGTCACAGATCTGAACGACGAATACAGCGTATTCTTACCGGCACGGATTGTACGACTGCTGAACGAGGACGAGAGTCAATACCAGAAATTGGTGCAGACGATGGAGGAGGAGCGGTTGCTGTTGCAGTATCTGGGCGGCCAGTACGGTCAAATTGAATTCAAAGATGCGTCGACTCTCGCCTAATTTGTACACCGTACCTGGACAACGTGTGCAGCGTCTTCTTCTTACCAGCATGGACCGTGCGACTACTGAACGTGATCAAGAACCAACTTCAAAAACTTAACGAAAAAAACTTTCAAACAAGTTTCCAATTATTCTACGTTTCATAACCTTTAAGAAAATTGTATGCATTATTTCACAAAGCTTTAGTTTTTTTTTTCTGCTGTACTCATTATATGTACATTATACGACTACGGTGGATGCTGTTTACAGCTCTCTGAAACATACAATAATTTTGGAAATTTAAGATATGATGTATTACACACAAAAGTATTTATCAAATTTGTTCTAAAAGTTGTGAAATGATATTTTAGAAACGTAAGACATGGATGTATCACAAAAGTTTCAAGGTTGTCGTTGTTAAAAAGAAAAAAAGAAAAATAAATTTGTTCTAAAAGTTGTGAAATTAAATAAAATAGAAACGTAAGACATGTATGTATCACAAAAGTTTCAAGGTTTTCGTTGTTTGAAAGAAAAAAAAAGGAAAATAGTAGTGTATATATGCCGGTTCTAACTCAAAGATGGCGGCGCTCCCCCCTAGTTCCCCCCTAGCTCCCCCCCCCCCCCCCGACGCACGGCGCACCCGCTCTCACCCCCCCCCCCCCCCCCCCCGGTCATTTTCGGTGGCTATTCCCATAGGATTTTGACACACACACACACACACACACACACACACACACACAAAATAATTCCTGTCGAGACTTGTTTGGCGCCGGAAAGCCGCACATAAATCAGATAAGGTAAGAACCCGCTAGATCTATTGAAAAAATTCCAGGAAATGACCCCTGAAGGAAGGTTTAAAATGGCGTTTTGAATGCTTTTAACAATTTTTTTATTTAACACCAATTACATTTAGTTTTCTTATTATATTCTCAATTATCTTATTCTAAATTTTAACGAGTGAAATTATACATATTATTTTCAATATCCATATTAATTAAACATATTGTTATTCCAAAATTGACTTGAACCAATTTTTTAACAGTACCACTGATCGGATTATATTCAACAATGCGATCATGCAAGATCATGCAGTAGGCAGAAGTGTGTGGTGGGAACGTAGTGCTAGAGTCAAATTCCAATCGAATGTCCACAGGTCCAGTTTTCAATGTTTCGTTCTGCTTGGAGCAATCGATGACGATAAGGGGAGCTTGGTTTATAAATTCACGCCTCGATAGCAAAGGCTCAGCTTCTTTGTTATAGTAGCTCATTTGAAACCGAACATACATATCATAGAGAATGGCGTATTGATTATTGTATCTATCAAGATGCATATTTCCGTAGGGATAGCACTGTGAGTTGAGGAAGAGTTTCACATCTCTGATCCGACAATGATCAAATACGCCAGCATTTTTCAGCGGCTCGTTTCTCCTTGCAGTTTGAAATCCTAGAACGACATATCTCGGCTTCTCAAGCTGCGTCGATGTCTTGACTGACCATATATGCCGCGTTGTTGATGGGAGCATCGGATACACGTACGTTTCCCAAGAACGAAAACTCATGGATATGGCCGGATCCTTGGCGATGTAGTTGAGTAGCTAGATTTTCGGTTTATCTGCCAGTTTGATGTAGGGCAACAACCACTCGATTTTATTCAGGGTGATTTTAAAGTTTTCCGTCGCCGAGGTTTGAATCACGGCATTCAAATCAGTGTTGGAACGTGTGAGAATTAGCTCGTGTTTAGCGTTGACGATGACTCGACGATAATCTTCGGCAAAGCCTAGCACATAATTTAACGGCAAAACAACATCGAAATTTCCAGCCGCATCGGTTGGTTCCTTATCCCCACTCAACCACCCGGTATTCTCCAGACTATATTGCTGACCTGGAGTCAAGGATACGTAACCCTTCATAGTGCTGGTGATGCCAACATTTTTATTCCGATCAATCTCTACACCGTTCAACTCGTAGCGAACTTCCTCAAACAAATGACAAACGGCCATATTGATCAATTTCGTAACCGTCACCGCAGCCACACCATCATCCTTTGTGATTTTTCCGTGAATGTGTAGAGAGCTTTTGCTGGGCAGTAGACACAAGTCTTGATGTTGAACAACAATATGGATTTCATCGTTGTTCTGGAAGGTGGATGATGCAAACGGTTGATGAGCATGAATCTCAGAGTGCGCGATCGATTCGTCGAAAACCACAGGTTTCTGTATTCTTATTATTTCTTCCATGGTAACACACACAGGATGCAGCGAACACGAATTTTTATTTTCCAAAATTTCCACGTAATCGCAGACCTAGGCTCTGGAGAAACCGAACGTTCAGAGGTGTCAGTCTCGTAGGCGGTGTAAACGTTGTCAGAGGTGTCGGGCGACTGATGATTTTTGGCCATGACGTTTGACTTTTATAACTTTTGCCCAACTTTCTCGTCTCAAACACGATTCCCATTATTTGAGTGATTTCAAGTGTAAACGTACAGTAATCGTTTCGCCGCGAAAATTAATCAGCTCGTCGTCTTGATCGACTATTCTCAGCTGTAAATGATGTATCGACTGTACGGCGATTGGCAGGTAAATGACGTTGGTAGGCACTTCGACAATCTTATATCCGGATGGAACGGTTGGGAAAAATTCATGAATCGTGTGAGCTCGCCGCTCGTTTATGTACGCCCCAGCGGTTATGTTACCCTCAACGCATGAAGTATTAACCTTCAGTATAGCCACTGGTAATTCAGATTTATGAGTAACGTCTCGTGCTAGCTCAACCGCTTTAAATCCCAATCATCGGCCGATGGAATCTTTGGGTTTAAAGGTTATCACATGATTGCACGTGATTTCACCGTTCAGCTCGTTGTCGTTAGCTCTCAGACTGAGGGTGATGTCGGAGGGTAGCTCCTTACGCAGAAATTTTTCAATATCCTCAATTTCATAGCTTCCCGTGGGTATTGTCATGCTCTCTCTGCTGTTGTCCGCCCATTTCAGGTGAAATTTATTACACGTCTCATAAATATTGGGTATTGAATTAAATGTGAGGAACTCGACGAGTCCGAGAACATAGTTTTTCTCCGGTGATAACTCGATTGGGGGGAAATATTGAGCCTCCAGCACGAAGGATATGCGTGTCAGTGTTAACGTCAACGATTCCGACATGATTAATGCTTGCTCTTGCGGCACTTGTCTTTTTATAACTGTTCGCTGAGAAATTTGAGGCATAAGTGCCCGCAAACCACAGTATCATATTCCTGATACCTCTTATGATTGTATTCAACGCTACCAACACCGAAATACCTCATCAGGTCCTTAGGCGGTTTCAAATCACCGAAACTATCGAAATACGCAACATGGCCACCATTTTTCTTGTACGCAACCCAATGCGTCATTGGGCCGTTTTTATCATCAAGATTAATAATTGCGGATTCTCGCATTTTTGGTCCTGATTTCGGCAGATCATTCCGCATGAAAACACCTCGAAAATGCGAAATTTTCATATTTTCAGCATAGTTGCGTAAATCAATGTTGGTGAGAGCTCGGTGTGGCAGCTTTACTAGTTTTTTGCCAGACGTAAGTACAGGCCCATTCCGCTGCGGTAGGGTCGCAGGTATAATCCCTTGCCCAAAGAAATCGCCTCCATTGTTGCATTGTGCCGTTTGGCCTCTTTCAACTGATGTTTGTTGGCACTAGCTTCGTTGACAGCTTTAGCTATACCTGCAGCACCACCCGCAAGAGCCCCAGTAGCGCTTAGACCGGCCAGAATTGGAATGAGAAACGGTAGGATGCCGCCAATTTTATCAGGCACAGGTATTACGCGAGGCATACGAATATTCTTCCCAGTCCCACGCGCGGCCGCACGAGCACCCGCCAACGCCGACTCAACGGCTTTATAACCCGGTCGCATGGCGACCTTTGCTGCCGTGATGATGGATTTAAGATTCACAGTTCTCTTCCGCTGTTTACTCTTCCCGTCAGTTCCAGATTTCTTCTTCGCAGCCACTCCAAGTTTCGACCGCTTTGCAGCTAAGCCCATTCCGAGTTTAGATTTAGCTTTCATGGTGTTAATGACTCCCCAGGCTACCGCCTTTTCACTCACACTAGCGTCCTTGGCCAAGACGCGATTCCGCGCCTTCTCAGCGAGCGCTTTGTCGGCAAGATTTCTCGCTGCGGTATCGCGATTCTTTGCGTATGCAATGTCGTGGTCTTTACACGCGGCATTCAGCGGATTGATCCCCAAATCTCCACGAGCCAACCTCTTGGCCAATTTCGTTCCAGGTCCACAGTACTGATACCCTGGCACATGCAATTCAACTGGGAGATGATTGATGATTTTATTTAACAAACCACCACCGCGTTTTTTCCGTGTGCACATCCTCATAGTCGGGCAACAACTAACGTGACTTCTATAAAAGGCGGAATTTATATACCGTCATCTCAGTTTTCGTTGTCATGCTAACGAAGCATCATGAGATTTCAAGATCAGCCCGATAAACTACCTATCGCAAATTTCGATAAAATGGTTCGACGTGGTAAGAGGAAGATAGAAAAACGACATGGAAAATTGCTGCCAAATACCGTGAGAGCAATTTTTTGCGGGCCATCCAATTGCGGTAAAACTAACGCTCTTCTCGCACTCATCACCCACGGCAATGGATTGCGATTCGAAAATGTCTACGTCTATTCGAAATCTCTCATCCAACCAAAGTATCAATTTTTGCAAAAGTTACTAGAACCTGTGCAGGGAGTGGGTTATTTCCCGTTTCATGAGAACGATGAGGTTGTAAAACCGGAAGATGCTCGCCCCAACTCTGTTATGATTTTCGACGGTGTGGCTTGTGAAAAGCAGGATAATATCAGAGCATACTTCAGCATGGGCAGGCATTGCGATATCGATAGCTTTTATCTAAGTCAAACGTACGCGCGCATTCCAAAACACCTAGTGCGTGACAATGCAAACTTATTGGTGCTATTTCGGCAGGATGATATGAATCTGAAACATATCTACAACGATCATGTGAACACGGACATGACGTATCAGCAATTCAAAGACTTGTCCTCGGCATGCTGGAATGATGACAATTACAGTTTTACCGTAATTGACAAGGATAGCGAAATCAATGGGGGGCGATATAGGAAGGGGTTTGACGGCTTTATAAGCATAAACTAACATAAACTTGCACAGTTTCGTTGCAACAATCGAGCCTGCAACATGGAGAGTGCCAAGATTCGTAAGCATAGCGATACATTGAGTGAAATATCAAAAGCATCCGATGTCATACGGCTGAAGCATAAGATGCTCAAGTTGGACAAGGACACGACCGAACAGGTTATGGGAGAGGTATTCAAGCCTTTAGTAACACCGCTGCAAAAATTGGTGGATACTTCAAAGCTGCAGCAGCAGCATATTAAACGTGAAATTAAAACGGAACTACCGGATGTGACAATGAAAAAAGAAGAGGAAAAAGATGACGAGAGTGCCGGGGATGATGATGATAAGGAGGATGAGGATATGGATGTGGGGAATTTCATGGATGCAAATGATAAAACACTGAAGTTTGGTGAAATTTCTACTACAAGTACACCGGTGAAGAAAACAACGGATTCCACAGCACAATATTTGAAAATGTTCAGCTCAAGTAAAAAGAGGGATTTGGATACTACATACGGCGTTCGAAAGTTGACAAGCGGTATGATGATTGGCGATACACCGATCAATTTCACTGATAATCTGGTCAATGTGGGGAATAAAAGTTATGAGAGAACACCTGGATTACTCGAATTACTGTTTAAAAAATCACCCGATGCATCGGTTGTAAATGACGCGGACAAGAATAATCATATAAAAATTGTAACGACGACAAATGCGCATCGAAAACGTTACCAAGCCGATGGAAGCCTTCGAGATGATTTAAAAAGTGCAAAGTATAGAAATTTCATTGCACAACACGTTGGCTCGCCGAAAAAATCAGGTAAAGGCTTACCCGTCTATAAGATTGCGCGAAAGGAGGGGCCAGATGTCGATTACGTCTACTGGGATGATCCAAATGAAATTGTAGATCGTCTCCGGCTGCTTATGGCGTCACAGGCTGCAGGCAATACCAGCCATTCCAACCAAATAGTCTCCATTATTGAGGAGTTGCGTGAGGCTGGAATCGTTTATTAGCGGCGTGTAAACATAAAATCATCATTTGTTCAGTGACCGTCCAGTGATGAGCATAGACATATTCGGGCGACACTCGGAGCGTGGTGGGGGTACAAAATTTATTCGAGGGCCTCCGGGTGTTGGATTCAAAATCACCAGCGACAATCAGTATGATTTGGACGGTAAACGATTGTGTAACATAGCTGATCCGCAGCACTCCACCGACGCCGTTTCCTTAAAAGTTCTCAATACCGCTTTACAGTCTATGGCTGTGGATATTGTGGATACTTTTCAATCAAATTTTGAGAGTTTCGCGCATAATCACAACGAGGAGTTGAAACAGCTACGCATAAATAACAAAATCATTGAAAATACGTTGAATCGCATCAAACATATTGGGGAGCAGGCAACACCAACGTTGGGACAGACCAGCAGGGAATTAGTATCAATTGAGGAACCAGAGTGGTTGGACAGCAATTCGAAAAATTGATAGGTGAAGAGTTGGGAACAATGAAGACTGCAATAGCTGCCGAACTTCACAGACAGGCTCGACGCAACTATCCGCGCCGATTCGTAGATGTACGCGGACTGGATGAGACCTGGCAAGCTGATCTCGTCGATATGACCGCATACAGCTCGTGCAACAAGGGATACAAATACCTACTAACAATCATCGATATATTTTCCAAGTACGCGTGGGCGGTGCCGATAAAGTCCAAGAGTGGGAAAGATGTTGCCGCTGCTATGAAATCTGTACTGATCCAGAGTCGTATACCTACACATCTGCACGTTGATCGAGGCAAAGAATTTTACAACAGCGAATTCAAAGCCCTCGTGAAGCATCACAATATCAACATGTATTCGACATTTAGCAACTTAAAGGCGTCGATATGCGAACGTTTCAATCGAACATTGAAGAATAAAATGTGGAAGCGGTTTACTCTCCAAGGATCGTACGAGTGGATTAATATTTTGGATGATTTAATGAAGTCCTACAACAACACCAAACATCGCACGATTCGGATGAAACCGGTGGATGTTAGCACGGAGAATGAAAAACAGCTGTATCGTAGCGTGTACAAGCCTCGGCAAATCAAACGAAGTGATCGAGCGCGGAAATTCAGTGTAGGCGATCGAGTTCGAATCAGCAAGTACAAGAATGTATTTGAAAAAGGCTATACACCCAATTGGACGACTGAAATATTCACCGTGAGTGAGGTGAAAAATACCAATCCACCCACCTACAAACTTACCGATTATCAAGATCATCCCATCGAGGGGGGCTTCTACGAGGAAGAGCTCGCCAAAGTGAAATATTCTGACGGCTACCTTGTGGAGAAAGTATTACGCAAGCGGGGGAATCTGTTCTATGTGAAGTGGTTGGGTTTTGATAGTTCGCACAATAGTTGGATAAATAAAACAGACATGTAACATAATTTGTATGTATTTTCCGAATTACAATAAAAGATTTTGAATATACAAATATTTCCACATTTTATCTCCTTTGTGCGCACATGTGCCATACTCTGTACTATGAAAATAATAATAATAATAATAATAATAATAATGATAATATGCAATTTTGCCATACGATTATTACACATTTTATTTTTTGGAAAACTTTTTTTCATTTTCTGAAAACTTTTTTTCGTTTTCTGAAAACTTTTTTTCATTTTCTGAAAACTTTTTTCCATTTTCTGAAAACTTTTTTTACGTGTTAATCAAATGGGAAGAAAGTTTTCTGAAAACTTTTTTTCATTTTCTGAAAACTTTTTTTCGTTTTCTGAAAAGTTTTTTTCATTTTCTGAAAAGTTTTTTTCGTTTCCTGAAATTTTTTTTTTTCATTTTCTGAAAACTTTTCTCGTGGTAAACGAATAAATATGAATAATTGCTTGATATATTATTGATAAATAAATAAACAATTGTTGAGTATATGAATTCGCATTTTGAAACTTTAAATCTATTAAATATCGTATTGATCATGAAACGTTTCCGCCCGATGGTGGATCGTTCGAGGCGTCAAACATCAAATATTTACATCAATTCTATGTCTACAGTTTATCCTATAGCTATTGAGGGGCTGGGACAAACCCCCAAGGTACGGTGTCGGTCTGTCCAGGTATCAATTGCCGCTTGTCATCCTGCCAACTCAGAGCCAATTTTTTTTGTACGATCGTGCTTACTTCATGTTTTTTGCTGCGTATTAAACACTGTGGAAGAGTCAACTCTCGGTAAGCCGTCAGACAGCGCTTATAATCATCAAACGTGATGCTATTCATCGATGAATTTCTTACACCCTTGGCACGCTTACTCACTTTTACGCCACTGTCATATTTTTCCCCATCCTCACCCATCGTAGTAAATGTGTACAGCTTTGCTCGCAGTCCCACAAACTCTGTCATAATTTTACCATTATTTTCATCCTTCATTAGCCCTAGTTGTTTTTTGTTTTTAAGGGGAATACCATACACATTGTCGGGCGGATATTCAGAGGTGTCAAACATTGTATCTACATCACGTTTGATGATATCGTAGATATTAGGCACATTGAATTGATAAATAAGGCTGTCTGTGTCGGTATACATCAATTTAGCCTGTTTATTCGAAAAGTTGGTTTTAATATAATTATAGTGGAAATCGTAGAGAAAGATTTTTGACAGATCTAGAATTGATGCGCCGACGTAAATAGGTTTGGCGAAGTGAACTTTGACACGATTCATTTCAATGATAACCATATCAGTGTCAAATACGGTGCAGCTGTGAAAGTTTGCTCGGGCAATAAGCGTTCTCGCACCACCTTTTCCCTCCCATTTTGTAACCAATTTAACATCTTTATGATTTCGCACATTCTCCATAGTCTTGCCGAACACAGCGTTATTCATGAGTTTGTAAAAGTTTTTCTCAAATTCATTCCTAGATTGCTTACGCATGTCTGTATTGAGCGTGATGTAAGGCTCGAGCCATGGAGATTGCGCAAACTTCAAAATTCTATGCACTTTCGTTAATTTCAATCCTAAACTCAAACACTGTTTCAAATTTCTATAGTGCAATATATACTTTGTTTTGGGGTGAAGGGTGGTCGCGAGTTTGGCATTTTTACTACCTGGAGGAGTAAAATGTTCGGGACAAAGAGGTAAGTCTTTGTGATCCTCGTGGAGTTCTACAGGGTAGTCCAAATCTACCTCCAGAAAGTAGCCGATCGGTGAATCGTCCGGATGGTTCGTTATATCGATGTGCTGATACTCCCACTCGAACGAACCGATTGGTAAATGCACGCTCATAGCTGCACCGTACAGGTTATTCACGTCAAAATACATGAGATACGATTCCGCTTTGTTTGGATCAAAATCTGTTCCCATGAATCTATTATTGGCCCGAGCGTGTCGATTAGAACATTGCGCTACGCCGCCTCGAATGGCTCTTTCAATAAATAATACCATTTCAGGGTTGTCTAAAAGTTGCAAATTTACATTAGTATGCTTGAGCATCGCGTCAAAAGCAAGCCCCGGTGCAGTGTAGTAGTGCAACGGATCTAAATTGTATGTTTTGAAGCAGCTAGCGCGGAAATTTTCGAAAATATCGGCAAGCAAAAGAACATCGGTCTTTAAATATAAATCTGAGTAGCCCCCCAATGACTCTAAGTGGAATTCCCTCCAAACAGTTTTCGCGTGCTCGTAATCGATGTCTGAAATATTTGCATCGCAGAGGTGCGAGTAGAAATGCTTCTTCGCAGGTAATCGCGGTTCATCGAGTTTCCCCCAACAATCGACGTATTCATAGGGAAAAACGCCTCTGCGGGTCATCAAACTGAACTGAGTCGGGTTATTATAAAATTCACGTGTTATGCGTTTATCGGTATCGGTCAAATATTTGGAAAGTTTATCGATGCTGCTAGCCATAAATCGAAACGAATCGATGAATCTCAAGTGCATCATCGTTCCATCGACGCGTTTCGTGAAGGATATATATTTTTCCTTATTTATGGGTAGCAGTGTAATTTTACCGGGAAAAGTTGACGCGAGGGATTTTATTAAAAAGTGAGAATCGTAACCGGACAAATTGTGGAAAACTATTGGAATTGTGTGCGACTCTCTGAAATTCAAATTACACCGATTATGAGCAGGACCACGATATTTACCCGTGAAGTGACAGTGATCGTAACACTTTTTCTCCTCAGGGGTAAACGGTTTTTCACAAATATAACAATTCTTTGCGCGCATGTGACGATCGCGTTGCACTTGGGTAAGAGACTCCATCGGAATTATGTTTTTGATGCGTGACTCTACTTGAATTGATAAATCTTTAAGCTGTTGCATAAACCAATCTATGCAATCGACACCGCGTTCACCATGGAACTCCGATAAAGTCTCATCGTACGCGCAATGTACATATTACGCTACACTGTGCGGGATATGCTTTTGAATTTCACAAGTCTTACGAGTTTCAAATTCATCCACAGGTTCAGGGATTAATATACATTCGAGATCGGCGTATACGACAAATGGAACGGTGCCTTTGTTTTGAAAATTGGAAAATACTAAATCTTTACACTTGGGAAACTCCATGCGTACTTTATTTAGCGTAATACAATCTTGTCGATGATTGTCGTAGGCATGTTTCACGCTAAAGTGGCACAAACAATTGTCACATAAAAACATTTTGTGTTCATGAACGGACAATTGTTTGCTCACCAATCGGGAAAGATCTTTAATCCAAGCAAAATGGAATCTCGGTGCAAACTCACCAGTCATATCGTCTTTCGGATTACTCTCAACCATTAGAAGATTGATCGTGTCAATGTTTACGCTATGCAAATTTTTCCTCAAATAAATTGGCACGATGACGCTTTTATTTGATTTTACATGATGCGAAAAAGTTTGAGATTCTATTCCATATACATTGATGCGCAAATTATTCAATCTCTCAAGCTTTTTCACATCATGTAGAGTAGCAGGGAATTTGATACCTGTACAGTCCAACTCGGAAATATATCGATGATAACGGCTAGTCCTATCGGCGTTGATCTTGACCGGGTGGAGGGCTGCTATGACGGACCAGAGAAGGCATCTTTCGTCCTCGTTCCTCACGTTCACCACCGCTCTCTTCCGTTGAATGTCTTGGGGCAGCTCGACGAATGTTGAAGCCCCGGCGGCGAGAGGCTGATGGCGATTGATATTTACCGCGATGTTAAGGATCTCAATCATACTCCAGCCGGAATCGCGTTGCTCGAAATCTTCCACCTTTGACTGCAGATCACCCCGTGCACGTATAAACCAACCATTTATATCGCTTGATGGGAGGAGAATCGCCACGTTGGAGGTGTTGAAACTCTTAACTTCGGTGGCGATCTCTTCGTGCTTGGCATTTTCAAATTTGCACGATAATATGAGGTTAACCTTCACATTTCCCTCCTCGCGCAGTATCAGCTCCAACTTCTCGGTGACGACGCGCTGCACATCGTCCAGAAAGGCGTCCAAATTTTTATGACGGAGATTTGTGACAACCCCCATTCTGATTCGGCTGGCAAAAGCGCTATCCACGTCGTTCCATTGTACACCCGCAGGAGTACCGATATTTCCACCCGTCACCACTGTGCGCTGCTGCAACTGCTTGATCTTCGTCACCCAAGATTGCAGGAGTGCGATCGTATGTTGGATCCGTATTTTCGCACCAACGGTTGTTCCTCGTTGCATGGAAATATCGCGCAGAACTTGGATATTCGCAATTCCAATATCAGCCCAATGATTGATGACGGCGTCATTCTCTTCTCCGGGTGGTTGCTCTCTCAGCAAATTGTACGTCCTCTCCATCTGCTCCGCAAGTCCCATATACGCTTCGACTGCCATGACTTTGACGTTGATATAAGCTGAACTTTGTATAACTTTTTTGACTTGCACGTATCGTGTAAGACTGACGAGTCTGCATCGGATGCGTTGAGCTTATATGTATATAGGCCGATAGATCGCAAGAATTTGGGAACTGTGCGCACTGCGTTCTGCGCATATCGGAGGGTAAAATGACGTCAGAGATGCGGTGCGCACTGCGTTCTGCGCATCTCGGAGGGAAAAATGACGTCAGAGGCAACTGGGCCCACCCTTTACCCATCGCTCCATCCCTAAATTTTTGGGTTTTATCACCCTCCCGACTCTGCAGAGAAGATGAAATTCATGTAAAAAATGACGTCAGAGGCGACGGGGTCCGCAGTCCCCCTCCCACCATCCCTAAATTTTTGGGTTTTATGAGTCGTTAAGCAGCGTGAGCCATGTGGTGGGAAAAATCGGTCAACGAAAAGCGAGTGGCGAACAGTGTTTGGTGTCAGAAAAATCTCATCTTGCCCGCTCTTCACCGGATGGTATGTGCACATGCAGTTTTGGGGTTTTACGACTCTTGATAGCGAGCAAGTCCGAGCCTGCACATCCCCAACCATATTAGCGTGGGGTATGCAACGGAAAGCTGGCGATGTGGTGGGAAAAATCGGTCAACGAAAAGCGAGTGGCGAACAGTGTTTGATGTCAGAAAAATCTTATCTTGCCCGCTCTTCACCGGATGGTATGTGCACATGCAGTTTTGGGGTTTTACGACTCTTGATAGGGAGCAAGTCCGAGCCTGCACATCCCCAACCATATTAGCGTGGGGTATGCAACGGAAAGCTGGCGAGCTCTTGAGAAAATTTTCCCCTAGCTTATACCGCCTCCCCCGCATCACTCTTTCGTCTCTATGTCACGTGATGCGTGCTCTACGAATGATTGGCCGGCTGGGTTTTGCTCGGTGGAGGGCGGGTGCGAGTCCTTTAGTATTTATTCGAACAGTGGTTTGAAAACTTCTCTGGTAATTTTGAAAAATCCTTCGTGTCAAAACAGACGTTTTTGATAAAGTGAGCTGTGAGAAAGAAAAAAAAAATCGGTGTTCATTGGAAAAATCTCAAGACTTCAACGAGTTTATATTTTTTGTGAGTACTTTGAACTTTTTTGAATTGGAGATTTATCATGCATATAAATGATGAGTGCGGCAGCATCAACTTTTCTATTTCGGCTTGCTCTTTTTACAGATTTTTCATCGCGAATCAATTTTGGAAAGAAAAAAAATGTCATCTCATTCGAGTGATGATAACGACGAGTGGTCGAGCATTGATTGGGGCGAGGATGAGGAGGCTGAGGAAGAGATAATTATAGGCTTTTCCGAAGCAACACGCTAGTTCTCGTTGGAGGAGCTTCGGGATCTCGTTGAGGATGCGCGAGCTGCTCGAGTGAGACCAAACAGCCAATATTATATAAATTACGGTGATATATGTATGCAAATAATTGTAGAAAAATGGGCGAATGAAACTGTCGTAATAATTATAGATGTCGAAAATAGCGATGATGATGTTAACGAACAGGATAGCGATAATGATTTTATGGATGATTTCGAGGAATAAACCACGCTAAATTCATAATTATTGATTATATATTTTTCACAAGTAAAAATTCATAACATTTACATTTTGTATGACGAGAATGGGTAAAAGTTATAAAGATATATATTTGTAATGTATCCTATTTCTAGATTATAATTTTATCGAATAGTAAATTTTTTTAATTCCATGTATAAGCTATGATATAATTGAGATTAATTCTATCGAATATTCTACATATAAACGCGAGTATAATTGTATATATCGTAATAAATTCTATTGTTATTTTGGTAAATATTGTCCATATTATCTATACACGCGATTGCAAGCTAAACAGTCTTTAATTAGAGGATTCGGTCCATCCACGATATCGCCATCGGGTCCTGGTGTGTAATGTATGCTACATCTGCGGAACCTTGCGACGGCGTGGTCCATTTTCATATTCTCTGGTAGTTTATCCCACGCATCATTGATAGAGTTTGATGCGAACGTGCAGATAAATTCTTTTGGTAAAAAAGCTATATCCTCGGACATCATTCCCCTTAAACCGTCCAATTCTTTGTACAGACGGAAGGATTTCTCGAGGGAGCTGGTACACTCCTTCGAATACCAACTCCTTAGTCGCTGCACATTTTCAAAGGCGCAGTTGTATGCCGGGATGTATTCAGAGTTGTCATCATACCAAATTGAGCCTGGTGCTGCTGCTTGCTGGAGGTTATTCGCTGGAGAGTATCCATGGTTCGCGTCGTGCCACGATGCCGCTTCCATATACCTCAATTTTTCCAGTGCAGGGGGTATGATATGCAAATCTTCCATATTAATAACCCTCGTTGTACCATCGACGATCTCCGTCAGCCATGCTTTCTTCTCCGCCCCTTTGACGTATACGTAACACGCATTTTCAACCATTTTTCTCACAATCTTCGTCACATCCTCGTGAGATTTGTTGCCCGCATTCCATGATATTCCGTGGTGATTGTGCGTCAACCATACATTGGTAGCTCTACATTTAAGTGGTAAGCTTGCCAAATCATAGGGCGGTTTGAAAATGATGTAATCCAGACCCGACCCGTTTACATTCACGACTGCGACTTCCTTGGGTACAAACTTCATGTTATGATCGATAAAACATTGCACGTCTAGGATCATCGCCATGTTGAGGAGTGGGTATGTTGCGCTCGATTATATACTAACGGATTGTATGTGGAAGACTGACTATTCCATCTCCAGCACACCCGCTTTTACCCCCTCGTGGATGAATTTTGTGAAAGTAGAGGGGGATCGCATAGTTCATTTAAGGCGCATAACTGCATGAAAATTCAAACTTGTTGAATTCTCCACCAAGGTATTTCATTTGCAGACGATTTTCTCCGGCCATGCTACACATTTCAGTCAGCTGACTGGAATCTTCTTGTAGAACTCTTGCGATTCTCGGTGGTAAGAAGACGTTGTATTCTCCATCGATTGTCGCCAGAACACGTACCCCGAATTTTGTTTTGACCAGTCGTAACCCGATGACGTCATACACTCCCCCAATTTCGAGTTCCGACATCTTCTTGGTTGGCAGATTCTCCAGGCGGCTGACGTGGTTAATTTTTGCTAGATCCATCGCGTTTCGAGGTTATTTCACGAGCGAGAACAGTTCACAATGAGAATACGATGAGAACAGAGTGACGATCACGATAGACGTACGCTTTATATACCACCCACCCCCACTACAATTTTTCCATTGGACAAGTCTCGACACGCATATTGTGCGAGGAATTTTTATGGGGACCACTCCCCCTCTATCCCAGATTGGTTTAAGTGCATTGTCGGCACCATCTCAAAGAGCAATTTCCTGGAATTTTTTCAATAGATCTAGCAAGTTTTTACCCTATCTGATTTATGTGCGGCTATCCGGCGCCAAACAAGTCTCGACAGGAATTATTTAGTGTGTGTGTGTGTGTGTGTGCGTGCGTGTGTGTGTGCGTGCGTGTGTGTGTGTGTGTGTGTGTGTCAAAATTCTATGGAAATAGCCACCGAAAATGACCGGGGGGGGGGGGGAGAGCGGGTGCGCCGTGAGTCGGGGGGGGGGGGGGGGGGAGCTAGGGGGGAACTAGGGGGGAGCGCCGCCATCTTTGAGTTAGAACCGGCATATATACACTACTGAAAATAAATTTGTTCTAAAAGTTGTGAAATTGAATAGAAATTTTTCTTACATTTTTTGAAACAGAAGATCTCCCTCTTTATCACGTACCAGGCGGGCCGCCACACCCGCCTGATAAACGATCACGTCATTTCGAGGGTTATTATCATTATTACGGTCACCGTTCGCCATGTGCACGCTCATTGCCAACCTTACTGATTGTACCAGAATATCGTAAGGTAGTTCGAATATCCACTCCATAGGCACCCGCACATGTTGTCAAATGTTGACGTTCTCCATTTTCTTTTTTTCTTAAAAATAATCTGAAAAAAACGCACACCCGTTAAATTATTTCTATTCACTCAAGTAAAATCGGAAATTGTTGTACACTCAAGGTGAAAAACTGAAGTCTTGATTATTGATCACAGAATGTTGTAAAAAAATTGATATTCTTGTACAACTCACCGATCGAAATCACGATGTATGAAAGTTTGAAAGCTCGAGGTGACGCTGTTATTTTTTTCTTGAAAATAATCTGAAAAAAACGCACACACGTTGAATTATTTCTATTCACTGAAGTAAAATCGAAAATTGTTGTACACTCAAGGTGAAAAAACTGTACAAGTGCACTGATTTCAATCACCCACCTTGACAGTTTGCAAGCTCAACTGTTAATGAATTCATCAGACGGACGGAGCACCCCACTCTTCGTACAGCCTCTTCGTAAGTTTTAGGTTCACAATTGAACTAATACCAAATCATAAAGTGGTTGACACTTGTCGGTTACGTTTGCAGGATATATTCTTCTCATTCTGTTCTACTGCACTAGTGCGTGGGCCTCGAAATCGTGACACTGACACCGTGGGGCAAAGTAAAACATCACCGTAACGCTCTCGGTGAACGATATCTACTAAGCCTATCACAGTTGCATGTATAACTCTAGCGATTAGTTCACTCTCACAACTCTCTTTCGTACATGAGGCGTGCGAAACTTCTTCGCCAAGTTCCAAGAACTGCCTTGCCATCTTCGACGCGCTGCAGGTTCGTTCGAGTAATATCTTGAAATTTTTTTCGCTGAAGAATATTACATACGGTTGTTCACGAATTTTCGGCAATGTGTGAGTCACGTCGTTGTTTACCCATAAAAGGGACCGTGTCAGCGTAGAGCGGTCATTCTAGAGCAAGCTTTGAAACTCTATCCTTGTCAAGAGCGTGATCGAAAGAAGAAGAAACATTGATTCCGAAAACTGTTTGAAATTAATACAATTCATGGAAACGGCGTTCAAGATTTTATATGAAAAATCTTCATCGGCAGAGATTGCAAAATTGATTCGATTCAGAACCCAAAATACCAGGCTTTTGAATAAAATCTTACGCAACAACGCCTCAACGATCGGAGAAAAGACAAGAATTTTGACTACAATTGGAATTCTGAAATCGTTGACAGTCAAATTTCAACAATTTGAAAAAGTGGGTGACGGATTACGAAGCCGACGAAGAAGCGATCGAGTATGGTGGGAAGATTTGGAGACAGCTTTCGAGAGCCAAATTCGAACGGAAGCCATTATCAATCTGTGGCATAAAGATTTGAACAGGTTTTTGGAAGATGCGAAACACCTCGTCGTTGTAAGACTGAAAAAAATGCTTCGAAAAGTGGGAAGTTTAAAAGCAAACTGTGTCTTGTGTTGTGAATTCAATATAACGGAAAACGCTGAACTTGTTGAAGAAATGAAATATTTTAACTCCAGAAACCAGATCATCCTCCAGCCAGCTGACATACACGGGTGGTTCGAAGAGAATGTGAAGCAAAAAGTGTTGGCCAAGGTGGAAGATTTTCAAGAGAAAGACTCTGGTTGGTTGCTGACTGAAATAATCAATTCTACTGTAGATATCAATAAGTACGTGTCACTGCGAGACGGTGTGTTCACATACACACCACTACCCAAAGATATTCAAGATAAAAAGGCTGTCGTCAACATCCGTAACAGCGACTCATATTGCTTTCTATGGTCGGTCACTACAGCCCTATTTCCAGCCTACAACAATCCCAGCGAAATCACTTCATATCCACATTTCGGCTCAGTGCTACAATACGACGGTTTGCATTTTCCAATGTCTTTAGACAAAATTCCAAAATTTGAAAAACTAAACGAACTTTCAATTAACGTTTATGGTAAAGATAGTACGAAAAAACGAAAGCGCAGTGAAATTGTACCTATTTATTTAAGCCGAAACAAGTCTGATGAACCTACAATATATCTTTTAGTAATAGAGTCTGAAAACGACGATGACGATGATGGTATGAAAAATATTGAAAAGAATGTAACACATCAATTTGCATGGATTCGGAATTTATCGCGGTTGACCAGTTCCCAAATTTCTAAACGTAATGGTCGTACTTGGTTGTGCGAAAGGTGTCTATCACACTTTCAATCTGAAAGGTGTTTGTTCAAGCACAATGTAGATTGCATGAATTTAAATAAAACCGGAGTTATCTTACCAGCAGAAGAGGACAGGATTCTCAAATTTTCAACACAAAAAAACCGTTCCGTTCTGCGTTTACGCAGATCTAGAATGTTTACTGCAGCCCACTCCTAAAAGTTTTGGGAACAAGAGAACAATTTATCAAAAGCATCTTCCGTATAGTATAGCTTACTATTTACATTGGGCGTTTGACGATTCGCTTTCAAAATTCAAAATTAATCGCAGAGAAACTTGCATCCAATGGTTTGTGAATGAGTTGAAGGAATTGGCGCATTCGTTAGAGGGATATTACAAGACTGCTGTCCCATGGAAGCACTAAGTTTCAATCAGATCACAGAAATTGATTTATCGACGATCCGTCATATTTGCGAGAAGCCGTTTACACCCACAGACATGAAACATCGTGATCACTGTCATTTTACGGAAAAGTACCGTGGTGCTGCTCACCGCGGCTGTAATTTAAATTATCAAAATTCGCACACTATCCCAGTGATATTCCACAATCTGTCGGGTTACAATTCGCATTTTTTGATCAAAGCCCTGGCAACGTCATTCGAAGGTACTGTTAAACTATTACCTGTTAATAAAGAGAAATACATTTTCTCCACTGAATTCGGTAAGGGAACGGATGTAACGTGCCGTTTCACAGATTCGTACCATTTCATGCGTAGCGGCCTCGATGAATTATCATCGTATCTGGACGATTGTCAAAAAACAACAACACGTAAATTCTGCAGTAGCTTAAACAAACTTCACTTATTGACTAGGTAAGGTGTCTTCCCGTACGAATACATAGACAGTTGGGAGAAGCTCGAGGAAAAACATTTACCAGCCAAAGAACAGTTTCATTCAAAATTGAATGACCGGAATATATCAGACGACGATTACGCACACGCGTGCGACGTATGGCGAACTTTCAACGTTTAAACTTTGGGAGAGTATTCGGACTTGTATTCACAGACGGACGTGTTTTGACTGGCTGACGTTTTTCAAAATTTTCGACAAAACTGCTGGACAACGTACAAACTGGACCCATAACACTACTACACAGCGCCCGGTCTGTCGTTTTATGCAATGTTAAAATGTACAGGCATCGATCTCGAGCTTCTCACTGACATAGACATGGTTATGTTTATCGACAAAGGTATTTGAGGTGGTGTGTCACAGTGCTCGAACAGATATGCAAAGGCTAACAATAGACACATACGAGAGGAATTCGATCCAGGAGTCGAAGAATCTTATCTCATGTACTTTGACGTTAATAATTTGTACGGTGTGGCTATGGCTTTGCTCTGCCATACAGTTCCTTCGAAAGGGTATCAGACTTCAGACAATGCGACGTTCTTACCATCTCGGACGATGCGGAGTTTGGTTACATGCTGCAGGTAGATTTGGAATATCCTGCGAAACTGCATGAAACTCATAAAGATTCACCATTGTGTCCGGAGCACTATGTACCTCCGATTTCGAACAATGAACAGCCGAAATTCACGATCACGCTATTTTCCAAGAATAACTGCGTTGTTCACTATGGCGTTTTGAAACAATGCATACAATTAGGCTTAAAATTACTCAAAATTCACAGAGTTCTCAAATTCAGGCAAACCCCGTGGCTCAAAAAATATATAGATGCGAATACCGATTTGCGGAAAAAATCTCACAACGAATTCGAAAAAAAATTTTACAAACTGATGAACAACGCAGTTTTTGGCGAAACAATGGAAAACTTGCGAAAGTACAGAGATGTTCGATTGATCACCGAATGGGATGGACGGTACGGTGCTAGAGCTACCATAACCAAGCCTAATTTTCACAGCTGCACCGTTTTCGACAAAGAGATGATTATCGTCGAAATGAGTAAGACGAAAGTCAAGTTAAATAAACCATTGTATGCAGGTTTCTCCATCCTGGATCTGTCTGAAACATATATCTATGATTCTCATTATAATTTTATTAAGCAGAAATTCGGCAGCCGAGCAAAATTAATGTATACGGATACCGACAGTTTGATTTACAACTTTACCGTCCCCGACATATACGAACATATGAAGGAGGACTTGCATAAATTCGATACGTCTGATTATCCGCTTGACAACGTTTATGGAATGCCTCGAGCAAACAAAAAAGTTCACGACTTGATGAAAGACGAGAATAACGGGAAAATAATGTTGGAATTTGTAGGATTAGGAGCTACATTATACGCATTCCGAGTCTTGGGGGATGAGAAAGACAGTAAACGGGCCAAAGTTGTCAGAGGATCAGCGTTGAGAAAATAACTTTCAACGATTATTTGGAATGTGTTTTAAACCGTGAAAATTTGTCTACAAATCAGCATTTGATATTAAGTCAAAAACACGAGGTATACACTGCAGAACAGCAGAAAGTGGCACTGAGCTGGAATGACGACAAGCGGATCGTGTTTCAAAACACAACCGACACGCTTCCGTGGGGCTACAAGCCTGCGCCTCAGCTTTGTAATTACCGTATCGTAATCTATGCGGGAGTGAATTTATAACTGTACCATGATGTATAAAATATTATTACGTAGGATAGTGAATAAGAACGCTCCGAAATATGAAACATTGTACAACGATGCATATGTCTGTCGATTGTCTAGAAAATAAAGATGCATATTTGTTATGTGTCGAGTATAAAATAAAGAGGCACATACGTTTTTACTAAAAATTCATTTATTGAAATGTGACATGTCCGATTCGTTTATCCAACTGTTGTGTGTATTGTCAAAACCTAACCGTTCAACATATATTTTTCATTCACGCTTCTTGAGCACCTTCTCCACCAGATAGATATCCGGATGTCTAACCTTGAGGAGCTCTTGTTCGTAGAAACCACCAGCGATGGGTTGATCTCGGTAGTCTTTGAGCTTGTACGTCACAGGATGAGTATTTTTCACTCGACTTATCGTCAATATTTCAGTCGTTTAATTGGGAGTGTAATCTTTCTCGAAGACATTTTTGAATTTGCTGATTCGAACTTTGTCGCCAGATTTGAATTTTGCCGATATGGTAGATATCGCTCGAATCCCTCCGTACGTCTGACGTAATAACAGCCTTTCGTTTGCAACGGTAACATCCGACGGTTTCATTCTTATCTTTCGGTATTTGGTGTTGTTGTAAGCCAAAACCAAATCAGATAAGATTTACCACTTGTAGCTTCCTTGCATGCTGAACTGTGTCCACATTTTAGTTTCGGCCTCCGATTGAAACGTTCACAGATCAAAGCCTTCAAATTACTGTACGTGGAGTAAAGTTTGATTCCGTAGCGTGCCATAAGCGATTCAAATTTCGAGTTGTGAAATTCCGTTTCTCAGTTGACGTGTAAAGTCTTCGGTACCCGTTCTTGGACAAGCACAGATTCCATTGCCTTCGTAACATCATCTCCAGACTTGCTCTTCATCGGTGTAGCCCACGCATACTTTGATAGGATATCAATGACTGTGAGCATGTACTTGTGGCCTTTGTTTTGTCCAGCGTACGACGTCATATCAACAAGATCCACCTGCCAGGTCTCGTTGATGCCACGCACGTCTACACGTCGACGCGGGTAATTCCGGCGTGCAGGCTCATGCACTTGCGTCACCAGTGCTTGCTTTTTCTCATTCATATTCCGACACTCTTAGTCTGGTGTCCAATTTGGAAATGATTTTTGCGTTTCGAATTGACAAGTCTCTGCCTGTTCCAAGGTATCCAAGGCTTTCTCCGTGGTGATCTCCAAAGCTTTAATCATTTGATAAAGGTTGTCGATTTGTTTTTGCACTACGTTGAATTTTCGTCTTGAGGTTTTTAAAGTTACAGCATTGTTCGGCTCTGCGGGATCTGCAACATTGCAGAGTCTCTTGCTCCGTCTATTGTAATGCCCGTCCGCTGTTATTCGAAACCCGGCACCCGGAGGACCGCGAGTGCTCGCAGCTGTGTTTTTATTCAGCTGACATGCAAACACGTCGACGCTCATCTCGTGAATGATTGCAGAGTCGACGAGAATTAACTGATAAATGATTCTGGCTAACCGTAATTCTTCCAGAATCTTGAATGACTTGTATTCCCAGCCGCTTGAGATGCCATAAGCAAACGAAGACGTTCCACCAGCTCCTTAGCGTCGTCCCAGAAATAATCTGCTTCAACACCTTGTCGAGTAACCCAAGCCTGAGGTAGCAGAACACCTTCGCCCGTACGCTTCGACATCTGTGACGATGGTGATACGCCTTTGCCTGACGTAGAAATATTGAGCAGCTCAGCAATGAATTGCTTGAATTTGTCGCTGTGAGCGTTTTGGATAGGCTCTGTGGCGCTATAGTACTTTCTGCGAGCATTTGTTGCGAGAAGGATATTTCTGTAATTCTCCGCGTCGTTGCGGGTAACGTGAGCGCTGTTGGGCATCGTTTTGAACAGCAGCTCCAGCAGTCCCTGAGTTTTCGGATATAGCGTACCGTCTATGCAAACGGAATCGCGCTCCAAGCTTATCGGTGAGTCACCCACCATCAGCCCGGCAGTAGAAAGAATCCATACCCCGTACACAGTATCCAACTCGTGCTGTCTTTGTTTATCGTTGAGCATCTCAAGATATTTATTTTTTGATCTCACCGACGATTCTGTAATAGTTTGATCCTCTTCCTCTGCAGTTGCAAAAGAATCTTCTGCTTTTATTGCATTCTTCAGCTCATCCTTCGTTTCAGTTTTGAGTTCCTCCTTCACCTCTTCCTTGACAAGTTTCGGGCCTCGAAAAACGTTGACTAATTCCTGCAGCGGGGTTACCACGGATTTGAAGACATCCTTCATTGTTTCCTGCAGTGACTCTTTCCCCGTATTGAGGATTCTGTGCTTACGACGAATCGCATTACTTGCTTGAGCGATAGTATGCAAGACTTCTTCTTCCTTACGAATTTCCTGCATGTTGACACAACTAGTTCTGGAAAGCTACAAACCTCAAACCGTTCGGACGCATTATAAGCGCAAATAATGCGTTGGTTTTGCCACAGGTAGATGGTCCGCAGAATTCCGCACGTACACTACTCGGCAACAATTCGCCATGACTTTTTTTCCGTTTTGTAATTTGCTGCGTAAATTTGTCAAAATTCATGATGGGCAGCTCGGTCGATTGTGTCTCGAACCTCATCTCAAACGTGACTGGCTGGATTTTCTATAAATGCATCGTTTATAACAACTTTCTGTCAGTGGCAGAGCGAACATGATTGTGCACACACGTGATCGTAAGCGATCCTCAAAAAAGTGATTAAGTGGGAAAGGTTTGTTAAATAGCATCATCAACAAACTCCCGATCAAGTTGCATGTTCCCGGTTACCAATACTGCGGTCCTGGTATGAAGTTAACGGAAAGACTCGCGAGAGGCGATTCCGATATCGATCCTCTCGATGCAGCGTGTAAGAAACACGATATAGCGTATTCGAAAAATCGTGAGAACCTAGAAGCCAGAAGCGTTGCGAAAAAAAAATATTAGCCGAAAAAGCCTGGAAACGGGTTCTCGCAAAGGATGCAAAGTTGGGTAAGAAGGCAGCCGCTTGGAGTGTAGCTAACTCGATGAAGGTAAAAACAAAGTTACGCATGAAGTGTCGAAAACCAAAGAACGTTGCCTTAAACAAAATCAACAGTCTATGATTCGGAGCTACGACGCGAAAACGAGCATCAAGTCTGCACTCAAAGGTGCTCAAGAAGCTGTGAAAAAAGGAGGTGGTAAACATAATGTCCGATCACCGCGCGTTCTAGCGGAACCCTCAAAAGTTGGCGGATTTCTACCTTCTCTCATACCTATTTTTGCCGGTCTCAGCGCTACGGGTGCGTTAGCGGGAGGTGCTGCGGGTATAGCAAAGGCTGTAAACGATGCGAGCGTGGCTAAACGAGAATTGAAGGAAAGAAACATGACAAAACGATGAAAGCGATCGCCTTAGGTAAAGGTCTCCATCTCAAACCTTATAAAAAGGGTTTCGGTCTTCATCGTTCAAAAAACTAAATAAGAAGCTACCACGCCGAGCGTTGACCAACTGAGATTTGCTGGAGTATGCAAAAATTATGAAAATTCCATACTTCTAGGGTGTCTTTATGCGCGACGAAATGCCCAAAACCGGACCGCGTGAAAACGAGACAGCTGTAGTCAATCTCGATGATGAAGATGGCCCTGGGACACACTGGGTTGCATGTAAGAAACGCGGCAACGATGTAGTTTACTTCGACAGTTTTGGTCATCTTCAACCTCCGTTCGACCTCATGAAACATCTTGGTGTTGGTAGCGTTAAATACAACGATGAAAGGTATAAGGATTACAGTACATCCGATTGCGGACACTTGTGTCTGAAATTTCTAAGCGATAAGCTATATAAACATGACACGTAATTTAATAACCTCAGTCGAGCACTTGCAGTCATGGATAATTCGGTTACATTAACAATATCGGAAACGTCTTCGATTCTCGAAGCGCAATATTTTCCTCCGATCGAACTTGCTCCAAACAAATATTATGTTCTCGGTCTCGTTGAACTGTTAACCTTCAATTCCATTCCCAACGTTGATGTCGGTCACAATAAAATATACGTAGCCGATAAGGTAGTCACTATATCCACTGGCAGGTACAAAATTGAAGATATTGAAAAGTATGTTCAAGACTCGTTGAAAAATGCCAACATTGAAATCAGCATAAAGCCTAACAATAATACGTTATGCAGCGAAATCAAATGTAACCTTATCGTAAATTTGGAACCTGAGGATTCTATTGGTCAGCTTCTCGGATTCACACCGCGCGTATTGGCAGCTAACCAAACTCACTATCGGATATGCCTGTAACTATCCTGAAGGTCAACGCATTGAGAGTAGAATGCAGCATTACAACAGGCGTCTACGTCAATGGACATAAAGTGCATACTATTGTTACGAGGCGATAAATTTGCGAGAGAAAAACGGATTTATTCAGTTAAGAAGCTCTCCTTTTAAAGTCTCGAGATAGACTGTTTTTACAATAATGTCGGTTGACGCAGCAGCCTTATTCTTTTTGAAGACATAAGAGGTTTATAAACGTCTTTTATCTATGATGACTACTAGATCATTTAAAAGGGGACAAAACAGGTGATTTCACCCTTTGTAACACTATTCATAAATTTTTCCCCATCGTTCCACCGGGATATAAGATCCTGTAAGTGCCGTCACTTACCTTCCGATCACCGTCTAGACCATAGATCACGTACAGCTTCGGTCAGTCGATCAAGACGGAGGTCTGGTTAATTTTCGCGGCAAAGTTATAACTGTGAGACTGCACATCAAATCGCAATGAGAGATGGGTATTGTATATAACAGATTGTCCAAAAAGAGTTATATTAGTCAGTCAGCATGTCCCGATCAAGTCAGTCATCGATCGATTCCCGAACCGCTAACACGTCAAATCGTGGAGTTCCTGATAGCTTTGGGTCTAAAGCTGACACTTTTTGGAAAAGGAATTTCCGACGAATAAAACTGCAATTCTGCTGTTTCGTTGCCTGCTACGTACCATGGAGGAGGAAATCTTGAGCATTCAAACACCTGTCGTCTTTGACCAATCAATCGCCCACCAAGAAATACACGCACACAAACGGTACGCATCGTCATCTTTCAACAACAGCGATGAGATTCGAACCACCGTTCAGCATCAGAATTTATGCGTAATACTGATGCAAGAGTTCGCTGCATATCTCCGGGAAATTGCTCAAATCGGACGGCACTGCAGCAGCGATTACAACTTTAGTCAATAACGCCATCTGTCATTTGTTCGAAGATGTACGGTACGAACTAAACGCTGTGGAGATTGATAAATGTGAAAACGTTGGTCCGACCAGCCTGCTGAAAGGTTTCGCTTTGCTCAACACTGGTCAAAGTTGGCTTATGGAAAATGCTGGATGGCTCGATGTTCAGGAAACCAAAAAATTACTGATGTCAATGGCAACTTTGACGTAGTTATTCCCTTGAGCATGATATTGGACTTCGCTGAAGACTATCGCAAGGCCATCGTTAACGCGAAACACGAGCTGATTCTTACAAGATCAAAAAGTGATTCAACTGCCATCGTTCATAATCAACACGAAGACTTTAGAATCGTGATCGATCAGGTGGAATGTCAGTACCCTATGTGAAGCTCTCGGATCAACGAAAAATCGCACTGTTGAATTTCATTGAGAAAGATACACCAGTCTCCATGAGCTTCCGCAGTTGGGAGTTGTACGAATATCCTTTGCTACCGGCAACCACGAAATACGTTTGGACTGTGAAAACGTCCACCCATTTGGAAAAATCGCGATTTGTCATGCTCGGTTTTCAAACGAATCGAAAAAACAAAGCCGGCAAAAACGCCAGTCATCTTGGTCACTGTAACATTACTGACGTCAAGCTCTTCTTGAATTCCGAGTATTATCCGTACGGTAACCTGAACTTGGACATGAGTCACAATCGCTTTGCATTACTGTACGAGATGTACGCAAACTCTCACGCCACCTATTACGGCAAAGAACCCGAGCCTCGTATATCGGCAGATATTCGTATCGAATTTGAGGCTAAAAATAACTTTCCTACTGGTACATCTGCCTACTGTTTGATTTTACATGATCGTATAATTGAATATAACCCGCTGAGTGGTGGAGTAAGGAAATTGGTATAAAAACCTTGAACGTTGTGACAATCGATTCAGTGCTTTTCACGATGAAATTGATAGTCGACGTACAAGGATTCAGAAGACCCGGTCCGGGTTTTACACCAAAAGAGTTGGCAGTTGTGTCACTCGACGAAGATACCAACCCGTCAATTTTTCTCTTCGAACCGTCGTACATTCGGAATTATGTACTCGCTCCATTCAAAAGGGAAAATTTGTGGCCGTCACGGAATTATCATGGACTATCCTGGGAAGGTGGTGATTTACGTTTCGAGAAGCTTGACTTCACCATTGAATGTTTGTCCCTGCGTAACGCTTCAACAGTTTACGTAAAGGGTTTGGAGAAGAAAAGTTGACTGCAGAAAATTCTGGGTGAAAAAGTTGAATTCGTTGATTTGATGGATTCGAGTTGTTCGTCGTTGCAGAAATTGAATCTCATGTCAGATACGAATTCAAACTGTACGCATCATGCTATATTACGTCCAAACTGTGCAACTCAAAACGTATTGTTTTTGCGAAATTTTTCACTTAAACACAAAAGACAATCGGTATCCACTTGAACAGTTATTCATTCCCATTGACTGAAGCATGGGTACGATACCGTTGAGTAAGAAACATGTAATTACACTTATATATCACCATTATGAATTTCATGTAACACTGCAATCTTAAGTTGTTTTTTTCAATAAAATATTTTGCATCATCAATATTAACCGTTACTTCAGAACCTCTGTCCTGCTAGTTAAGAGTTTATCTCAGAACCTACCAGAATTCAACGTCACACCGCAATCCGTTGTCCGCAGGCCACTCACCGTCAAGTCGAAACTCGTCGGACGATTCCGAGTACTGTTTTCATCGGACGATTCCGAGAATCTTTTAGGGTCAAAGAAGATCTTTCTCATGGTCCCGGACCGCTCGCCGTCAAGTCGAAACTTGTCGAACGCATTGTTTTCCAGCCTACATTCGTTCAGGGTCGAAGCATCCGCATACAAATTTCAGAACCTTCCAGAATTCGACGTCGCACCGCAATCCGTTGACGGCAGGCAGCTCACCGTCAAATCGAAACTCGTCGGCCGATTCCGAGTATTGTTTTCGTCGGACGATTCTGAGAATTGTTTGTCTAAAATTCGTTCCAGGACAGAGCGGGTCTTTCAGAATTCAACGTCGCACCGAAATCCTTTGACCGCATGCCGCTCACCGTCGAGTCGAAACACGTCGGACAAATTGTTTGTCAGTCTAGATTCGTTTAAGGCCGTGAGAATCTTCTCGAACCTTCTGGAAGCTCTCAAAACCTGACACATGCCACGATTCTCGGTCGAACGTTCGTGGATCCACGGGATTCGCTCGAACGCCTGAGGATTCACGGAGTGCGCTCGGTAATGCAGTTATCGATCACGCTCGATGGCATGATTTTCTTTACCGACAAGGAGCACAATTCATCCCACAAGGGGTAATACCACGGCAATTTCAGGCATTTTTTATGGACGATCATGGTCATTTGGAGGATTTTTTACCGATAATCATGGTCATTTGGAGGCTTTTTCATCGACGATCATGGTCATTCGGGAGATTTTCTTACCGACGAGCGGTCGGCAGAGTACGTTTCATCTTACGAGAGTGGGGGTAACCTTCAAGGGTTTGCGTCTGGGATGCACGTATAGGCGGATTGGTCGACTTGGTCGGTAAAGAAGGTGTTTTTATCCAGAACTCTCCTTGTTATACTACTGTCAATAACAAACTTATTGATGATCCATAGTAATAATTGCTTACACAGAGATATGTCGTTATTCGACATAATAACGTAGCCTTACACTGTTCTTTAAAAAGAATAGGATTACCAAATAGATCCATCAATATTTTGAAATAGAACACAAGTATGCATTTATGTTGGTATCGAAGTATACAGGATAATTACTTGTAACTTCTTTCATTCCACTTACTATTAGTAATAAAAATTTGCAGAAAATGTTTTTAGAAATAGTTCAACACAAATATCATATTTCATGAGAGTGGTCATCCTCAGAAGCTTATCTGGAAAAGACCTACAGATTGGCTGTGTTACGCCCCGACGTACCGCCTTGGCGTACCTTTTTCAAAATTCCATTTCATTTCATTGCTTTAATTTCTTCAATGCACAGATATCATTTCATCAAAATCTCATATTCTAATAACGGCGAGTTCCACCCCTCCTGGCAAAAGTCACGTAGAGACCAACGATGATCCCTAGTATAAGGTTCAACTTTCTTCTATTTAACTGGTACCAAGAACTGAGATAGGAGACTGCTGAATTAGCATCAGTAGCGCTCAGACTGGAAATATCCCTCTTTTTAAGTTAAAACTATAATCAATAACTAGGATAAACCACTATCTTTAGAACCACTAAATTAAAATAGATTACTTATTGGAATGTATGAATGAATGTGTGAACGTTGCATGCAAATATCTTTTGTTCATATTTTCAATGTGTCACCGACAAGATTGAGAATCGTCGGAACACCGTCGAAGAGCGAGAAGTAACGCTGACCATGTGGATTTGGGCACCAGGAGGTCGCCCTCGCACCTCATTGGCTAATTACCGTTGTAACTTATTACAACTGCAGCTCCTTGGACCCTCGGGCCCAAGAAGCCGCGTCTTTCGTCTGTCAAGTCGCGAAGTGCGTGGACGTAAACCCGGATTAGCCCTCTCGAGCAAGAGTAGCGTTCGGAAAATCTTAGTTGTGACCGGCCTAAAGTCTCGCGCTAATTCGTCAAATTCGAGCATTCAGTTATCCTGTTAATTGCAAAGGACTCACTATCTTCTACATTTCCATCTTTTCTGTTCTTAACTAAATCTCGTCATTTCGCGAATAGACATTTTTTATGATATTCCATTTTCCTTAATTAAATTGAGTTCGGCCCTGATTCAAACGAATCAGGTAATCTTAAGTAAAAATAATAATAATTACACTATCATTTTCAATAAATAATCGTTCCAATCAATTTCATCATACATTAAAATCAGAAAACAGACACTTTCAAACTTTCGATAACAAGATATCATTCTAAATCTAAGAAGACTAAGTGACCAACGTTCAACATCATTCGATTGATCAACTCTTCCAAACTTGAGGTGAGGCCCCTGGTCCAGCATTCTACCGACGCAGACCGACACGATCCGACGGCTCTCAATCTCGTCGACCGATTCACCAAAAAGCTAAGTCAATCCGAGTGTTAATCTTCGAAATTAAACGAATTCTTGTTTCACCTTGATAATCAAAAACTACTTCAGTAAATTCACAAAAACCAAGTCTAGAATTGGTGGCTAGCTTCACTACCCCCAATTAATTCGTACTTATTGTTTCCAAGAATCAACGAATAAGACTTAACAATTATATATATATAATCGATTTAAGATAATCTAAAAAGAGAGATACAATACAACAATCACGACCAGCTAGTTATAACCATCGTTCAGAGTAGATGTTCCTGGTACCAAATAATAATATCCATTAGAATAGAACAACACACGATTTTTATAAACTTGAACACTTCATAAATTGTCATTTTCGGCTTATATATATATATATTTATCACCATTGATTGTTACCAAACATTTCAATAACCCAATCGAAATAGAATATACTTTATCTTTTACCAGTCAAATTATATTAATCATTTATTTTGAATGACCTTCTTCCTATTTTTATTATTGTAATTGCCTCAACAATTTAAACAAACCTCACAGACCTGTACAGGTCTATAGCAACACGACCCTACAAATTACCGACTTATCGAAAGGTAGGTCTTCTCTTAGTTTTAATTATTATTCATTGTCGTTACGTGGGAGCTAGATTATTCAATTAATCATTAACTACCACCGCTCAGTACACCCTCACCCCCACGTAACAGCTGTAAAAAAAAAATTATAAAATTCTCCGAATATTGGAGATAAACAAAAACACCCGATGACGATGATCGATCGCCAACTACAAGTAATGAATAATGAGTGCGAATTGAGAATACTGAGTGATTGATTTGTGATTAAATTATAAATGATTCGTCTTTTTTTTTCTTCAATATTCCAAGAATTTTTCTGCCATGATTTGAATTGTTTCAGGAGTGTCATCGTACAATGCTATGATTTTTTCCTCATTTCTCCGCTACAATGGAAATACTATCCAAATAGCTGATGTAATAGTTCGTTTTTCACATTGATTTTTCATGATCAGCGATTATTAGCGGTTCCTGGCTAAATTCGAAACTCAAAATGAATTTATGCTCACAGCCACCCTTTTTAGTTGAACTAGAATGCTGAAATTTTGGATCACTCTTTTCTAATTTCTTTTTAACCGATCTAGGAGGTGGTGAACCGGTTCAAATACAAAAATGACTTGTTTAAGAATCAGCCTAATGATTATACTAAACAATGCTACATGCGTTGCTTCTTGTACCTATTGTCAAGCTAATGGCTCTCTGAAAATCAAACGTGTACCCGATGCATCAATTAACCTTCAGCGTCAGAGATCCTGTTAAATAAAAAACGATTATTTCGAAAATTGCTTTCCAATATCTCGTATGAGTTGTAATTTGAGGAAATGAGATACGGAAAATCATGTGCAAGTTATGTGGTATGTTGAGCTATGTCTACCTATCATCCAATATGATCACTAAGATCCGTACATTCACTCCATATCATCTTCGACCCATTTCCATACTGCAGGGTATCACCTTTAGGATTGCAGTCTTCCCACATTACACCATTTTCGAGCTGTTATCGTACACATTCTAGACACCATCAAAGTTGTCTTGAAGTATTCGCTTCGTACAATTTTGTACATTTTCAACTCAGTGCTTTCTTGGAGACCTTACTGGATTCATTTTGTACCTTTGGATGTTCCAGGCTGTGTTCAATCCATCAAGCGAATAAGCTGCAGATCTCAATCATGTTCAGTATATAAATACCTGGCACAGCAGTCTTTTGAAGATCAAGGTACCTTATCTAGAAAATTAAAAACAAATCTTCATTACGCTTCCGAGGAGCACGGCTATTATGCGCTTCTGTAATATTACGTAGCGCATAACATTTTCTTAGTTAAAACATATAAAGTATGCAAATAAACTGTAATCTAAGCTTTTTTAGTTTTATTGCGCTACTTCATTTCATATCATAATTAGGCTGATTAAAAAAAATTATGTTAGTTAAAATTCGGTAGTCGGATTCTTTTCCATCGTAGTAGTCAACTTTGTTTCTGAGAAAGGGACTCAGATGCGATGGCCATTGATGCTTTCGCAATACTCTGGCACTCTGGATTAAGAACTTATGTATTTCTTGCCACGTAAAAAGTTAATGCTCTTACCTTGTAGAAAGCTACATCATCTTCTGGCGGAAGAACTGTCCTTAGTTGTCGGAAAGCTATTCGAGATACATATATAAGACGAAATATATCAGAAATTTCGATACATATTTTAACTGCCTCATTATCTGAGACAACAATGAAATAATATTACGGGGCCTTAATTAATTGGTGGGCTTACTGCAAAAAAAAGAGGTGGATCCACTCAATGCGACTCGAATGAGATCCTGATATTTTTCACGCACAAGTTTGAACAAGCTGTAAGTTACAGTACCCCGAATTCAATGAGTTCTACGATCTCACTCATCTCCCCTGAAAACATAACAGACAATCCACTTATATCTTGGTTTTCGAAAGACTTTTCGGTCTACGACCAAGCATACCTGAATACAATAAGATCTGGGATATGGAGATAGTACTTAATGATGACAAGAGTCTTGACCTTGAAATTTAATTGTGAAGAAAAATCTTGGATATTTAAGTTACGAATAAAACGCAGGTATACGCGGGTAGGATAACTCCGGGAGCCTGGGGTTGTTTTAAAGCGTCAGTCTATCATTCATCCTATATAAGAGAACAGTATATTCTATGCCGTGCATCGTTTCGTGAAATCGATAAAAAGAACCGTCAAGACCAGCGAAATAGAACTCCGAAAAAAATAGAGCGACGTTCAAGATCCGTAAAGACAATCCTCCGAAAAAAAACGTCCATTGAATCGCCATGAATGTAAAAAAGATGACAGTAAAGTGAGTGCTTCTGCCAAAAAAATTTGAAAATTAATTGATTTAGAACCGAGTGTAAAACACGATATCGAATACGATTTGCTGAATTTTTTGACTGTTTTTTTGTTCATCAGTGAAATGTAAAGACTGCAGACACATAATTACCATCACAAAAATCTGGGATTGCTGAGTAACGGTAAGGTAAAAAATATCTCTATCCTACGAGTGTAATTTTTCTGACAAACTTCGAAACAGTATTGAAAGAAACTTATTGAAAAATCGATTTTAACTTCTTTTTTTTTAATATTTGAAACACAAAGAATATTGTGTGAACATTTCATGTTGAAATTTTGCAATCGCCGAAATTATACGGGGAATTTACCGAAAGATCGTGCAGCGGACCAACGGCCGAGAGCGTCATTTTTTTACCCACTTTTCAAACGCGATTATGTCAAAACATAGTTTTCAAGTCGGTGCCAGATGTATCTCGAAAACGGCTTGTCCGATTTTGTCCAAATTTGGATAGAATATTCCTCGATAGTTTTTCTCGTTTGCCACGTAGGGGTTTTTCATTTGATTGAACCATTCCTTTTTTCTGAAACCGAAATCGTCGGAAATTGCGAACGAAAAACAAATGTTAAATTAAAACGTAAACGTAAAAAGCGTAAGATTCCAACATGTAAACATTCACCTACATACATTCTTACATCGGGTGCTCAAGAGACGAAAACTTTCTATTCACACATTCCTAGCACAAGAAAACAAATTTTAATTCACTGGTGAAGAGAGAAATTAACAACAACAGAGTCAGGGCGGCTAGGTGGTCTAGTGGAGTAAGGCTCCGGTTAAGCATCTGTAGACGCCGGGTTCGATTCCTGGCTCCGTCGTTAATTTTATGATATAAATTTAGTATAAAATATAAGTATGTACCTTATATTTCCGAATATGGATTACAAAATATATATAATTCTGATCAGAGTGGTTTCCAAATAGAGATTCATTCTGGACGAACGTTAATGGAAGAAGGAACTAAACAAGTGTCGTGCTTAGTACAATCAGTAACTTCAACAACGCACAGTTATACTATACAGCCTACAATTTCAGCGGGCGGAAAATTATTATCTCCTTTATTTATTGTTTTAAAAGAACCATCTGGAACGTTCGGACCTATAGTTGAACAACATTTATTCAGACCGCCAAATGTTTTCATCACAGCTTCCAAATCAGGAAAACTTATTTCAGGTATAATAATTCTTGTTTCGCGCTGCATGTATTCAAACAGTATTAATCACAATGATTCATTACAGAGCATTTCAAGATGTGGTTAGAAGAAGTGTTTATCCCAAAAGTGGCACCGAAGAGTCTACTTCTAATTGACTCTTGGAGTGGGCATTGTTCTAGAGTTGTGCAAGAGACAACACCCCCAGATAAAAAGTTGACGACTTTATTGAGACCGAAAGGAACCACTGGAAAAATTCAACCTCACGATGTTTTCGGCTTCCGTATATGAAAAAATTATATTCGTCATTTTTCAGACACCGTAGTTCTTCGTGATTATGATTTAAATTTATATTTAAGGAATAATATAATGAAATTACAGTCTTTGGTTCACAACCAACTGTCATCTCCGCGATATCATAATTTGTTTCGTTAAGCGTGGCATACAAGCGGGTTCATTGCAAAGAAACCTGATGAATTTGATAACCCCGTCAATTTTGCATTTGGACAGTCATCTCATTCGAATTGTGAAATCAAAGGTTGCACGAATGTCGCAATAATCAGATGTTCTTGGTGTGAAAAATCACTTTTCCTACATCATTTTTCTGATGAATATCATTATTGTACCGACTATGATCCATAAAGCGATTTATAGATAAACTTGGAACTTGTTTTTGTTTGAAGGGTGTGGCCAAGGTAGAGGAAGTAGAATCATGTGCATATTCAACAATTTTGTATTATATAAAAACGTAATTTATTTACAAAACTATTCACAGTTGTATTTAGTGTATGAATCAAAGTAACAAAAAAAAAATTTCTTCATCCATTTTTTCAATGCAAAATGGTTAATAATCACTACTTGTTTTTTGTTTATCTTTTTCCCAGCCCTTACCCCTCAAATATCTGTGCCGTATAATTCATTCAAGTAGAGATATGACTTGTTTACATATGACACACATCGAATTTTCGAGTAGTTGATAGTCTGCTTGAAATGAAAAATATTTACGTTTCTTGAAAAAAAATGATAAAACAGTAAAATGATAAGAGAGCGATGCCAGAATGAATGCGAGCCTCAAACAATGTTATTCAATGATTCATGGCTAAATACTAGACATAATCCGCAATATTGGGAAAAAAGTCGATAAGAATTCAGTTTTTGGGAAAAAATCGAAATCACGTATCCTGTATTCTTGCATGCTCTTCACAGTGCTGTTGGATTCATTGAGCTCTGATCTTGTTTCTAATGTAAAAAATGAACTTTGTATATACAAGTTAACTCCTAAAATAAAGAGTTCTTGAGAATATTCGAAGTGTGTTTTTCATCACTTTTGACAAGGTATTTATTACTATCATTACTAGTTATCAAAATCCCCTCCTTGTATGCAAAACAGAAAAATCATCTTGGGAGGCGGTCAACTTTGGAGGGGTGTTTCGCCCTTTTAAAATGAGTTTGGGCTGATAAAAAAAAATACATATGTCATCGATTTTGACCCTCTATAACATACCAGAGTTTCATCGAAATCGGAGGGGGACACCTAAAAACGTTTCCTTGCAAGAGTGAAGGTGAACAAGTATAAACAATTATAAAAACATGTGGCCTGGGGACAACAAATTTCTGTACTCAGTTAAGGTTAAACAATCTGTGATGTGTGGGAGGTAATAAGCGGTTTGTAAATATTGCTAAGATAATCAACGTCTTGTCTAAGATTAACGGAATTTGGGTGTCCTGCAATATTGCACATTTCTAGTAGTAACCGTTTATAATAATTAGGTTCTTCACAAAGGATGTTTGTATTGTCATAGTTAAAAGTATGTTGTTTTTTGGTCACATGTTTGGTTAGAGCAGTATGTCGATCCTCATTGTCTTGTACATTGCGTTGATGTTTTTTAATTCTAGTGTCTAGATGGCGGCCAGTTTGTCCGATATACACTTGATTGCAATCGTTACAGGGTATTTTGTAAACAACATTCGAACGTTTGCCCATAGGGATCCTATCTTTTCCCGAATCCAAGACCAGTTGAAGGTCTTTTGAATTTTTTCCCACAAACTTGACATTGTATTTGGTGAATAACCTATTCAGTGACTCAAAGAGACCCGATACATACGGGATGGGAATAAATGTAGTGGCCGGTCTATTGTTTTCGTCTGCGGAAGCAGAGTCAATATTATTGTCTAGTAGGTTCTTCATATGGAAGCGTCTCTCATTTACATGTTTGTGTCAAAGGCCGTGTGGATAATCGTTCCATCTTGAAATATTATGTATGAATGACAAATTTTTTTCATGGAATTCTATATTTGATAATTGATGGCTCGGTCAACAAGATTAAAGATGGTACCTATCTTGTATGACATCGGTTGGTGGGAATTAAAATTCAAATATCTTTGAGACCAAGTTTTTTTGTGGAACCAATATGTTTCGATTTTAGAGTTGTTATGTATCAGTAGTAAATCCAGGAAATTGATGGCATTATTATTTTCTATTTCGATGGTGAACTGTAATCGTGGATGATATTGGTTGGAAATATTCAGTGTGTAGTCTATTTTTCCTTTAGGGACAGCAGTTAAGATATCGTCAACATATCGGAAATGGAAGGGTAAATCAAAATCTAGATTGCTGATGCATGACCTTTCTAGGTCTTCAATCACCAGATCAACAGGATTGGAGAGAGAGGGGATCCCATGGGCAACCCGAATTGTTGTACGTATGTGTCGTTGTTGAATTTGAAGATTGCCGAATCAAAACAAATGTTTAAGGCTTTAACCAGTTCAGTGAGTGGGATTAGAATCTTTTTATCTAGAGAGGCCGAACGGTTTTTTAATGCGAGCATAGCGAGATCTATAGGTACATTAGTAAATAGAGATATTACATCTAGTGATATTAGATAATAATTATCTGGAATAATCAGTTAATTCATTGTTCCAACCAATGTAAAGCTATCTTTGACTCTGGAGGTGGAGCGGGTGATATTTGTGGTGAGCCATGAATGGATTAGTTTAGATAATGCGTAGTTTGTTGTCCCCAGGCCACATGTTTTTATAATTGTTTATACTTGTTCACCTCCACTCTTGGTCATATTTGATTCTCCCATCAGTCGTTGTTTACCAGTAGACTCAAACGGTTTAACAAAAATTGTTCAGACATGGAGAACAGGGTCATAATGATCCAGTACCACCGTTTGGACATTGTTTTAAACTATTTTAACTACCATAAACCCTTTTGTCTAAAACTTTTTAATACATTGACTTATAGACAGTGAAGATACATAGTTTTTTAATTAATTACTTCCATATTTTTAACACCTATACTTTCAACAATTGGAGAAGCCGAAAACGATGATTGTCATTTATTTGAAGAACCCGCGCTCGCCACATTGTATTTCACGATTCTGACTTGTATCTTAATCCTCCTTCCTATAAGAGGTAAATTACTCTTGAAGTTATATCACTTTTTAATCATAACAGATATTTATTATGTACCCACTAACCTACAATAGAGACTAGCTTCAATAGTATTACATCTAGAGTAATTAATGTCTTATTGTATATTTTTTATATTATAAAAAAATTTTTGGTTCTTACCAGTTAAATAAAAGAATTAATCGTTCTAAGGAGGGCCCATATTCGGGCCGAACCGTTAACGAAAATACGTTTTACGTTTCTATGATCGCTCACCAAGCCTCAATAATATAAAAAATAGCAATAATTCAGGGTCAGGAGGTGCGGAAAATATTTTTAGTAGTTTAATTGATAACTCCGATAAATTCAATCATTTCCGATCAAGAATCGCGAATATTTTGAGAACGGTGCTGGATACGGCAAAAGTAGCAATAATTCGGGGTCAAGAGGTAGGGCAAATAGTTTTAGTGATATAATCAATGACTCCCATCGACTCAATTATATCCGATTTTGAATCGCGATATCTCAAGAACGATGCTAGATACGGCAAAAATAGCAATAATTCGGAGTCAGGTGGCGGAATAAACATTTCCAGAAATATTATTCATTACTCGTATTGAATCAATGATTTTCGATTTAAGATCGCGAATGACGCGGTTACGTTGATGGATACGGCATAAATAGCTATAATTCGGGGTCAGGAGGTAGAGGAAATATTTTTGGTAATATAATTGATAACTCCTATCAATTCAAATATTTTCGATCTAAAATCGCGAACATCTCGAGAACGGTGCTAGGCACGGCAAAAATAGCAATAATTCGGGGTCAGGAGGTAGGAAGGATATTTCCAGTGATAACATTCATGACTCCTATCAATTTGATTATTTTCGATTTGAAATCGCGAATAACTCGATAAGGGTGATAGTACGGCAAAAATAGCAATAATTCGGCGTCAGGAGGTGGGGAAAATATTTTTAGGCGTTTAATTGGTAACTCGGATGAATTCAATCTTTTCCGATCTGGAATCGCGAATATTTCGAAAACCGTGCTGGATACGGCTGAAATAGCAATAATTCGGGGTCAGGAGGTAGGACATAGTTTTAGTGATATGATCAATGACTGCCATCGACTCAATTATTTCCGATTTTGAATCGCAAATATCTTGAGAACGGTGCTTGATACGGCAAAAATAGTAATAATTCGGAGTCAGGAGGTGGGATAAACGTTTTCAGAAATATTATTCATCACCTCTACTGAATTAATGATTCTCGATTTGAGATCGCGAATAACGCGGTAACGGTGATAGATACGGCATAAATAGCTATAATTCGGGGACAGGAGGTAAAGAAAATATTTTTGGTGATATCATTGATAACTCCTATTAATTCAAATACTTCCGATCTGAAATCGCGAATATCTGAAGAACGGTGCTAGGCACCGGAAAAATAGCAATGATTCAGGATCAGGAGCTGGAAGATTCATTTTTATGAATATGATTAAGAAGTCCAAATAATTCAATTATTTTTAACTTGAAATCGCGAATAACTTGAGGACTGTGATAGATACGGCAACAATAGCTCTTATTCGGGGTCAGAAGGTAGGGCATATAGTTTTAGTTATAAAATCGATAACTACTATCGACCTAATTATTTCCGATTTTGAGTCGCAAATATCTCTAGAACGGTGCAAGATACGGCAAAAATAGCAATAATACGGGGTCAGAAGGTGGGAAAAATATTTTTAGAGGTTTAATTGATAATTCCCCTGAATGCAATCATTTTTGATCTAAAATCGCGAATATTCCGGGGACGGTGCTAGATACCGCTAAAATAGCAATACTTCAGAGTCAGGAGGTGAAAATAATATTTGCAGTAATACCGTCCATGACTCCCAATAATTCAATTATTTCCGATCTGAAATCGCCAATAATTCGAGAACGGTGATAGATACGGCAAAAATAGCAATGATTCAGGGTGAGGAGCTGAAAGATTCATTTTTAGGAATATGATCAATAACTTGATCAATAATCTAATGATTTTCACTTGAATTCGCGAATAACTTGAGAACGGTGATAGATACGGCAAAAATAGCAATAATTCGGGGTCAGGAGGTGGGGCACATAGATTAAGTGATATGATCAATAACTCCCATCGACCTAATTATTTCCGATTTTAAATCGCAAACATCTCGAGAACGGTGTCAGATACGGCAAAAATAGTAATGATTCGGGGTCAGGAGGTAGGGACAATATTTTCAGTAATAAAATTGATAACTTCCATTAATTCAATTATTTTTGATCTGAAATCGCGACTCACTCAAGAACGGCGATAGATACCGCAAAAATAGCTATCATTCGGGATCAGGAGGTGGGGAAAATATTTTCATTAGTATGATTGATAACTCCCATTACTACAATCATTTCTGATCTAGAATCGCGAATATTTCGAAAACAGTGCTAGATACGGCTGAAATAGCAATGATTCGGAGTCGGTATGTGGAAGATTCATTTTTAGGAATATCTCCAATAACTCCCAATAATCTGATGATTTTTGACTTGAAATCGCGAATAACTCGAGAATGGTGATAGAAACGGCAAAAATAGCAATAATTCAGGGTCAAGAGGTAAGGGATATATTCGTGCTACTATGATTAATAACCCCTGTTGCGGGGTAGATTGCGTAGGCTCCGATGAGCGCTAATCGGAGCTTACTCCACGCCTAGCCAAGATGTTATTTGGCTATTGTAGGGTCCGTTTACGCCGACTATGCACTCGCGTGCTGCTACTCCCAATGCAGGAAGTGAATGGAATACAAAGGGATCGCTATCAAGGGAAGGTAAACGATTTAAGGTATATGATTGTTTATTAGTAGTCAATGCAATGGAGTCGGTCGAGGGAAAAGGGTATGAACTTGGTTTAGAGGGATGGGTGTGTTGCTTGAGCGCTAGGATGGATCTGCTCAGTTTAGCGGGATGTGGAAGGCAAGCTAGCTACGAGTTACAGAAGAATCTGCTGACTCGCGGACGATAAGAGTAGACTACAGAGCGGAAGATAACAAAGGGTGTGGGAAAGGAATAAGAACTCTGGAGGACGTAACATGCCCCCCCTTGGGGAAGAACATTCGGTGAGGGTACGGAATAGGATGTTCAGAAGGAAATGGAATGGCATGAAACGTACTGACTCAAGTAGTATACTGTAACGTGGCGTTTCAGAGTCGTAGAGTCATGTTCAGGAATTCATTGTTTAATTCCTCAAGACCGTAATAATTGTAAATTATTGATTCTATCGTTTATGAATAATTCTACCGAAAGCTATCTAGTCGATCGTTTGCCGACTCTGTAAATTGTTAATGAATATCAATCTCTCGCACTGGTTATAATTTATGGTAAATTCGTCGTATTATCTACCGAACTATCGTTACGTTGTTTTCTACCGATTGCAGTAAAGTTCTCTCGTTTCTAATTGACAGAATAATAATTTTCGTAGCGTCATTTGCATCTTGGGTAAGATCACGTAGCCCAGTGACGTGTAGTTTTAAGTAAATTCTTGCATTATATCGCATCTCCCGACTTACGTTCATTTTTCTCTGTTAACTGCCGTCTCTCGTTTCAAAGCTACCGTTTACTGCTATTCTACCGAAATTATTGTGAACAACGATTGCTTATTTTATTAACTACTGCTGTCGATACCATTTTATTTGCCTGTCTCAACCATGTAAACTTCTCGACAATACATGATCGATTGACCTGTTCATTTTCCTTCTGACTTGAGTTTGTTCTTTATTTCGTTATTTTCTTTAATTCTGTAATTACTGTTAGCTGCCTTGAATACCGCCACTCTACCGGGTTGTACGTGTGCGTACCTGAGCCTAGCCAGCCATACAACGGGTTCTCTATTTATTTTTTGTACGGTTTTGTATTATTTTTATTGATTTGTATTATTGTTTGAAAATCGACGCTAACGCGTCTGGCGCCCAACATAATTGATTTTGTTATAGTTTGATATTTTGAATCAGTAGAGAATCGCGCCAAAGTGTCAACGGTAAGTCCTCATCCGAGGGTAACAGAATTTAGCGTTACAATACATATGAGAGTTCTGAATCAAATTACGTAACCAGGTGACGTAACCATGTGACGTAACCGGTTGACGTGCCCACGGAGGCCATTTTGAAAATGGCGGCCATTTCGACGGTGGCCATTTTGACGGCAGCCATTTTGATTTTTTTAATGGCGGCCATTTTGATTTTTTTGATGGCGGCCATTTTTGATTTTTTGATGGCAGCCATTCAGACAGCGGCCATTTTGATTTTTGCTTAGCCGGACGAGCAGCCATTTTGATTTTTGCTTAGCCGGATGAGTAGCCATTTTGATTTTTTATCGTCGGACAGTTTGATAATGTGATTTTCGCTATGACGTCACCAGTATAATCGACCGATTTTACCGTCTGACGGCGGCCATTTTGAATTTTGCTCAGTCGGATCAGCAGCCATTTTGATTTTTATCGTCAGACGGTTCGATAATGTGATTTATTTCTTGGTCGGATGAATAGCCATTTTGATTTTTCGCCGTTACCCGTAAACTTTCGCGCTAATAGTTTGCCTCAGGCGAAAAATAATATTTTCCACGTACTTCGAATACATTCTTTTGCATTAATCGACCGGATGGTGACATCGTAATTGGATAGGCTGGGGATGTTGTTGACGATCACTAAACTTTCACGCTAACAGTTTGCCCCCAGGGCAAAAATTTTACATTCGAAAAATATTGATAGAATTTATTGTAGTTATACATATATGTATATATATGTCGGCGCAAGAAGCCGGCAGCCTCACCGCTTGACGCTCGTAACTGTCGTACTACTTTTGTTTTGATTTAGACCACACGAGTATTGTTATTAAGTTCCGATCTTTGTAATGTAGCAGGGGTAGGTAAGGTACCTAACTCGAATCCTAAAGTTTACCTTGGGGAAGTCGAGAGACGAGAGAGCAGTGATAGTCAGAGGCTCGAGCGTGAAGGACCGAGAGCGTCTCGAAATCCCCACACATCTACCCGCTGCTACATTAGTGTTAGTTTGTTTTGAAGAATAAAAGAAGAGAGAAAAATCTGAAATTATGAGTGACTCTCCCGATCACCTCTATCCCGCATTAATAACTCTGACATATATATTTCGAATTACAGTTGCACTTAATTTTAAGTAAAGCTGGGGATGCTCGCCACAATTAGATAGGTCGGGAATGTTGATGGCGATTCGTAAGCTTTCACGCTAATAATTTTATTCCCCAGAGCGAAAAATAATATTTTCCACGTACTTCGAATACATTCTTTTGCGTTAATCGATCGGCCGACGACATCGTAATTAGATAGGCCGGGAATGTTCGCCACAATTAGATAGGTCGGGGAATGTTGATGACAATCCGTAAACTTTCACGCTAATAGTTTGCTTTGTCTATCACTCTCCCAAATTCTTACGAACTATCTGCATATATTAACTCGACGCATCCGATGCAGACTCATCAGTCTTACACGATACGTGCAAGTCAAAGTTCATTAAAGTTCTGCAAATATCAGCGTTAAAGTCATGGCCGCTGAAACATACTCATATATCGTCAAAACGATGGAGAACGCGCACGATTTGTTGGGCGAGCTGCATCCCGAGCAGGAGAATGATGACATCTTCCAGCATTGGATTGACGTTGGAATGGAAAATCTCCAATTTCTGCGTGATGTTTCCAAGCGACCGAGAACGAGCATAGGTGCGAAACTGCTAATTCAGCACACAATCACGCTCGTACAATCCTGGATAGCAAAGATTCGGCAACAGCTGAGGCAGCGACAGCAGCAGCGACAGCAGCAGCAGCAGCAGCACGCCGTGGTGATTGGCGCGAACATCGGCGGCCCTGCGAGCGTGCAGTGGGACGAAGTTGAAAGTGCTTTCGCTAACCGGATCCGTACGGGAGTTGTAACGAATCTCGGACATTAGAATTTGGACGCCTTTTTCGACGACGCGCAACGGATCATCGTTGAGCGATTGAGGCTGGTACTGCGCGCGGAGGGTAATGTGAAGGTTGACCTCACATTATCGTGCATATTCGAAAACATAAAGCACGAGAGGATTGCGGAAGAAGTTAAAAGCTTCAACACCGCCAACATCGCGATCCTCCCCTCGAGCGATATCGACGGTTGGTTTACACACGCAAGGGCCGATCTACTTGAGATTATTGAGATATTGAGATATTGAGAACTCCACGCGGATTACAAAGACTTGCCTCTTTGTCCCGAGCATTTTACTCCTCCAGGTAGTAAAAACGCCAAACTCGCGACTACCCTTCACCCCAAAACAAAGCATATATTGCACTATAGAAATTTGAAGCAGTGTTTGAGTTTAGGATTGAAAGTAACGAAAGTGCACAGAGTATTAAAGTTTGCACAATCTCCATGGCTCGAACCTTATATCACGCTCAACACGGACATGCGCAAGCGGTCTAGGAATGAATTTGAGAAAAACTTTTACAAACTCATGAATAACGCGGTGTTCGGCAAGACTATGGAGAATGTGCGAAATCATAAAGATGTAAAATTGGTCGCAAAATGGGAGGGACGAGGTGGTGCGAGAGCGCTTATTGCCAGGGCAAACTTTCACAGCTGCACCGTATTTGGCGCTGATATGGTCATCATTGAAATGAATCGTGTCAAAGTTCACTTCGCTGAACCTATTTACGTCGGTGCATCGATTCTAGATCTGTCAATAATCATTCTTTAAGTTTTCCACTATAATTATGTGAAATCCAACTTTTCGAACAGCGAGGTCGAATTGTTGTATACCGACACAGACAGCCTCATTTATCAATTTAACGTATCAAACATCTACGATATCATCAAACGTGATGTGGATACAATGTTTGATACCTCTGACTATCCGCCCGACAATGTGTATGGCATTCCGCTTGAAAACAAGAAACGACTAGGGCTAATGAAGGATGAAAATAATGGTAAAATTATGACAGAGTTTGTGGAGCTGCGAGCAAAGCTGTACACATTTACTACGATGGGCGGGGATGGGGAAAAAGTGAGTAAGCGCGCCAAGGGTGTAAAAAATTCTTCGATAAATAGCATCACGTTTGATGATTATAAGCGCTGTCTGATGGCTTACCAAGAGTTGACTCTCCCCCAGTGTTTGATACGAAGTAAGAAACATGAAGTGAGCACGATCGTACAAAAAAAATTGGCTCTCAGTTGGCAGGATGACAAGCGGCAATTGATACCTGGACAGACCGACACCCTACCTTGGGGGTTTGTCCCAGCCCCCCAATAGCTATAGGATAAAACTGTAGACGTAGAATTATTGTGAATATTTACGTTTGACGCCTCGGGCGATCCACCATCATGCGCAAACGATATTTGACTGGATTTTAAAATGTGAATTCATATACTTAACATTTATTTATTTATTTATTCATTTATTTATTTATTCATTATCAATATATTGAGAAATTACTCATTTTTATTCGTTTACCACGTGAAAAGTTTTCAAAAAACAAAAAAAAGTTTTCAGAAAATGAAAAAAAGTTTTCAGAAAACGAAAAAAAGTTTTCGGAAAATGAAAAAAAGTTTTCCGAAAACTTTTTTCCCATTCGATTAACACGTAAAAAAAGTTTTTAGAAAATGAAAATAAGTTTTCTGAAAACAAAAAAAAATTTTCTGAAAATGAAAAAAATAAAATGTGTAATAATCGTATAGAAAAATTGCAGATTATTATTATTAATATTAATAATATTATTATTTTTATTATTATTATTTTCATGGTATCGAGTATGGCACATGTGCATGCAAAGGAGATAAGTATGGAAATATTTGCAGATTCAAATCTTTTATTGTAATTCGAAAAATACATACAAATTATGTTACATGTCTGTTTTATTTATCCAGATATTGTGCGAACTATCAAAACCCAACCACTTCACATAGACCCGATTCCCCCGTTTGCGTAATACTTTCTCCACAAGATAGCCGTCGGGGTATTTTACTTTGCCGAGCTCCTCCTCGTAGAAGCCCCCCTCGATGGGATGATCTTGATAATCGGTAAGTTTGTAGGTGGGTGGATTGGTATTTTTCACCTCACTCACGGTGAATATTTCAGTCGTCCAATTGGGTGTATAGCCTTTTTCAAATACATTCTTGTACTTGCTGACTCGATCGCCCACACTGAATTTACGCGCCCGATCACTTCGTTTGATTTGCCGAGGCTTGTACACGCTACGATACAGCTGTTTTTCATTCTCCGTGCTAACATCCACCGGTTTCATTCGAATCGTGCGATGTCTGGTGTTGTTGTAGGACTTCATTAAATCAGCCAAAATATTAATCCACTCGTACGATCCTTGAAGAGTGAACCGCTTCCACATTTTATTTTTCAATGTTCGATTAAAACGATCGCATATCGACGCCTTTAAGTTGCTAAATGTCGAATACATGTTGATATTGTGCTGCTTCACGAGGGCTTTGAATTCGCTGTTGTAAAATTCTTTGCCTCGATCAACGTGTAAATGTGTAGGTATACGGCTCTGGGTCAGAACAGATTTCATGGCAGCAGTAACATCTTTTCCACTCTTGGACTTTATCGGCACAGCCCACGCGTACTTGGGAAATATATCGATGATCGTTAGTAGGTATTTGTATCCCTTGTTGTGCGAGCTGTATGCGGTCATATTGACGAGATCAGCTTGCCAGGTCTCATCCAGTCCGCGTACATCTACGAATCGGCGCAGATACTTGCGTCGAGCGTGTCTGTGAAGTTCGGCAGCTATTACAGCCTTCATTGTTCCCCGCTCTTCACCTTTCAATTTTTCGAATCGCCGTCCAATCACTCTGGTTCCTTAATCGATACTAATTCCCTGCTGGCCTGCCCCCAGCGTCGGTGTTGCTTGCTCCCCAATATGTTTGAGGCGACTCAACTCATTTTCTATGATTTTGTTATTTATGCGCAGCTGTTTCAACTCCTCGTTGTGATTATGCGCGAAACTCGCTAAATTGGATTGAAAAGTATCCACAATTTCCAGAGCCATAGACTGTAAAGCAGTATTGAGAACTTTTAAGGAAACGGCATCGTTTTCCATCTGAGGATCGGCGATATTACACAATCGTTTGCTGTCTATATCGTAGTGGTTATCGGCGGTGGTTTTGAATCTAACACCCGGAGGCCCACGAATGAATTTTTTACCCCCACCACGCTTCGAGTGTCGTCCAAATATGTCTATACTCATCACTGGACGATCAATGAACAAACGATGATTCTATGTTTACACGCCGCTAATAAACGATTCCAGCCTCGCGCAACTCTTCAACGATAGCGACTATTTCGTTGGAATAGTTGGGACTTTTTCAGTTCGTTTAATTATCGACCACGCCATGCCTTCAACGGTTTTCCGCAACAAATTCAAATCGCTCCTTAAACTTTTGATACTTCTAAGCATGGATCCTATAACCTCGCGAATTTCTTCGGCATTATTTGCAATCTTCACCTCAATGATACGAATTCTCCCCTCGATATCGTTCTGGAGCACATCATTCGCTCGCCGTACACTTTGGTTGAGTACTCTCATTGAAACGGCATCGTTTTCCATCTGAAGATCGGCGATATTACACAATCGTTTGCTGTCTATATCGTAGTGGTTATCGGCGGTGGTTTTGAATCCAACACCCGGAGGTCCCCGAATAAATTTTTCACCCCCACCACGCTCCGAGTGTCGTCCAAATATATCTATACTCATCACTGGACGGCCACTGAACAAATGATGATTCTATGTTCATCCGCCGCTAATAAACGATTCCAGCCTCGCGCAACTCCACGATAATGGAGACTGTTTCGTTGGAATGGCTGGTATTGCCTGCAGCCTGTGACGCCATAAGCAGTCGGAGACAATCTACAATTTCATTCGGATCATCCCAGTAGACATAATCAATAATAAGTATTTTTATTTCGTTTAACAGATGCTGCCTCCAACAATACATTCATATACATATATATATATACATATATATATATACTAGCTGACCCGACAAACGTTGTTTTGTCATATAAATTATTTCTAGAGAATATTTTTCTAGAAAAAAATAACTAACTTATTGTAAGTATGTTAGTAGTATAGCAGAGCCGGTTCTGCGTAGAAACACCTTCTTCACCGACCGAACCGCTCCACGCAGCCCAGACTCAAACCCTTTTCCGCTGCGCGTAGCCCAGACTCAAACCCTTTTCCGCGATGACGTCACAGTCTGCCGTACCGAAGGTCAAAACCGTGCAACCTTACCGACAGTTGTATCGATCGAGGGTCAAAATCGTGCTGTTTTACCTACAATCTTACCGACAGTTGTATCGATCGAGGGTCAAAATCGTGCTGTTTTACCGACAATCTTACCGACCGAAGGCCTGTAGTGCTCGCCTACCAACGGTAGAGGGCGCAGCGGGAGCGAGAACTGTTTTACCGTCCCGCATTCTTCTCCCACGGTAGGACTGCTGATGTGTAATATCAACCACCCCACATTCCTTTCCCACCTTATCAGCCCCGTGACATTCCAAAATTAATAGTTCCGAGAATTGTTTGTCCCAACGTCGCACCGAAATCCTTTGACCGCGTGCCGCTCGCCGTCGAAACTTGTCGAACGCATTGTTTTGTCTAACCACCTTATCAACCACGTGACATTCCAAAATTAATGGTTCCGAGAATTTGCTGATGTGTAACATGAACCACTCCGAATTCCTTTCCCACGGTAGGACTGCTGATGTGTTACATCAACCACCTCACATTCCTTTCCCACCTTATCAACCACCTCACATTCCTTTCCCACGTTATCAACCACGTGACATTCCAAAATTAATGGTTCCGAGAATTGTTTTTCACTTACTCGGATGTAGGTTTGATTCGTCCTGGGAATGCCAAAAGGTGCGCGCGCATACGTATTTGATATCAGCCCCGTGACATTCCTTACCCTCCACCAAATTATGTGGTGGGGGAACGTTATATAAACGAAAAGTGAAAACTTCATCGCCAGTCTGAAGCTGTTCTTGCAAATGAGAAGTGCTCTGGAACAACAACGTGAGTTGAAGAAACGATTAGAACTGCTCCTCAAGAATATCGGAGAAGTAAAACATCTGTTGAAAATCAGATCCGACCTCAATCAACTTACAAGAGATTTCGAGCACCTACAACTGGACAGTAACGATCATGGACTTCTCAAAACTGAACGAAATCGCGCGGCTGGAGACGTTTCTGCCGTTGAAAAAAGTTTCGGATCTTGAAGCCTACTTCGAATACAGAGTCAGCGGTGTTCGTCGAGTCAAAACGAAATTTGGAGACAAAATCGTTCTGGACTTAGATGACTCTTTCACGATTTTTCTGCCCAACCGACTGACCAAGGCCCTCCACGAAAATGAAGATTTGTTCCAGAAGGTGACGACAGCCAGTAAGGAGATACGGTTGCATATACGCTATCTTGGCGGACCCTACGGTCAACTTGAATTTGTATACGTATAATATTCAAACAATGTTCTGTGTAAGTCTTACGTTTAATAAACAAAAAGATTGAAATTATGAATATTTTTTCATTTATCCATCCTGTATACCTTTAATTCTACGTACGTTTTGTATCTAGAATTAAGTCTCAAAATCTAAGAAAATGTCCGAACACCACTAAGCAACGACGGGGGGTTTCGAGCTGCGTCATGTGAACTCTACGATGAGTATTTGGACGGGTTCAGACCGGAGTGCAAGGTCGGCCGATAGCCGCGGTCAGAGCCTGCGGTGTTGGGTTACTATCGCTCTAGGAATGCAAAACTCGGTTTGAGTACAGCTCGGTCAAGGATGGAGAGCAAGGTCGAATCTTACATAAGCTTCTGAAAAAAAATTCTCTCTCTTAAGAGCTAAGGTGAAGGTATAAAATTATTCCATGAATATTATTTAAAAAAAACAGTTTTATTGAGTACAATTTTTAGAGTACGGTTGACAATTACTTCACAAAAATAGTACAATAATTCTATTCAACAGTATCATGACCAGGGTGATATATTCGCCAGGAATGCGGGACCGTTCTTGTAGACGCTTCTGCGCAGTAACACAAATCGTACAGCCTCGCCATCCGGACAGTACGATGATTTTGTAGCCAATTCTGAAGTATGCAAACGTTTCGTGCTGCACAGATTGCGTTGGGAATTGTGTGAAGGCCGCATCTCAGAGACACAGCTGAAGTTTTTTGCAGGGTTTCAAGCGACGGGCAGTCAAAGTCCAGCATGTCGATGATTTGAACTTTCGGAACGATTTTGAGCAACCAATCTCGTTTTTCTTCTCCTTTTACGTACACGGTTTGAGCTTTGCACAGCCTGTCTTGAATGGTCCGCTCAACTTCCTCAAGAGGTATGGTTCCACAGCTCCAACGTAAGCCGTGAAAATCGCGTTCTAACCAAGAATTTTGGCTTTTATATTTGACGTCCAGTAAATTCCATTTGTAAGGTGGTTTGAAGAAAAACACTGAAGGAGATGCGTCCGAGTAGATTGAAATTATAGCCATTTCTTTTAATGTGAAGGTGTTGTTGAGAGGTCTACGAAAGCCTTGTATGTCAACGATAAGCTCCATCTTTGAACTGTGCGAGATGGTGGGAACAGGTCAGCTTTTATACCAACTTTTTCACCCCACCACTGAGCGGGTTGTATTCGACAATACGATCGTGAACGATCAAGCAGTACGCCGATGTTTCAGCGGGAGAGTTGGCTTTAGCTTCAAATTCAAGACGGATGTCGACAGGTCCGTACTTCAAAGATTCGTTTTGTTTTGAACAGTCAATAACGAATAAGGGGACGTCTCGAAGGAATTCACTCTTTGTCAGCAACGGCTCGGGGTTCTTGTCGTAGTAGGTAGCTTGGAAGTTTGTGTACATCTCGTACAGGAGCGTGTACGGATTACGACTCATGTTGAGGTTCAGGTTACCGTACGGATAAGATTGAGAGTTTAAGAATAGCTTGACGTCCGTGATATTGCAATGATCGAAATGACTCGCGTTCTTGCCGGTCTTGTTCTTTCTACTTGTTTGGAAACTCAAAATGACGTACCGATGTTTTTCAAGCTGAGTGGAAGTTTTCACAGTCCAAACGTGTTTCGATGTTGTGGGAAGTAAGGGATATTCGTACAATTCCCAACTGCGGAAGCTCATCGAAATAGGCGGATCTCTCTGAATGAAATTTAGTAGGTCAACTTTTTTCTGATCCGCGAGTTTCAAATACGGTATTAACCATTCGACTGCATTGATCGTGATTTTGAATTCCTCCTCTTGAGTCTGCATGATGGCGTTGACGTCAGTTTTTGATCTCGTCAAAATTAACTCATGTTTAGCGTTGACAACGATCTTGCGGTAGTCTTCGGCGAAACCCAATATCATGCTGAGCGGTATCAGTACGTCAAAGTTACCATCGGCATCGGTTAATTTTTTCTTCTCTTCTACATCGAGCCATCCAGCGTTCTCCATCAGCCAAGTCTGACCAGGGTGCAGGGAAGCGTAACCCTTCATGAGACTTGTCAAGCCAACGTTCTTGCTTCTATCAACCTCAACTGCGTTAATTTCGTAGCGAATTTCTTCAAACAGATGACAGATGGCGTTGTTTACGAGCTGTGTGTTCACAGTAGCTGTACCATCAGGCTTGAGGAGTCGTCCGTGGATATGTACCGAACTTTTGCTGGGTAATATGCATAAATCCTGATGCTGAACGGTGATTCGAATTTCATCGCCTTTGTTGAAAGTTGACGAGGCGTAAGGTTTGTGAGCGTGAATCTCGTAATGCGCAACGGATTCGTCAAAGACGACTGGTGTTTGAATGCTCAAGATTTCCTCCTCCATGGTACGTAGCAGATGATAGAAAAGCAAAATCGGATTCTTATTTGCCGGAAATTCCTCTTCCAAAAGGTGTCAGTTTCAAACCCAGAGCTATCAGGAACTTCACGTTTCGAGGTGTTAGCGGTTCGGGAATCGATCGACGACTGACTTGATCGGGGCATGTCGACTTACTGATATACCTACTCTTTGACAGTCTGTTATATACAATTCCCATCGTTTATTGCGATTTGATGTGTAGTCTCACAGTGACAACTTCTCCACAAAAATTAACCAGGTCTCCGTCTTGATCCACTAACCAGAGCTGAACGTGATCTATGGTTTTGACGGTGATCGGAAGGTAAATGACGTGCGACGGTACTTCCACGATCTTGTATCCTGGTGGGACGGTCGGGAAAAACTCGTGAATAGTGTGTACTTTGTGTCCGTTGACGTAGGCGCCCGTTGTAATGCTACACTCGACTCGCAACGCGTTGACCTTGAGTATAGTTACAGGCACGTCTGATTCGTGAGTTTTATCAACCTCCAATACACGTGGTGTAAATCCCGAAAGTTGAGCGATGGAATCATTCGGCTCAAAGTTAATCGTGTGGTTGCATGTGATTTCGCTGCGTAATGTATTATTGTTGGGTTTGATGGCGAGCCTGATATCAGTATTTCTTAGCACGTTTTGAAGATACTTCTCTATGTCCTCGATGTCGTAGCTGCCGGTAGGTATGGTGATCACTTTGTCAGCTACGTAAATTTTATTGTGACCGACATCAACGTTGGGAATCAAATTAAAGGTTAACAATTCTACCAAGCCAAGAGCATAACTTTTATCACGAGCAAGTTCGATCGGTGGGAAATATTGTGCCTCGAGTATCGAAGAGGTTCCCGAAATCGTTAACGTTAACGAATCATCCATGACTGCGAGTGGTAGACTGACTTTGACGAATCACGCACCATGTTTATATAGCTCGCCACTTAGAAATTTCAGACACAAGTGTCCGCATTCAAATGTATCGTAATCCTGGTACCTCTCATGATTGTATTTGACGCTACCAAAGCCGAGGTATTTTATGAGGTCTGAGGGTGGTTGAAGGTTACCGAAACTGTCAAAGTAATCGATATTATTGTCGCGTTTCTTGTATGCAACCCAGTGTGTTCCCGGACCGTCTTTGTCGTCAAGGTTGATTATAGCTGACTCGTTTTTTCGTGGGCCGTTTTCGGGCATTTCGTTTCGCATGAAAACACCGCGGAAATGCGGAACCCTCAAGATTTTTGCATATTTCAACAAGTCCCAATCAGTCAACGCTCAACGTGGTAGCATCGCATCTAGTTTTTTGAAAGATGAAGACCAAGACCTGTTTTGTACGGTTTCATATGAAGCCCTTTGCCCAACGCGATAGCTTCCATAGTTTTGTTGTGTCGTTTGCTTTCCTCCAATTCTCGTTTAGCCGCGCTCGCATCGTTCACAGCTTTTGCTATACCTGCCGCACCACCGGCTAACGCACCCGTAGCGCTGAGACCGGCAAAAATAGGAATCAGAAACGGTAGAAAACCACCGACTTTCGAAGGTACCGGTAGGACGCGAGGTGTTCGCACTTTACATTTACCATCCGCTTTTTTAACGGCGTTCTCAGCCCCCTTCAGCGCGGATTCGATAGCTACTTTTGCATCGTTGCTTGGAACCATAGAACGTTTTGCAGCATTTACAATTTTTCTCAAGGTCACATTTTTTGACTTTCGCATTCCCATTCCGAGTTTTGATTTTACTTTCATTGTATTAGCTATTGCCCAAGCGGCTGCCTTCTCACCCAAATTTGCGTCCTTTGCGAGAACCCGTTTCCAAGCTTTCTCAGCCAACACCCTATCAGCCTCGTTTCTAACCTCAAGGTTCTCACGATTTTTCGAATACGCTATATCGTGTTCCTTACACGCTGCATCGAGAGGGTTGATACCGGAATCGCCTCTCGCGAGTCTTCTCGTCAACTTGGTGCCAGGACCGCGGTACTGGTAACCGGGAACATGCAACTCGATCGAAAGTTTGTTGATGATTCTATTCACCAGACCCTTGCCACGATGTTGCCGCCTGCTGCTGCTTCGTTTACCTCTGTACGCGATCATGTTCGTGCGTTGACTAAAGAAAAGTGCTTTAAAACGGGGTATTTATAGCAAATCCGATCAGTCATGTCCGAGATGCGGTTTGAGAAACAACCCACCAAGCTTCCCGTGATGAATTTTGACAAACTTTCGGAGCAAAATGTCAAAAGGCACAAACGGCACGGTGAATTACTCCCGAACAGTGTACGTGCGATATTCTGTGGACCGTCGAATTGTGGTAAAACTAATGCGTTGCTCACACTTATAACCCATCCCAACGGACTCAGATTTGAAAATATCTACATCTACTCTAAATCTCTCAACCAACCTAAATACCAATTGTTGAAGCAATTGCTGGACCATGTTGAGAATACGGAGTATTTTGCGTTTACCGAGCGTGAGCAAGTGATTTCACCGGAAGAAGCACGGCCCAACTCAATAATCATATTTGACGATGTGGCGTGCGAGAAGCAGGACAATATTAGAGCCTACTTTTGCATGGGTAGACATCACGACGTTGACTGTTTCTATCTCTGTCAGACGTACGCGCGTATTCCCAAACATCTCGTGCGCGACAACGTAAACTTACTCGTGTTATTCAAACAAGACGATATGAACCTGAGACACGTATACAACGACCATGTAAACACCGATATGTCTTACACAGAGTTTGAAGACTTGTGTGCGGCATGCTGGAACGGTGACAAATACGGGTTTCTGGTGATCGACAGAGACAGTGAGCTCAACGAAGGACGATACAGGAGGGGATTCGATTCTTTTGTTAGCCTGGAAAAGGAATAAAATCTAGCTTTTTCGAGCGAGAGACGTAGTAGCGTTGCAGACTCAGTTGCGTCAACATGCAGAGCTCTGAAATTTCCAAGCAAAAAGATGTCCTACATCAGATCGCTCAAGCAAGTGCTGCGATCCGTCGAAAGCACAGATTGCTCAAGTCGGGCAGGGAATCTACGACTCAGAAATTGAGTGACGTTTTCAAACCAGTAGTGACTCCGTTGCAAGAACTGGTGAATGTTACAAAAGATACCAAACCTGTCAAACAAGAGGTGGAAGAAATTAAAGAAGAAATAAAGGAGATGAAAAATGAAACGAAAAATGAAACTGTCTCGGAAATGGACGATTCCTTTGCTTCGGCGGGGGATGAAACAGTCGTAGAAACACCGGTCGAGGAGGAGTATTTTGCACTGATGAGAGATGCGAAGACAAAAGGCGAATTGGACAACGTGTACGGTGTACGCAACCTCTCAAACGGACTAATGATCGGTGATTCGTTGATATCTTTTGAGAGTGACTACGTTCGTATTGGCGACACGCGTTACCCGAAAACGAAGGGTTTGCTGGAACTTTTGTTCAAAAAGAAGCCTGACGGTTCTTCTGTGAGCGCCGGAGATCGGGAAAATTTTAAAAACATAATCCTCGCAACGAACGCACATAAGAAGTATTACTCATCCGACGGGGCTGTTCGAAACGATAACAGTTACAAATTTAGAAATGTTATTGCCGAATTGATGGATTATTCTCCATCACCTCGCCGAAAGGGTAAAGGTCTACTTCCGCAAGCTATGATCACTCGACAAGGTGTTGAAACGGAATACGTCTTCTGGGATGATCCAAACGAGTTGGTGGAGCGTCTTCGTTTACTCCTGGCATCTCAGGCAGCGGGAAATCCGAGTCACAATAACGAAATAATCTCCATTATCGAAGAGCTACGCGAAGCAGGAATCATTTATTGAGCAGCTGCCGTCGTTTTTGTATTCATTACCGGGATGAGCGTCGACGTGTTTGGACGTCAGCTGAATAAAAACACGACCGCGAGCACTCGCGGTCCTCCGGGTGTCGGGTTTCAAATAACAGAGGACGGGCATTACGATATACGGAACAAGAGACTGTGCAACGTCGCAGATCCCGCAGAGCCGAACAATGCTGTAACTTTAAAAACCTTGAGACGAAAATTCAGCGTGCTGCAAAAACAAATCGACAACCTCGATCAAATGATCAAAGCTTTGGAGATCACCACGGAGAAAGCCTTGGATACCTTCTACACAGACTTTAAAATAGGCAGAGACTTGTCGATTCGAAACGCGGAAATCATTTCCAAATTGGACACCAGACTAATAGCGTTGGAATATGAACGAGGAAAAGCAAGCACTGGTGACGGAACTGCATAAGCCTGCACGCCGGAATTACCCGCGTCGACGTGTAGACGTGCGCGGCATCGACGAGACCTGGCAGGCGGATCTTGTTGATATGACGTCGTACGCTGGACAAAACAAAGGTTACAAGTACATGCTCGCAGTCATTGATATCTTTTCAAAGTATGCGGGGGCTATACCGATAAAGAGCAAGTCTGGAGATGATGTTACGAAGGCAATGGAATCTGTGCTTGTCCAAGGACGGGTACCGAAAAATTTACACGTCGACAGAGGAACGGAATTTTACAACTCGAAATTCGAATCGCTTATGACACGCTACGGAATCAAACTTTACTCCACGTACAGTAATTTGAAGGCTTCGATCTGTGAACGTTTCAATCGCGCGCTGAAAGGTAAAATGTGGACACGGTTCAGCATGCAAGGAAGCTACAAGTGGCTCGATATCTTATCCGATTTGGTTTCGGCTTACAACAACGTCAAACACCGAACCATAAGAATGAAACCGTCGGATGTCACCGTTGCAAACGAGAGGCTGTTATTACGTCAGGCGTACGGAGGGCTTCGAGCGATACCTACCGTATCGGCAAAGTTCAAATCCGGCGACAAAGTTCGAATCAGCAAATTCAAAAATGTCTTCGAGAAAGGTTACACTCCCAATTGGACGACTGAAATATTCACGATAAGTCGAGTGGAAAATACTCATCCTGTGACGTACAAGCTCAAAGACTACCGAGATCAACCCATCGCTGGTGGTTTCTACGAACAAGAGCTCCTCAAGGTTAAGCATCCGGATATCTATCTGGTGGAAAAGGTGCTCAAGAAGCGTGGAAGAAGAATATACGTTAAATGGTTAGGTTTTGACAATACACACAACAGTTGGATAAACGAATAAATGAATTTTTTGTAAAAACGTATGTCCCTCTTTATTTTATATCCGACACACAACAAGTATGCGTCTTTATTTTTTAGACAATCGACAGACATGGTACAGTTATAAAGCTAAGGTGTAGGCTTGTAGCCCCACGGAAGCGTGTCGGTTGTATTTTGAAACACGATCCGCTTGTCGTCATTCCAGCTCAGTGCCACTTTCTGCTGTTCTACGGTGTATACCTCGTGCTTTCGACTCAATATCAAATGCTGATTTGACGATAGATTTTCACGTTTCAACGCACAGTCCAAATAATCGTTGAAGGTTATTTTTCTTAACGTTGATCCTCTAACACCTTTGGCACGTTTATTGTCTGTCTCATCTCCCAAGACTCGGAATGCGTACAATTTAGCTCGTAACCCTACAAATTCCAGCATGATTTTCCCGTTATTCTCGTCTTTCATCAAGCCGAGAACTTTTTTGTTCGCTAGAGGCATTCCATAAACGTTGTCAAGAGGATAATCAGACGTGTCGAATTTGTGCAAGTCCTCCTTAATGTGTTCGTATATGTCGGGGACGGTAAAATTGTAAATCAAACTGTCGGTATCCGTGTACATTAATTTTGCTCGGTTGCCGAATTTCTGCTTAATGTCATTGTAATGAAAATCGTAGATATATGTTTTAGCCAGATCCAGGATGGAGAAACCTGCATACAATGGTTTATTCAACTTGACTTTCGTCTTACTCATTTCAACGATAATTATATCTTTGTCGAAAACGGTGCAACTGTGAAAATTGGATTTGGCTATGGTAGCTCTAGCACCGTATCTTCCATCCCATTTCGTGATCAGCCTGACATCTCTATACTTTCGCACGTTTTCCATAGTTTTACCAAAAACTGCGTTGTTCATCAGTTTGTAAAAGTTTTTCTCAAATTCGTTGTGAGATTTTTTCCGCAAATCGGTATTTAAATCTATATAATTTTTAAGCCACCGGGTTTGTCTGAATTTGAGAACTCTATGAATTTTGAGTAATTTTAAGCCTAATTGTAAGCACTGTTTCAAAACGCGGTAGTGAACAACGTAGTTTTTCTTGGAAAATAGCGTGGGCGTCAATTTCGGTTGCTTACTATTCGAGATCGGAGGTATGTAGTGCTCCGGACACAGTGGTAAATCCTTATGAATTTCATGCAGTTCCTCAGGATATTCCAAATCCACCTCCAGTATGTAACCAAACTCCGCATCGTCCGAGACGGAAAGAACGTCGCATTGACCGAAGTCTGATAACCATTCGAAGGAACTGTATGGCAGAGCAAAGCTCATAGCAGCACCGTACAAATTATTAACGTCAAAGTACATGAGATAAGATTCTTCGACCTCAGGATCGAATTCCTCTCCCATATATCTATTGTTGGCCTTTGCGTATCTGTTCGAACACTGTGATACACCACCACGAATACCCTTTTTGATAAACATAACCATGTCTATGTCGGTGAGAAGCTCGAGTTCGATGCCTGTACATTTTAACATTGCATCAAACGACAGACCGGGCGCTGTGTAGTAATGTAACGGGTCCAGTTTGTACGTCGTCCAACAGCTCTGTCGAAAATTTTGAAAAACGTCGGCCAGTAAAAACACGTCCGTCTGTAAATACAAGTCCGAATACTCTCCCAAATTTTGAACGTTAAAAGTTTGCCAAACTTTACATGCATGTGCATAGTCGTCGTCTGATATATCCTGATCATTTAATTTTGAGTAAAATTGTTGTTTAGATGGTAGCCGTCTGTCCTCGAGCTTCTCCCAACTGTCTATGTATTCGTACGGGAACACTCCTTTTCTGGTCAATAACTGAAATTTATCTGAGCTATGATGAAATTTTCGTGTGATTGTTTTTTGATCATCACCGAGATACGTTGCTAATTTCTCAAGACTACTGGGCATGAAACGGTACGAATCTACGAATCTAAACTTTATATCTGTCCCCTCGACATATTTTGTAAAAGAAATGTACTTTTCTTTGTTTACGGGTAGAAGCTCAATTCTGCCCTCGAATGATGTAGCCAGTGCTTTGATCAGAAAATGTGAATCGTCACCCGACAGATTGTGGAATATCACTGGGATAATGTGCGAATTTTGGTAATTTAGATTGCAACCTCGGTGAGCGGCACCACGGTACTTTCCCGTGAAATGGCAGTGATCACGATGTTTCACGTCTGCGAGTGTAAACGGTTTTTCACAAATGTGACACACTGTTGTTGAGTGAAATTCGTTGATTTGATCGAAATTGAGCGGTTCCATCGGTACAACAGTTTTGAAATAAACTTCCAACGAATGTGCCAATTCCGCTAACTCGTTCACAAACCATTGAACGCAAGTATCTCCACGATTAATTTTGAATTTTGAAAGCGAATCGTCAAACGCGCAATGCAGATAGTAAGCTACACTATACGGAAGATGCTTCTGATAAATTGTTCTTGTACCCATCTTTTTGAGCGTAGGTTCCAGTAAACATTCGAGATCCGCGTAAATGCAGAATGGAACGGTTTCTTTGTGCTTGAAATTTTTGAATTTCAGTATTTTTTCCTCATCTGTAGGTAGAATAACTTTGGTTTTGTTTAAATTCATGCAATCAGCTCGGTGCTTCAACAAACATCTTTCGAAATTAAAATGAGACAGACACCTATCGCACAACCACGTCTGATGTGCGCGTTTGGAAATTTGAGAACTCGTTAATCGAGATAAATTCCGAATCCATGCAAAATGATGTGTTACATTCTTTTCAATATTTTCCATACTATCATCGTCAACGTGGTTTTCAGACTCTATTACTAAAAGATGGATTGTAGGCTTATCAGACTTGTTTCGACTCAAATAAATGGGTACGATTTCACTGCGCTTTTGTTTTTCCGCACTATCTATACCATAAACGTTAATTGAAAGTTTATTAAGTTTCTCAAATTTTGGAATCTGGTCTAAAGACATTGGAAAATGCAAACCGTCGTATTGTAGCACTGAGCTGAAATGTGGATACGAAGTAATTTCATTGGGATTTTTGTTGTTGGCTGGGAACAGAGCTGCGGTGACCGACCAGAGGAAACAATACGCGTCTCTGTGACGGATGTTGACGACAGCCTTCTTATCTTGAATATCTTTCGGTAGTGGTGTGTACGAGTATGTGAACACACCGCCTCGTAGTGGTACGTACTTGTTGATATTTACAGTCAAATTGATTATTTCGGTCAGCGACCAGCCTGAATCCTTTTCCTGAAAATCTTCCACCTTTTTCAACAAACGCTCCGTCGCGTTTTCGGTGAACCATTCGTTGATATCCGTTGTCTGGAGGATGATTTCATTTCTCGTATTAAAAAATTTGATCTCTTCCACCGTGCGATCATCCTTTCTAACTTCAAAGTTACAAGCCAGGATAACGTTGGCTTTCAAGCTCCTGTCTTTCTTCAGAGCGTTTTTCAGCCTCGTCACAGCTAGTACCTTTGCGTCTTCTAGAAATCTCTCAACATCTTTATGCTTCAAATTGACGATGGATCCAGTTCGAATTCTCCGCCCGAAAGCTGATTCCAAATCTTCCCACCGTACTCGATCGCTTCTTCGTCGGCTTCGTAATCCGTCACCCACTTTCTGCAATTGTTGAAATTTGACTGTCAACGATTTCAGAATTCCAATTGTAGTCAAAATTCTTGTCTTCTCCCCGATCGTTGAGGCGTTGTTGCGTAAGATTTTATTCAAAAGCCTGATATTTTGGGTTCCGAGTCGAATCCATTTTGCAATCTCTGCCGGCGACGATTTTTCCGATAAAATCTTGAACGCCGATTCCATAATATCGATCAATCTCAAACACTTCGCGGATTCCATCTTGAGCTCTTTCCTCACGTATGCTTGACAGCTTGTGACGTAATGATCGTTTGCAGTGATGAGCGTCCTTTTTATAGGGCAGCTGTACGGATGCGCGCGCACCTTTTGGCATTCCAAGAGCGATAGTAACCCGACACCGCAGGCTCTAACCGCGACTATCGGTCGACCTTGGATATCAAACCGAGTAAGTGAAAAACAATTCTCGGAACCAATAATTTTGGAATGTCACGTGGTTGATAACGTGGGAAAGGAATGTCACGGGGCTGATAAGGTGGGAAAGGAATGTGGGGTGGTTGATGTTACACATCAGCAGTCCTATCGTGGGAAAGGAATGTGGGGTGGTTCATGTTACACATCAGCAAATTCTCGGAACCATTAATTTTGGAATGTCACGTGGTTGATAAGGTGGTTAGACAAAACAATGCGTTCGACAAGTTTCGACGGCGAGCGGCACGCGGTCAAAGGATTTCGGTGCGACGTTGGGACAAACAATTCTCGGAACTATTAATTTTGGAATGTCACGGGGCTGATAAGGTGGGAAAGGAATGTGGGGTGGTTGATATTACACATCAGCAGTCCTACCGTGCGAGAAGAATGCGGGACGGTAAAACAGTTCTCGCTCCCGCTGCGCCCTCTACCGTTGGTAGGCGAGCACTACAGACCTTCGGTCGGTAAGATTGTCGGTAAAACAGCACGATTTTGACCCTCGATCGATACAACTGTCGGTAAGATTGTAGGTAAAACAGCACGATTTTGACCCTCGATCGATACAACTGTCGGTAAGGTTGCACGGTTTTGACCTTTGGTACGGCAGACTGTGACGTCATCGCGGAAAAGGGTTTGAGTCTGGGCTACGCGGAGCGGAAAAGGGTTTGAGTCTGGGCTGCGCGGAGCGGTTCGGTCGGTAAAGAAGGTGTTTCTACGCAGAACCGGCTCTGCTATACTACTGTGGTGGGTTCAAATTACGAAGTAAAATAACCGGAGATTCAACCTTTAGTTGTAAATTATGCGGTGGCATGCCTGGTAAATCCAATGAGTTTAAAAACTCTGTTGGAAAATTTACAGCTTCGGTGTCATCGCAAACTGTATCAATAGATTTGTATGACACCAATTCTCCTGGTAACAAATGTTGAATCTTAAGATTCAATTCGTTGACGTCCACATTTTTTGCTGCTAAAATTGCTCTCTCTGCCAGCCACCCATGATTTGCGTATTGTCTGCGTACATCGGGAAATATCTGGTCAATGAGAGCATCTTGCGAATCAATGACTGTGCAGAAATCAGCCTGTAATTTTATGCATCCACTTTCATCTCTAGCAACTTTTCCATCGCCGATATCTAATAGATGTTTTGAAAATGTTTCAGCGGATGGATCTTGAAGCATTTGAACGCGCATATTCACTTTCAGTTGTACTTTTTCAACATTACGCCACAGTGGCGATGATTTTAAGCACGCGTTGATTTCATCAGCGTATGTTGAACGTGGAATAACGGGAAGTGTTTGTCTGAAATCACCTGAAAGGAGTAACAGAGTGCCGCCGAATAGTTTGTCGTTGTTTTTTATATCTTTCAATGACCTGTTCAACGCCTCAAGCGAATGTTTGTGCGCCATAGTGCATTCATCCCAGATGATAATTTTACAACGTTTAAGCACTGTTGCCATGGAAAATTGTTTTTTTATATTGCACACTGCGTCTGGGTTGTTTTGAATATTCAGCGGCAGTTTAAATACTGAATGAGCTGTTCTGCCTCCATCCAATAAAGTTGCCGCAATGCCAGATGATGCAACAGCCAATGCAATGCCATTATTTGATCGTATTTCGGCGAGAATTAGCGAAATAAGGAATGTTTTTCCAGTTCCACCTGGTGCATCCAAAAAAAAGAAACCACCTTGTCCTGCCGAAACTGCGAGCATGATGCGGTCGTAAATTGTTTTTTGTTTTTCATTCATTAGTGGGACATTGCGAGCAACAATCGCTGCCATTTCTGCAGTATTGTATTGTAGTTCACGATTCAATTCAGTGTTCATTAAATCAGATGCATTTCGATTTGGTGAATGCATACCGAAATGACTGAGTGGTAAGTTGGCAATGGTAATGCAAAGATCCTCAATAGCAATCAATGCTTCATTGTACATAGCGTCACTGAAAACTATCGTTAGATCGTTGCACCGTGTACGATGTTGATGCAATATATCATCAGTCATTGAATCTTTGTGATTGTCCCATAATGTCTCTGCTCGGGTCGGGAAACATGTAGTCAACACTATAGCGAATAGTAGACGAATTTGTTTTGCTGCACAGTTCAATCCCGCTTCAGCAAGCATACATTCCCACTGGTTGTCGTCTTCCAGCAAGCCGAGTGCATGGCATGCATCTTTATACGTTGGATACTGTTGTCCATCCACTTTCCGTATATCTTGAAATGACAATGGCCCGATGACATTAACCAATAACAGGCGAAGATAAAAGCACTCAGTCTGCCTTGGATTGACTGTAAATACTCGCCCCAAGGTGTTTGATTTGAATAAACCGGGATATCCATCAATCGGCGTGCCTTGCTTGCGGGGCATCAATTTTTTTGTTGGAGCCCATGTGAAATAGCGTGGTATTTCTGAATACAGCAATGTCCGTGCAAACGCACCAAAAACATCCGCACGATTGCACAATTCAAAAAATTCAGTGAGTGTTGTTTTTGGTGGATTTATAGCACGATCGATCGCTGTCTCGGTCGTGAAATATACGCGCTGGCCGTTTTCAAGATGGACGGCCAAATGAATAACTGCTGGATCCCGTTCATGAATTGGGAAACCAAAGATACGCCAACCGGCTTCATTGGAGCTGACGTACCGACCAATTTGGTAAAGCGTTATTTCATCGTTAGTATTCACCGGAGGAGCATTCGCATTGATATTGTCAACTCGAAATACAGCCATATCGCTGCCTTTATTGACATACTTGCAAATGTATTTGATGCTCTTTACTGAACTGCAGAACTCAACATTAATATGAGCATTGAATGTTTTGCTCAGCAGAGGCGAATATGGGACCACCCAACGGTTATCAATGTCAATTTCTACTCTGTTTATATTTTTAACAAATGATTGCCCGCCATTATCGGAACTTCTTCGACGATATATGGGGTATCCGTCAACATTTGTGATCGTATCGTTCGTGAAATTTTTCGGATAACTTTTGGTTCATTTTCCATCTACCATGCAAGGCGATGTACGATTCAGATTGCCGCATGGGCCATGAATCATGTTTGCTGTAACAATATCAAACAGCATTTGATCAGTAGACGGATCTGGAATTTCCGCAGAAATTATACTGTCGATTTCTTCAGGTCGTATTTTATCGATTAACCAAACCAAAATGTGGGCATGAGGTAATCCCCGCTTTTGCCATTTAACGGAATACATCCAGCAACGTGTGGGACCGAATACATGTAGTTTTGTAATGAAATTTATCAAAGACTTCAATTTTTGTCTGAACACACGTGCTGTAATGTCGTGACGATGTACTGCATTTTGGCCAGGCAATAGTAAAGATGTAATCTTCGGCCATTTTGGATTACATGTGAACGTGATAAATAAACACGGCCGCCCATATTCGCGCACGTAAGTCAGAGCGTCCTGTATGTATTCTTGCATATGACGTGGGCTGCCGATGTATGATGATGGTAGAATGACAGAATTACCGATTTGAGCGGCATCGGCGTTGTTGACAATAGCGTCTCGCAGGTGAATGTATTCTTCCGCACGCAGCTTTTCTTGATTAAATCGCAAGTATCGTAATCGTTCGCTCTCTATCTTTACATACATGTCGACCATGAATTGTTGACAAAGCTCACGACATCGTAGAATAACGTTGTCCTGATCACGTCTAATCATCAACCGATACGCATAATAGTCCTTCGAACTAACATTCTTGTTCGTTTCGGCACCTGTTGCGGGATTTCGTTGTTTAATATTTATGCAATACCCGTCTTGTCCCTTCCAGAACATTAGCGGATATTGGGGAGCGTCATATGAACGGTGTGTATCAGCAATGAACTGTAGATTATTATTTCTTCTACGAATCACTATTTCTCGTTTAGCTGTACGATCGCCAACCATGATTCCAGCGACATCGTCAAGAACAGGTGCATTAAATCTACGAATATGCTCTCCAGCAGGTGTTTTATCCGGATTGATGACAATAGCGTGATTATCACTTTGTAATTTGCGCATGTGTGATTTGAATATTTTCAACAATTCATTGTGCTCATTCAATAGGGAATCCAGGTCACTGACGATGCGTCTGGCAAAAAATGAATCGAGGTTATTATAGCCACAACGTGCATCTACACGTGCATCCTCACCGCCCATAAAGTAAATTTGTAAAAATTTAGGTGATCCGTTTGGCATTGGCAGCAATGAGCCCACTTTATGATAAATTTGGCCTTTGATTTTGAATGTTGAATTAAATTGCTGACCATTGATAGCATTATTTCTAATTATTTCTGTTGCTCCGAACGATGTCATTTGAAAACATGAATTAAATGTTCGAATTGACTTTAGGAATAGATTAGAATCTGGATCCGTGCCGATAAGTAAACCGTTCAATGGTTCAGGTGGTGTCTCAATTGCAGGTAATTGCACCTTTCCTGACGAACAACACATTCCAGGTGGCTCAGTTTTAAACTTAAGAGCATGACAATGCGGACATTCCTTGTCCATAGCACCAATTACCACTTTTGAATGAGCATAATATTGAATATCGTGCTCATACTCGAATGCTAGACGCAGGAATGAATTAGATGTAAATAATCGATGCACCTGTTGGCGCTGTTGTTCATTCGCTCTGCATCTGCCAACTATAAGACGACGCGATTGCCTTTGTTCTAATCTTCTTCGTTCATTTCGTTCAGCTCGTACATCTTCTGATTCAGCTTGACGCAATCGCGCCATGTTCTCACGCACATGAGTGTTATCTTGCTGGATTTGGTCTTCTGTTCTTAGGGCTCTTGTATTTCGCCTGCTTGCAGATCTAGGTGTGTGACGGGCTATAGAAGCTCCTCTGCGTCTTGCTGGCATTGTACTAAACACTTAAATCGAAGAAATCCAATTAGTTGATGATAAAAAGCAGTATATTAATTAATTATTTGTGTATTTTCGTTTATTATTTATTTACCATTTACAAATTACCTACCGAATGTGTATGAGTCTCCTAGCAGCGACACCTGGCGGGCTAATTATCGACCGATGCCAAAAAGTATTAAATTAAGCAGCGACACCTGGCGGGCTAAACTGGTATCAGCCGGTGATGAGCAATTATCACTTGTGCAGTTATCGACCGATGCCAAAAATTATTAAATGAAGAATATTTATTAAACAATAGCACTAAGAAGTATGAAAAAAGTTAAAAACCTATTCTCAGACCTACCGAATGTGTATGCAAAATTTCATTGAAATCGGTTCAGCCGTTTCGGAGGAGTTTGGTGACAAACACTGTGACACGTGAATTTTATATATATTAGGATATATATATATATATATATATATATATATATACATATATATTTATTTTACATTTATTTGAATAAATTATATTACTTAAAATTAGGTGCAACTGTAATTCGAAATATATATATTGTGACGTGATATTTCGTACCCCGTCACTTTGTTTAATTATCGCATTCCCCTAGGTGCAGATATCGCTAAAAATAACGAAAGCACGTCTGAGGCCAATACTCCAAAAATGAACGACTAATTATCTTTAAGTTGAATTCTCTTTACTAAGCTAATTGTATGCTATTTTCTAATTCTGTAACGCTCTACGAGAACCATCTGCGAGACCGTCGCGTCAAGATACCAAGACACTGCCTGACAGGGGTCACATACCAGCTCAACATTGACCACCACCGACTACAGACGAACGAATACCGCTGAAACCACTCCCGATGGATGCCTATCTAGTTGTCGAACAGGGTCGTGCGTGATGCACAAACAGTACCTCCGACTATTTAAGACTTATCGGCCAGGAGCCGAACCACGAATGAATGCTTCTACCGCTCGGATGCATCGTCAGGCGGCGTACAGGGCTGTGCGTCAAAAACACAACAAAGCCTCCCGTCGACGGTACATATCAGCCTGGAGCTGAACCGACCCTAACATCTACTAAGTCGTTGACTATCAAATGGAGGACGGTTTTCTCTCCACGAACCGTCCTATCGAAGGACTGCGGCGTGGAATAGGCTAATTGTATGCTGACCACGTGGATCTGGTGGATCTAGTGTGGGGATCCGGGTTGAGGGCCATCACCGCCAGATCGTTCCGGTATGAGGGCTTCAATGAGCGAGGGCCGGGATGCAGCACTGACGAAATAGCTACAACGGGGAGTACCAGTAAAGCAAGGAGTGAGTTACAGTCGGTCGCAAGTCCGAAGGACCGGTGACGTACTATTGCCGCACACCTCAATATCGCAACACATGAGCAGTACGACCTCCCCTCTCACCAACGATACCGCACAGCTGAAGGAAAACATCTCTAACCACCTTCCGACGTCCCGATACCTCAATACCTGTCGTCGAGGGAGAAGAAAAACAAGCGGCGAGGGATTATCGCCGCCTACCCGTAGACCAGACCTACGCGACCTGCTGGTTCAATTAGAATACCGCAAATTTGAGGAAGAATCACGTCACAGCAGCTCGACGAAAATCAGGATCATCGCTCATCTCGTCACTCTACGTTCAGTTCTTGTATCATACCGACGTGCTATCGTAGTCTTCAGTGCCTTATCGCTACTTATCGCTTTAATTACCGCTATCGTATCGCATTCTCTAGCACCTGTTAGATCTTCTTTTACGTAAGTGAGGTTCCTTTTCTATTTTGTGAAGCCACGAGATTACTTGCAATATATCGTACCTTTACCTTTATCTCTTTCTCTCTTTATCTTGCAGTTGGTCTGCTTGAGCCAATTGGGCTCGTATCTTCTCTCTTTATCTTGCAGTTGGTCTGCTTGAGCCACCTGGGCTCGTACCTTATTCTCTCTTATCTCTTATCTTGTCCCTTTCTCTGTCTTATTGCAAGTAACTTCGCGACTGGTTGACTATTACTTACGCATTGTAGTGACTATTGCTGTATTTTATTATCTTTTTCTTCTGGAATATTTGAATGTCTAATATCGCTGTCTAGCAGCGCGTTCCGTTAAAGGATCAATTTTTATCTTAGCTATTGAGCATTGCTATTTCGTTATATTTTCTCTGATTAGTTCATATCTGTCTCTTTACCTATTACCGTTGATTATCGTATCTTAGTGAGTGTACCGCGGGAGCGATCTTACATCGCTGCGCGGTCCCGCTCGTCGTTCATTTGACATTGGAGTATTGTGCCGTATCGCATAACATCTTTTTCATTTTTTCTTCGCTAATATCGCTGATCGTAGTTGTCCGTAGTCTATTTGGTTTGCCGTACGTTGCATATTAATTATCTTGAATATTGTTTGCCTTATCTTGAATTACCTTTTATCGTACCGAATATTATCTCTCTTTCTCTCGCACTTACCGCAAACTAGAGACTACGTATTATCTTTTAGTACCTATATTTTATGATAATTTTCTACTTGACCTGTTGCTTGAATTTACTTTGTAATTCATAATTCCCTGTCTGCCTATTTCTGATCATTCTGGTAATGTGATAACTATTACAATTGTTGTATTTCGCATGTGTTTATAATCGCTTCTCAAATTTTATGGTTTATTTGCTTACTGCTTAATTTAAGTACAGTACATCTTTTCCTGTTCTGCCTATTTATCATAAAACCGTATTAATCATTACCTTTAGTATCGCGAGCTTGCGCATATTTCCCGCTTATTCGGAAAACGTTCCGTTAGTTGTTAAATCTCTCGCTTAACTTTTCTCTGGCTGTAAATATTGTTAATTATCGCATTTATCGTAATTGTATCTCAATCTCTTCAGCTACTTGCTTGTCATTAAACTTACCGCTTCTTACTTAATATATTTGATACTATTCCTGCTTCACCTGTTTCTTATTTTATCTATTGGATTCGACCCCGCCCCTCTACCATTATCTTGTCTATCTGAGCAAACTGTGCAAAACCGTCGTAGAACCTGACCTTATCTTTATCTATTACCTTTACCTTTACCTTTATCTCTTTGTCTAATTATCTATTTTTGACGCATGTGCGTCTGGCGCCCAACACTCGTATCTCTCTCTCTTATTACCTCTCTCTCTATCTAATTATTCAGGTTAGTGACTGCGCCGTAGGGTAACCAATTATCTCGTTTCTATCGTTTACCCTCAACTCATAAAAATTGGTTACAATATATATAACGACAATAAATTCTATTAATATTTTTTCTGTTTTTCGAACAGACAGAGCGATTTCGTGAGAGACCCCGTGCACTCCTTGACATACTACTTCTTCAAACGCCGAACATTTTCGAAGGCGCAGTTGTACCCCGTTGAATCGTTTCCATGATAATCACAGCACCAGCCCGCCTCTTCCATATGTTTCAGTTTTTCCAGTGATGGTGGTGGAATGTGTAAATCTTCCATGTTTATTACTTGTTTTGTCCCACCAAGGATCTCTGTCAGCCACCGTTTCTTCTCCTCACCTTTGACATATACATAGCATGCATATTTAACAGCCTTTTTTACAATTTTCTGCACCTCAGCATAAGGTTCGATTTCCGCATTCCAGGGTATTCCATGAAAATTGCATGTTAGCCAAGCGTTAGTAGCTTTGTGTTCAGCTGGTAGATCCGCCCAAGCGTACGGCGGTTTGAAGATAATGCGGCTCAAACGCGATGAGTTTATGTTTATGATGCAAAGTTCCTTGGGTATAAATTTATCGTTGGGGCCAATGAAACTTTGAATGTCCATGATCATCTCCATATTGCAAGTTGGAACAGTGCTGTTTTGTTACGCTCAAATTGCTCATCTTTCAAATTTGTTGTATTCGCCTCCTTGATATTTCATTCGTAGAATGCCCTCGATTATCGTCTTTTGCATGGCGTTGAATTGCACCACATCATTTTCCATGAGGCTTACAATTCGCGGGGGTAAAAATATTTCGAATTGTTCATCGAGCGCGAGAAGAATACTCGTGCCGTACTTAGTATTTACGCGTCTTACCCCCGTCACGCTGTACTCCCCCCCAACCTCTAGATCTGACATTCTCTTGGTGGGTAGCGTTTCCAGGCGACAGATGAGGTTGATTTTATTTAGATCCATCACGTTCAATGTAGATTTTATAAATTTGACATACTATGGATACTGAAGTTCACAATGGGAAAACTTTGAGAACAATATAACGTGTTGAATGAGCTCGCGATTTATATACCAACTAACTACACTCTCCCCCCTAATAAATTCTTGAAAGCGAAAGTTTACGAATCATCATCAACATCCCCAGCCTATCTAATTGCGGCATCACCATCCGGTCAATTAACACAAAAGAGTGTATTCGAAGTACGTGGAAAATATTATTTTTCGCTCTGGGGAGTAAAACTATTAGCGTGAAAGTTTACGAATCGCCATCAACATTCCCGACCTATCTAATTGTGGCGAGCATCCCCAGCTTTACTTAAAATTAAGTACAACTGTAATTCGAAATATATATATATATATATAACTACAATAAATTCTATTAATATTTTTCGAATGTAAAATTTTTGCCCTGGGGGCAAACTGTTAGTGTGAAAGTTTAGTGATCGTCAACAACATCCCCAGCCTATCTAATTACGATGTCACCATCCGGTCGATTAACGCAAAAGAATATATTCGAAGTACGTGGAAAATATTATTTTTCGCCTGGGGCAAACTATTAACGCGAAAGTTTACGGGTAACGGCGAAAAATCAAAATGGCTATTCATCCGACCAAGAAATAAATCACATTATCAAGAAATCAAAATGGCTGCTGATCCGACTGAGCAAAATTCAAAATGGCCGCCGTCAGACGGTAAAATCGGTCGATTATACTGGTGACGTCATAGCGAAAATCACATTATCAAGCTGTCCGACGATGAAAAATCAAAATGGCTACTCATCCGGCTAAGCAAAAATCAAAATGGCCGCTGTCTGAATGGCTGCTCGTCAGACGGCAAAATCGGTCGATTATAATGGTGACGTCATAGCGAAAATCACATTATCAAACTGTCCGACGATGAAAAATCAAAATAGCTACTCATCCGGCTGAGCAAAAATCAAAATGGCTGCTCATCCGGCTAAGCAAAAATCAAAATGGCCGCCGTCTAAATGGCTGCTCGTCAGACGGCAAAATCGGTCGATTATAATGGTGACGTCATAGCGAAAATCATATTATCAAACTGTCGGACGATGAAAAGTCAAAATGGCTGCTCATCCGGCTGAGCAAAAATCAAAATGGCCGCTGTCTGAATAACCGCTCGTCTGACTAAGCAAAAATCAAAATGGCCGCCATCGAGAAATCAAAAATGGCCGCCATCAAAAAAATCAAAAATGGTCGCCGTCGAAATGGCCCCGTCAAAATAGCCGCCATCAAAAAATTAAAAATGGCCGCCATCAAGAAAATCAAAATAGCCGCCATGAAAAAAAAACAAAATGGCCGCCGTCAAAATGGCTGCCGTCGAAATGGCCGCCATTCTCAAAATGGCCGCCGTGGGCACGTCAACCGGTTACGTCACATGGTTACGTAATTTGATTTAGAACTCTCATATCTATACTACTGACTCACTTACAGAATATTACAAAGAAAAGTCTTAATATCTAGCGCCTAGATATTAGTGCGCATTTAAGTGGGTTAGTAAACATTTGAATAAAAAAAATTTCTAAATGACATCTTATCGTACTGACTCACTTACAGAATATTACGAAGAAGAGTCTTAAATATAGCGCCTAGATGTTAGTGCGCGTTTAAGGACGTTGTATGCAAAACACCCTTTTCGACAGATTTTGTTAAAATTTTTCTCCAGTTTTAATTGTAATATTTCCAAATTTCTTGCCAAATTTCAATACGATTGACCACGTCGTTTGAGAATAAATCGAATTTGAAAATCCGAAAATTAACACAGGGCTTATGGAAAAATCCGCAAAATACCTGACAAAATTCACGTTTGCATATGTAATTGGAGAACGGGTGGATAGAAATGCTTGAAAAACTAGTATCATTTTATTCAATGAATTTTAGATCCATTAGAATTTTTTAATATTTTTCCACCACGTCGTTATCTCGTAATTAATTCCTTCGGGAATGGTTTCCTCGGAGGTTGTGTTTGATTTTTTCTTTTTGCCTTAACGCAATGTGACTAATGCTTTCAAATTCCGATCCAGCTTTTTTTTCGCACAAATCGGCCTTTATAGCGGGTTCTTTCCATTTTTCATTTTTTTTTATTCGTCCGACAATTTTCGAAAATTCAACACTATTGATAAATCACTTGTCACTCGTTTCAAGCTCGGGTGGCCTATAGGTTAGGTTCATGCGACGCTGCCACGACCGAATTTTCGTGTCGTGCGTTAGTATTGTACCCGCGTTCCCTATCCGTGACAGGGCTCTACAGCTGTAGTGGATACAGACGCGGCGATAAATATCGTTCTTGATGCCAAAAACATGAACGATTTCGAATATTTTTTTCGCTTTTCGGATCAAAAATTTATTTTTTACTATTCTTATCGTGAATGTTTCGCAATTCTAACGGCGTCTCAATTCAATTTTCAATAAAAAAATATTGCATTCACTATTTCTTATAAAAGACGACGTCACAAACTTTTTGCTCGGATTTCACATACAACGTCCCTAAGTGGGTTAGTATACATTTAAACAAAGTTTCTCTGAATGACATCTTATAAATGTGGTGGTATATATGATAGATATTGTGTATATTATAAACGAAACTTATGCAACATGCTGATGATTATATTATGGCTGCAGATTATTACGGGCAGAATAAGGGCCGTCCATTAATCACGTGAGGCTTGAAAGGGGGGGAAGGGGGGGGGGGGGTGACAAAAATCACGAAATGTCACAAGGGGGGAGGGGGGTGTAATAAGATATCACGTGTATTTATTTTTTCATTATTTTTTCAAACGCGCGATTTTTAAATCGAAAAGCGGCGTGTAGTGTGACCTTGACTCGCCGTAATAGATCATTCGTTTATTATTATTTTTATGCCAATCAAAAACAACCTGCAACCTTTCTATCTGGACATTTTTATCATGGTCCTTAATTTCAGAATGAAATGAGATTATATTTCATATCTGTATTTAAGATAATACTCTAAAATATTCTAAAGAATTTGAGATTTTTTTTAGATACTATAAATACACGTGATGTTGGGTGGGGGGTGGTGGGGTAGTCTTAAACCCCACCACGTATCACCAAGGGGAGGGGGGGGGGGGGGTTGAAAAATGCTTAAAAAAAGATCACGTGATTAATGGACGGCCCCATAAGGCAATGGAACAATATGATTCCTAATAGCAGAGGGCTTAGCGCCAGACTTCGAGTGGTTCGGAGCTAACGTTAAGGTTTTGCTCGGGAAGCAATTTACGCGGCTTAGGTATGCCTAGTTCCGTCATTTTAATTTCCGATTGGGTCCGGAGCAGCGAAGAAGAGCGAGGAGGCAGGTCATCGGGAAATGGTATTATTTCTAGGTGCGGGTGGTGGATGGAATGGCGCGTAGGAATTTGGGGTCTAGTACGACGCGGGTGAGGGATATGTTTGAGGCTGGAAATAATTTGTTCTGGTGACAGAATTTTAGGCTGGACGATACCTTTTTGGGCGAAGGGGATAGCGTCTACTAAGCTGGACAGGTCAAGTTCGGATTCGTTCAAGCGTCGGTCCAGGTCAATTAGTCGGTTAAGTGTGCCAATTTCAATTTATTGGGCTGGACGATTTCAGTTTGTCGGGGGGTAATCCAAATTTCAGCGTTGATATTGTCAATTATACGTTTAATCGTATACACTCCTTTATAGTGGTCGTCGAATTTGGATCGGGTTTCATTTAGTAGATAGACCTTTTGACCTGCTTCGAAATTTTGGCTGTTGACATTACGGTGGTAATACGTCTTGGAACGATGCTTTGCTTGTTGTAGATTGGACGCGGCGTGTTTTCGTATGCTGGATAGATTAGCGATTGAGTCTAGAAGGAAGGAATCGTGGAAACGAGTATACGCCCTGGCAGGGTTCGCATCTGTTAGGAGTCTGGCTTGAGAGTCAAAAATTAGTAGATGGGGGGTGAAGTTAGTACCTTCGTGCTTCGCGGTGTTGTAACAAAAAATTGCAAAGCGGATGTAATCGTCCCAGTCTTTACCAGCATCCGTGTAGTGTTTGATGTGCTCAGTAAGAACAAGGTGACTGCGTTCTAGCGATCCGTTAGACTGTGGGCGGTAAGCTGTGGTTCGTATTTGCTTGATTTTGAAAAGTTTACAAAGTTGTTTGATGACTGTACTCATAAAATTCTGTCCTTGGTCTGTAAGTATTGCTCGAGGAGCATCGTAACGTATGATGTATTCTTTTGCGAATGCTGCGCCTATAGTTTTGGCGGTGGCATCAGGTAAAGGGATGGCGTCCAGGAATTTTGTCAAATTGCATTGTATCGTCAAGAGATATTTGTTGATCGAATTAGTAAGGGGTTAAGGTCCAACAATATCTAATGCCACTTTGTCGAATGCATCGGCAGGCGTGTCCGTTATCATCATTGGCAATTTGGTTTTTACTCTGACCAATTTTTTTCTTTGGCAACTCTCGCAAGTTCTTATGGAATCTTGGATTTGTTCTGTCATACGGGGCCAAAAATACTTTTGTCTAATGCGGTTATATATTTTAGTGAGACCTTGATGACCGCCGACTAACGATTTGTGGCATTCTCCGATTATTTCTTTTCGTAAACATTCGTCTGGGATGACAGTCGTGTTTCGACAAAGCATGATTTGAATTTCTAAGTCTGCGAAAATATGGGATAGAAGTTTTCGAAAAACGCGGGGATCGAGAGCGTCTAAACTATCATCGGTTATCGGAAGTGCAAGAGACTTTAGGTTTGAATCGGCTGAAGCCGTTTTGAGTTTGGACAATAGCTTGAAGATATCGTATAGGTTGCTTTTATCTGAGCTTTTAGTTTTCAATACTAGGGTGAAAATACGTCGACTATTGTGCTTAGATTCAATGATATCAAATTGTCGCGGACGAGGCCTCATTACTATTTTTGGGTCAACGATATTCTTGTCGGCAAGTTGGGCTGGTATACCCTTAATCCAAGCGCAGTCTGTCGATATGAAGTGCGCATAGTTGGTTTTGAGCAACAAAAGTCCATCATTGGTATCTTTGACATTGTCCGATACTGGTATGTCGTCCAAGTTGTCAATAAAATATGCGAAACCGTAAGGGTCATTAATTTGATCATCGTTAGTGTTGAGAGCACTGTCATGGTTATGGTCAGTAATTTCCATGTGGGAGTCGAATTGGTGAAGGCACGTATAGTATTCAGTGTCCGTGAGCAAGTCGGAACTGTCGTCGTTATCAGAGGTGGGCGGGAGAGGCGAGGGAGGGGGGGGGGGACAGGAGTGCAAGGAATGGTTCGTCGGCCTGGAAGTAGCGGGGGGGGGTATCTCCTAGCGGGACGCGGAGGCCCGACGGGGGGGGGGGGCATGATGACTTTAGAGGGTGGGGGTGGAGGTGGAATCGGACGAGGTGCTGCAGGTTTAGGCGGACGTTCCGATTTCTGTCGCAGATGGCGGTGGGGCGGTAATCCAGATGTGGAAGGGACAGGGTCAGGGAGGTTAGTATAAACGGGTGGGGGTGTAATGCAGGGGCGCGCGGTGGCAGGAAGCGAAGAGTCGAGGCGGCAAACGGTGATTCTTATTTTCGAATTTTCGAAAACATAATGGATCATTTTGCGTACCGCGCTCCATTCTAATTTGTCGAGTCCGCAACCTATCAATGGTATCGAGACAGATGTTACGCCATCTTCTTGCAAGGTTTTCCTAAAGTTAACCAAGGTGTCAAAAAAAACGTGTGGAAAAGGTCTGTCACTGTATTTGGGCTTTGTAACTAGGTTATAGATTTTTCGGTTTCCATGGACTATAGAAATAACGTCAGTCACAGTCGGGTCGAATTCTCTAAGTTGTTCGCGGTTTATGAATTTGCGTTCTGTCAGTTCTCAAGCGATTCCTTTGACATTTGGCAGTCAGCGGATATGCAATGAGCCAAGTTATCCTTTTGCTGTAATAGGTCAGCTTTTATTTCTTTGATACGTCTATTACGCATGAGAAGAAAAGTTTCGCTTTCTATGAGGAAGTCGCTATAAGAAGGGCCCGGTAAATCAGTGGGTGGACCAAAGTCATCGGTTCCTGATTCAGTTTCTGGGGTCTGTAAGTCATCCGAGCTAAGGGAAGTATCTGAAAAATAGCTCAGGTATGGTCTTTTATGAGGCCCAGGATTTGTTGAAGAATTTGTTTCGCGATGGCGTTTAGGTTGGCGATGTACTGGGATCGGTGCCGGGGTAACGAGGGGGGGTTTGAGCAACGGAGTTTCTTTATCGCTGAACTCATCGCCGGAGACATCAGAGGAATCAGAGGAATCAGAGGAGTATATCATCTTACAGGGTTGTGAGATTTTGGGGTGTTTCAGCGGAGCTGGGTTGGTGGACTCGTCTGTGGTCTGTCGAGGGCGTCTGGGGTACTGATGAGTCTTTTTAGTGCGTTTTTTTGGTTTATCGCTAGAGGCTTCAGTCGTTGGACGGGGGCGTTTTGCATCTATAGGAAGAATTTGAGCGGTGTCGGGCGGTGCGTTCCTGGACAGAGCATCAGCGTTGGTATTAGATTTTCCGGACTTGTATTTCGTATCAAAGTCCTACTCTGCCAGTTCTAAGCTCCACCGTAATTAACGGGAATTATGTTTTTTGACGCTTTCTACCCATTTGAGTGGCTCGTGGTCTGTTATTAAAGTAAACTTCTGACCATAGATGTAGGGGCGGAAGTGATTTATACTCCAGTAGGCGGCTAAGAATTCTTTATCAGGTACCGAGTAGTTTAATTCAGCGGGCTTGAGGGCTCGGGACGCGTATGCTACCGGTAGGTCGGCACCGTCTTTATCTTGACTAAGAACTGCACTTATAGCGAGTTTTGACGCGTCTGTAGTGAGCGCAAATGGTTTGCTGAAGTCCGGGTATTGTAAAATTGGTTCTTTGCATGAACAATCGCGTAAGGTTTCGAAGGCAGACTGGTATTCGGACGTCCAGATGAAGGGGTATCCTTCTTCGGTAAATTGTTAAGGCATTGAGCAATATTTCCAAAATTTGGAACAAATCTTCGTTAGTAACCTGAAAGGCCAAGGAACTGTCTGACATTTTTGGGACTTTTGGGGACAGAATACTCTTTTACAGCTATCAATTTACCAGGGTCAGGTTTTACTCCTGACTCAGTCATGAGGTGTCCGAGGTAAACGACTTTCTTGCGCAAGAATTCGCACTTGTCTGGCTGTAGAGTTGAACGAGCAGCGGTTAGTCGCTTCATTGATTTCCGAAATTTAATTTCATGTTCTTGCAAGTTCCGAGCGTAAATAACTATGTCATCTAAATATACGAACATCTCGTTGCCTTGTAGGCCTAGGAGGACTTGGTCCATGAGCCTTTGAAACGTGGCGGGGGCGTTCTTCAATACGAAGGGCATACGAGAGAATTCATAATGGCCTCTCGGTGTCGAAAATGCAGTTTTCGTGCTGTGATCCAAATGCATGGGAATTTGGTGGAACCCGGAAGCAAGGTCGAATGTGGAAAAGTATTTAGCTGAGCCAAGCTGGTCAAGGATTTCCGTGATATCGGGCATGGGGTATGCGTCGCCGACTGTTTTTTCGTTAAGTTTTCTGTAGTCGATTACCATACGCCATCGTTTATTGCCGTCACTATCCGGTTTTTTTGGAACGATCCACACCGGGGAATTATACGGAGATGAGGAATGTTTAATAAGATTTTGCTTGAGTAGTTTATCAACTTGGGATTCGATTTCGTCTTTGTAAATATTGGGGAAACGGTATTGTTTGGTATGAATAGGCGTATTGTCCGTTGTGGGGATAGTGTGATCAGATAAATTGGTGTGGCCTAATTTATCACCTGGGAGATAAAAGAGATGGTTAAATTCTGTTACGAGGTTGGATATAGATTGTTTTTCGGTCTTATTCAAATGATCAAGATGTAAGCTGCTCTTTAGGACGTCCAATTTTTCTGACCTACTGTCAGTCAAGAGCACTGTTGCGGCACCGGGACAGGGTGTACTGTCATCAGGGATAGGAGGATCGGATTGCAGTTGCGCGAGGTCAGTTGACTGGACGGGGCAGAAGGGGGGATTATTAGTCGGTCGCGATGTACGCTTGGCGGCAGAAAGAATTAATGAGTTGCTGAGGAGAGGGCCTGGGTGCGAAACGAGGGTTTTGGCGCGGGCATCGCTGTGGTGGTTACTCGATGCAGTGGGCGTAGCGTTGGGCATGACTGTACTCAGTGGCTCGTCGAACTCGTCTAGGGTTACTGTTGGGGGTCTTATCTCTACGGCAGATTCGTTACAATTGAACGCGTACGAGTAAGCGATGCCGTTCTGGTTTTCAACTAACGCTTCACCACATAGAACATTGTTGCCTAAATCGATGCGTTTAAGGTAACCTACTTCAGTGTCTGGGTTTGCAACTATTAGTGGGATGGCTTTCACGGTACGGGTCTGTATTGTAATTACGCGCGTTTTTTCGGGTGCGGACGAGGGTTCATCGAATTTTTTAAAGTAGATTGGCAATGAGGATCCAAGCATCACCTAGTTTAAGTTGAAAGAAATAGTTGCTTTCTCTTTTCGTAAGAAGGGCTGGCCTAAGTTGCCGTCGTGCGGAATCGGAAACGAGTCAGGGACCAAGTGAAAGGTATGGGATTTATTATTAAAACGTATTTCCGTTTTTGCGATAGTTTGCGTCTTTTTGTCTGTTATACCAGTCAGCGTCAAACGTTCGTCGGTTGTTCGTCGTACGAGGGGCCTGACGGAACTTTCTTTGACCAAGTTGACGTCTGCACCGGTGTCAATAATGAATGTAGATATTTTTATTAGCTCGGGGGTGTCGATCGAAATTAGTGGAGGGTCAGCTGAAGCTGTTATGAGAATATGACTTGAAGATCGGAACGCTAGTTGTTTCCATTGCGCGCGAGCGCGTTCTCCCCGCGGGCGATGTTCTTGTTTAAATGTTTATTTGAGCCTGCATTGCCTTGGTTATTACGCGGAAAGGATCTACATCGGTCTACTGTGTGGCCTCTGCGATTACAATTGTCGCAGTGTAGTTCTTGGTTTATATTGCATTTATGGTGGAAGTGGCCCATTCTGCGACATTTGGTACAATATCTTTTACTTTGCAGACGGTGACATTCCCTGATGGAGTGACCCTGGTGGTTACGAAATTGACAACTGCTGGGCAGAGCATTGACGTGGCCAGCAGAACAGGTGGTCGGATCGAGCGCTTGGGCGTAAGGTCTGGGCTCGGTACGAGGCGCTGGTTGATGAATGTAACCAGGTGTGGGCAATGACATCAGGGGGGGGATGAAGGAGGCCGCGGCGGGCACCTGAGACGGAGGAGCAGTATCGGGGGGTAACGGCAGGCACATGGGTGTAGCGGGGGTAAAATATTCTGCAGAGAATTGCATCTGACGGTTAATTAGCTCGGTTTCTTCACCTTCGGCGATAGTGACGGTAGTTTCGAAGGTCGGTAATGGTCTGATAGTAGCGATTCTCCACTCCAATTCTGACCGAAGCCCTCTAATAAACGATCTAGAGGTATCCTTCTTTAGATCATTCAGTAGAAGCGTTGCTAAGTCTGGTGGGTGCTTGGCTATGATCGCTGTGCTTATATCTTTTGATATTGCTCGTATTCTGCACGAGTAATCTATGATGCGCTCATATGGTTGTTGTTTAATTCTATCTAATTGAGCAGATAACTGGCGTATGGGGATATCCGGGCGGTATGCTCGGCTAAGGGCAGTTATGAGGTCCTCGACGTCATTACAGTTAATGCCTATTAAATATTGAGAAGCGGGGCCTGTAACCTTTGATTGCGCAAATTTGGCGAAAGTCATTTTATCCGAAGCTTTTATAAGAGTCTCTACGTGACGTAATTGTTCTACAAATGAGTCAAAGGGCATGTTGTGGCCGTCGAAAGGGGGGATTGTCGGCAAGACATCTTTTACTGACCAAAAATTTGAACCGGTTTCGTTAGTTGGTGCTATGTTGATTTAAGCCGGGTATTGCAAGTACAGGAATAGAAATATCAACTTAACACTAAGACTTAGAATAGACTTACAGGGCAAAGGTTAACGCAAAAACAGAGTACAGCACGGTTCTAGGCGGCTGGACGCAGGTGAAACTTGAAGAGGCGATACACGTCATTCGTCGACACGAGAAGGGTATAGATGAGGTAGTCCGTGGCGTGTTGATAAATAAGTGTGGTAATTAAGGTCTTAGGGCGATGCCACTTTCGGGTCCAGATTCTCGTCTTAACAGGGTTGCAGGAGTCCGAATGAGCGGGAAGGGTCCATTCAATATTTGTCGGTTCGAAAGGTGATGTGTTCAGATGCGGTGTGCGGCTTAACTTGGCTATCGCACTGAATTTCCACTCGCTACACAGTTATTCGACGTCGTACGTATCGATGAATTTCAATAGTACCAAAATGTGACGGAGTTATTGAAATTGGGGACTCTTTGCAGAGCCTATGTCCGTGGCGAGTTGAATAGTTTCTGCATGCCTGTCACAGTACTTTGTGGGCCGGAGTTCGTTCGTAACACGGCTATCACTGATTGGTACGGCGTTAGAAATTTTGAGCACTGAACACTTTCGTAGAAAACGCGCAGCACTGCACTGACGGGTAGGTCGACGGGAAAAACCGCTGCCACCAAAATGTTACGGGGTAGATTGCATAGGCTCCGATGAGCGGTAATCGGAGCTTACTCCACGCCCAGCCAAGGTGTTATTTGGCTATTGTAGGGTCCGTTCACGTCGACTATGCACTCGCGTGCTACTACTCCCAATGCAGGAAATGAATGGAATAGAAAGGGATCGGTATTAAGGGAAGGTAAACGATTTAAAGTATATGATTGTTTATTAGTAGTCAATGCAACGGAGTCGGTGGAGGGAAAAAGGTATGGTCTTGGTTTTGAGGGATAGGTGTCTTGCTTGAGCGCTAGGATGGATCTGCGGAGTTTAGCGGGATGTAGAAGGAATGCTAGCCGCTAGTTACAGAAGAATCTGCTGACTCGCGAACGATAAGAGTAGACTACAGAGCGTAAAGTAACTAAGAGCGTGGGAAAGGAATATGAAGTCTGGAGGACGTAACAAGAAAATGAAAAAAAGTTTTCAGAAAACAAAAAAAAGTTTCCAGAAAATAATGGAAAGTTTTTCAAAAAATAAAATGTGTAATAATCGTATGGCCAAATTGCATATCATCATTATTATTATCATTATTATTATTATTATTATTTTCGTAGTACAGAGTATGGCACACGTGCGTACAAAGGAGATGAAATGTGGAAATATTCGTATATTCAAAATCTTTTATTGTAATCCGGAAAATACATACAAATTATGTTACTTGTCTGTTTTATTTATCCAACTATTGTGCGAATTATCGAAACCCAACCACTTCACATAGAACAGATTCATCCGTTTGCGTAATACTTTCTCCACAAGGTAGCCGTCGGGATATTTCACTTTGGTGAGCTCTTCCTCGTAGAAGCCCCCCTCGATGGGATGATCTTGATAATCGGTAAGTTTGTAGGTGGGTGGATTGGTATTTTTCACCTCACTTACAGTGAATATTTCTGTCGTCCAATTGGGTGTATAGCCTTTTTCGAATGCATTCTTGTACTTGCTGATTCGAACTCGATCGCCTACACTGGATTTCCGCGCTCGATCACTTTGTTTGATTTGCCGAGGCTTGTACACGCTACGATACAGCTGTTTTTCACTCTCCGTGCTAACATCCACCGGTTTCATCCTAATCGTGGGATGTTTGGTGTTGTTGTAGGACTTCATTAAATCATCTAAAATATTAATTCACTCGTACGATCCTTGGAGAGTAAACCGCTTCCACATTTCATTCGTCAATGTTCGATTGAAACGTTCGCATATCGACGCCTTCAAGTTGCTAAATGTCGAATACATGTTGATATTGTGATGCTTCACGAGGGCTTTGAATTCGCTGTTGTGAAATTCTTTGCCTCGATCAATGTGCAGATGTGTAGGTATACGGCTCTGGATCAGTACAGATTTCATGGCAGCAGCCACATCTTTCCCACTCTTGAACTTTATCGGCACCACCCACGCGTACATGGAAAATATATCGATGATTGTTTGTAGGTATTTGCATCCCTTGTTGCGCGAGCTGTATGCAATCATATCGACGAGATCAGCTTGTCAGATCTCATCCAGTCCGCGTACATCTACGAATCGTCGCGGATAGTTGCGTCAAGCCCGTCTGTGAAGTTTGGCAGCTATTGCAGCCTTCATTGTTCCCAACTCTTTACCTATCAATTTTTCGAATTGCCGTCCAACCACTCTGGTTCCTCAATCAATACTTATTCCTTGCTGGTCTGTCCCGGCGTCGGTGTTGCTTGCTCCCCAATATGTTTGATGCGACTCTACGTGTTTTCAATGATTTTGTTATTTATGCGTAGCTGTTTCAACTCCTCGTTGTGATTATGCGCGAAACTCTCAAAATTTGATTGAAAAGTATCCACAATATTCACAGCCATAGACTGTAAAGCAGTATTGAGAGCTTTTAAGGAAACAGCATCGGTGGAGTGCTGCGGATCAGCTATGTTACACAATCGTTTACCGTCCGAATCATACTGATTGTCGTTGGTGGTTTTGAATCCAACACCCGGAGGCCCACGAATAAATTTTTTACCCCCACCATGCTCCGAGTGTCGCCCGAATATGTCTATGTTCATCACTGGGCAGTCACTGATCAAATGATGATTCTATGTTTACACGCTGCTAATAAACGATTTCAGCTTCGCGCAACTCTTCAACGATGGCGACTATTTTTTTGGAATGGCTGGGACTTTTTCGTTTAGTTTAATTATCGACCATGCTATGCCTTCAACGGTTTTTCGCAACAAATTCAAATCGCTCCTTAAGGTGCCGCTGAACTGGCATGTCCTATATACATTTCGTGACGTCAGAAGCAGGGGAATCGCCCGCACAAATCCTGATAAAACGGGGGTACGAATCTGACTGGGAAAATTTTTAAAAGATAGCTTGAATAAAATTGTACGTCTGTATCTCAGTCACTACTATCGCAGATTACTGATAACGTCTGATAAAAATAATGATGAACTCAATAAAATCACGTCGCGTCAAACATGGACGATCGGGCTAGCGACTTGTTGAATATTCACCGTTTGTACGATATCATAATTTCTTTCACTTTTGCCAGGGAGATACCGACGTACAAAAACACACACGTTATCCGGGAAAACCTATAGCACCAGTCAGTTTTCTGTAAATATGGCACAATTTGTGCGGGCGATTTTCAGGTGACAGGAGCCCGTTCTGATGCACGAGAAGTCTGTAATTTAGTTCAACGTTGAACCTCCAGAAGCGCTGTAGTCGACCGAAGCGGTGTTACGTTCCGAGAGGAACGTTTCGAGTCGACTCTGATTCGCCGCGTGATTTAAATTGTTCTCCTGACTTACGTAGTTGGTGTATGTAAATCTCGGGAATCCGCTGATCAGCTCCTCAGATCTTCTCGTTCAACTCGCCTACAATTCTGAGAGTTTGTTAGGTAGGGCTCGTGCCAACCATCACTATGCGTGATTGAAATAATTATTTATGACAACACTTGGGTTAATTACACATTTATTAACGGTCTCCTTCTAGTTCTCGATGGTAGGTTTACAATCGTGGTACAGATTGGTGTTAATCACTATCGCAGTGACAAACTGTTAACAAGTCTCGAAGGTTCTGAATGACTTATAATGATTTTATTCTAGGATTTCGGTAGAGGTCTGATCTGTTCTCTATGATGTCTGAAGTTCTTCTACTTATTCTGTTTTTGGGAAGGTTGACTTAGAGGGAAAATAGGAGGAGTTCAAAAGGAGTCGCGGTTTCTCGCGGGTCTCGGATGATTGGTTGAGGATGATGAAAAAATTGGGGGTAAGGTTTCTGGTTCGTGCGTGGGATCTCGGTGGTGGATTGGCGCGAGGTGGTTGGTTAAGAGAAGCAAGCTGCGAAGCGCTGACTGGTCTTGTTTTTGTTAAAATAAGGGCGCTATCCTGAATTCTGGGAATAGGGGTTTCTTTCTCTGTGAGCTATCCGTGATTTATCTTCCCTCGTTTCCGGTGTTTGTCTTTTTGGTTATCTTGAACTGTTGCAGGTTTATTATTTTGGGTTATTACGGTTGAATGGGAAAAAATATATATATAACATGTATGTTATGAATTTGACTGATGAAATAACGGTTAATCTAGCGTGTGAGGACTGTTGATATAAGAATTTGGACGTTGTGATGGTAACTAAGTGCGTTGGTATTAATCTACGACTATCGGTAAGAGCACGTAGGGCTCTCTTATGGTAACTGCACGCTGGTCAGGTAGAGCGCAGAGAGGGCGCCGCCGTGGATACCGGCTGGCACGTAACAGCGGTACCAGATGGTAAAATGACATGGTAATACGCACACGTCCTATGTTTCTGCTAAGGCAACAATCTGCAGTGCCGACGAGAGCATAGGCTTTTAGGTGAATACGAAGAAATGTACAACTCACTTAGAATAACCGTTAGATTTTGAAATTTGTGCATATTATAAGGCATCGTTTGGAAATGGTAACATTAGTTCACAACCGCGGTAACTATTCGTAATCGCACGTAGCCCGACTGTACGTGAACGAGGCATTCCATGCGAAACCGACCAGCCCGTGACCCCGATCAATTTTGATCCTATCGAAAATTTTACACTTTCTTGTACTTGCCAAAAGCAGTCTTTCTGAAATATTTTAGATGTTTGTCTCAACCCACCCAAACACCATAAATTTATCAAAATATCGCACAATTTTTTTTTAAATGCTCATGGCTTTTCCAAAACCCGATATTAAAATAACATACTGTTACTTTTCTCGTTTTGAGTCGAAGTTCCGCAAAGAAAATTATTCTTTTTCATTTTATTGAAGGGTTTTGGGGCATTCTACATCGAGTACGCACCACTTAAATCTGCCTTTTTTTATTGATTTGATAGAAAATCATTAACAAAAACGAAAATACCTATCCATTAATTCCTGTTCGTCGAAAAGGCAGATATAAATGGCGAATGATTGACATAGAATGCCCCATATACGCTCCGGATATCCTCATCTAATAGTAGCATCGATGTCCGCAAAATTGTCATACTTACAGATTGTTGACCGAAAGATTAGATGTGGTAGTAAAATAAATACCGAAATTGCAGGAAACACGCAAATATAGGCGTGAGGGTTTAGGGTTGAGATAAAAAATTGTGCTCTTGAACAGACCATTATTTATTTATTTATTTATAGCAAATTTGGGGGGGGGGGGCCGGTTGACAATCTTCCGAGCCTGTTTTTAAGATTAAGATTTAGAAATACATCCCGCAAAAAATTTATGTCACTGTACATACATACAATTACAGCATACAACGGTTCAAGATTCGTGGCAAATATTTTACAGGGCCGATCCTTGTTAAAATTCTGATGAAAAATTTGCTTGCCAATTTTTTCTGTTTTTAATTCTCAACAAATAAGGATTTCATACTAAAATTTGCTTCGTTTCATTTGTCAATTACGCCTAGTTCTGAATGATGCTACTAACATTTTTTTTTTACATTAGACGAATTACCTGAAAGTTACTCATTTGGTAGAAGTCGTTATAAAACTACATACCGTGACTTCTCGTAGATGGTATACGCTACGGATACGCTAGTGAGTTTTGGGTTGGTTTCCGCATCATATACGACCTACGAAAAGTCAGGGTATGTGTTACTGCTGTACATCAAAGTCCGGCACGGTCAATTATGCGCCCAACTGAAAATTGCTACGAAAAACCATAAACATCATTCGAAGACGTTACAATTTTCTATGGATTTACTGCAATCCTATAAGAGTTCACAGAAATTTGGAACTCTCGAAGGAGCAACTTCTTCGGATTCCAAGTACTATCCCTCCTTTTTTGAAATTCAATACCACTCGTTTATATTATAATCCTCCCTCTAGTTTATTGAATGTGAAACAATAACAGTTTTCCGTGAATTTCTATCAAATGAGGAACTTTCATGAAGCAATTTTTCTAATGACGAAATAACTTATGTAACATCTATGATGTCTGGCGAAATTGCCAAACAATACAAAAATAAAACATTTATCAATAAGTAAAATTGATTCCCTCAACCATCGCACGAGAGATTTTGTCATGAATATAGGACTTTTTACGTGTGTATCAATAAGTGCTATGAATGAAACATTCCTAATATTTTAAACATTATTACCTGCATTTCTCCTCTGCCAGATATTTATTTTCCATCAGATTGACGCGGACGAGTAAACTACAATATAAAAAAAACATTCCTGTTTTATTGTATCGGTATGGGGAATACGTGTTACGAGTGCTGACTTCAACCCTGATTTTCTAGTAAATGCATGAAACAATTGTGTTAAAAATTTGTAAAGAGATTAATCGTTCTCCAAATTGAAAATTTTTAAAAAATCGAGCTCGATTACACACCATAGAGCTTACCGTAGTAATACCTTAATTCTATTTCGCAGTAAACAGATAATTCAACCATGAATCCAAACTAATTCAAATCAGCTTGACTTAATTTTCCAGAATTCATTTATTTTTCAGTTAATTCTCATTATTTCAGTTAGAACTTTTGGTAGTTCAGTTAACGCTTATTAATTCAGTTATTTCGTATTGATTCAATTAATTTTCATTAATTCAGGTGCATTATAATGAATTCACAAACCTATCGACACGACAATTCACCGAGTTATTTCCCCCTCGGGCTGCACGGTAGGGTTTTCTTTAACGTGATTCGTAAATAGGAGGATTATGGGAAGTTGTGGGATGAATAGTACTGACCAAATCAAGGAGAGTATTTTTCAAAACAATGAAAGCTTTTTCGAAGTGATATGTGAGCATGAAAAATCAAAACCTATTTCTACGATTTTTTTTTCCGGAAGCGCCGAGTCATTCAATTTTGTTGCAAAATGAGCGCGCAGTAAACTTGAAGAATCAATATCTCATCTCTGGTTCTATTTGACGTAGAGAAATTATTCACAGCACATTCGCGAGCATAGAGGATAAGCTTTCGCAGAAAACTTTGGTTTATCCGGAAACATTGTAATTGTTATCGACGAACGAATTGTTTAATGGTACCATTTTTGGGCGAGGCTTCTACCATTTTATACATTCTGTGAAAAATCTTTCCGATTACAAATAATCAGTCGGACTTCCGTTTCGGTTTTGAATGTGAGTGACAGGTGTGCGAAAAAGTGCGAGAGAAAAGGCGAGAATTTGGCAGGATAGCAAAGGTGAGGAGGAAAGGAAATAGGGCAGAGAAGGAGCGGGGAAGACATAGACGGGAGGTCGGGTGAAGGGAATAGGGAGGCAGGGATAGAAGGGAAGGGCGGGTGAAAAGGAAAGAAGGGGGAGAGTTTTGAGGTTAGGCAGAAAGAGCAGGCGGACGGCAACGATTCGGATAAGATAGGAATAGGCAGTGACACCTAGGGAGTAAGAAGGGGGATGGAGTAGACAGGTAGGCGGCGGATAGATAGAGTAAGGAGCGGTGAAGGAGAGAAAGAGTGTGAGTAACGCGGGTGGCCAAAAAGAAGGGGCGAACAGGGAAGAGGAGGAGAAAAAGAAAGGTAGGCCGGGGGCAGTAGCAGCGTTAGGGAGGGATAGGAGGCATAACCTGGGATCGACGGCGACGGTGCTAGAATTATGGAAGAGAAAGCGGGAGGAGGAAGGGGGAAAAGGGGAGGAGGAGGTAGACGAGTTGCGGGAAAGAGAAAGAGTATTTGGGAAAAGCAGGAAAGTGCACCGGTCGCCGGAGGGTAAGACAGGGTAGGAAGGGAAGGCAGAGTAAGGGGGTATACAGGATATGCTAAGGTTGATTAGGGAAGAGCTAAAGATAGGTATAGAGGAGGTCAAAGGGCAGGGAAGGGGGATCAGGGAAGAAATGGAAAAGATTAAAGGCGAAATGACTAGAAGGGAAGAGCAGTGGGAAGTAGAGAGGGGGGAGATGAAGGAAATGATAAGGGATCTAGGTAAGAGACTAGAAGAGGTAGAAGAGAGGAAAGGGGGGGAGATGGAAAGGGTAAAGAAGAGGCTGATAGAATAAGAAAAGAAGAGTGCAGAAGGAGGGGGGGAAAGGCAGGAACAGGGGAATGCGGAAGTGGCGCAGGTAACACTAGATAGATTAAAAGAGATGGAGTGGGCCATAGAGAGGAAAGTAAGGGAAGAAAGAAGGGGAAATATAGTAGTGAAAGGAGCGAGACTTGAGAAGGGAAGAAAAAAGGAAGAGTTGAAAAAGATTTTGCAGCTGATAGGGGTAGAGGTCGAGGTAAAGGATATGTGGGAGGTAGGCGCGAAAAAGGGGGGAGAAAAGGGGATATGGATAGCAAGACTAGGAAATAGGGAGCAAAAGAGGCAGGTAATGGGAAGAAAAAGCCTACTCAAAGGAAGGGAGGAGAGAATAGACGAGGATCTCACCTGGGCAGAGAGAAGAATGAAATGGAAGTTGAGGGAGATAGCAGCTATTGAGGAGACAAGGGGAAACAGAGTAAGAATAGGGTGTGCAAAGATCTGGATAGAAGGGAAAATGTGGAAGTGGGATGAGATAGGAGCGGTGCTTAGGGACGGTACAGGGAGAGCGAGGGTAAAGGGGCAAAGGGAGGGGAGGGGAAAAGTAGGGGAAAGCGATAGGGAAAGGTCAGCAAGCGAGGAAAGACAAGAGGGAAGTATAGAAGCACAGGGAAGGGTACGTGGGGAAAGGCAGTCGGGGGAATGGGTAGTGGGGGGGGACAGAGGCAGGTGGGGAGGGGGATAAGGAGGAGAGAGAGAGGAGTAGGCGAGACAGAAAGGGAGGGGTGGAGTAGCTTTTTGGAATGTGGCGGGTCTCGCGAGAAAGGATGAAGATTTCTGGAGGGGGCTAGGGGAGTGGGATGTAATATTTCTAATGGAGACATGGATAGAAAAGAAGGGGTGGGAAAGGATTAGAAATAAGTTGCCAGTAGGGTATAAATGGGAAGTGCAGTATGCGGTTCGAAAAAATAGGAAGGGAAGAGCAATAGGCGGAATGCTGTCAGGGGTGAGAAGGGAGATAGTAAGTGGGAAGGGAGGGAGGGAAGAGGTAAAAGAGGGCATGATAGCAAGGAAAATAAGTGTAAGGGGGGAAAAATGGGTAGTAGTAGGAATATACGTAAATGGGGACCTAAAAGAGAAGATAGGGGAATTGAAGAAGCGGGCAGAAGAGATAGAGGGAGGGGTAAAAGTGTTAGTGGGGGGTGATTTTAATGCCAGGACAGGGCAGGAGGGGGGAGGATGCTGGAGAGAAGGAGAGGAGGAGAGTAGGAGTAGGAAATCAAAGGACAGGAAAATAAACTCGGAAGGTAGGCAGCTGGTGCAATTTTTAGAGGAGACAGGATGGGCAATAATGAACGGGAACATAGAGGGGGATAAGGAGGGGGAATTTACGTATGTAGGAGGGGCAGGGGTGACAGTGATAGACTACGCTACAGGAGACATCGAGGTGAGGGATAGGGTCAAAAGGATAGAGATTGGGGATAGGATTGACTCGGATCATCACCCGGTAATAGTGTGGTTGAGGGCGGCAGTGGCTAGGACAAGGAAGGGAAAAAGAGTAGGGGGAACTAGTAGAGGAGACTGGACGGAGGAGGGTAGGATGAGGTTTAGAACAGAAGTCAAATGGGAGGGGATAGGAGAAGTGGATGTAGGGAAAGAGATAGAGAAAAGAATAAGGGAGTTTAGACGAGCCTTTGATGTAGGAGGGAGGGGGAGGAAAGCGAAAGAGGGATGGTGGGATGAGGAATGTAGGCGAAAAAAAGCGGAAGTTAGGCAGAGTCTAAGGAAATGGAGAAAGGGGCAGGGGGAAGGGGACGCGTATAGAAAGGGAAGAAGGGAATATAATAGGCTATGCGAGGAGAGAAAAAAGAAAGAAAATGAGGGATTTATAAAAGAAGCAGCGGAAGCAAAGACAGAAAGCAAGGTATGGGAGATAGTTAATAGGGAAAGAAGAAGTGGAAGAGGGTGAATGAAGAAATAGGAGATCAGGAGTGGAGGGAGTATTTCATGGGATTATTAGGCGGGGTAGAAAGCAAGGTAACAGAAGGCGGGGAGTCGGTAAATAGGAAGGGGGACGGGGAAGGGGAGCTGCAGAGGGAAGAGATTAAAAAGGTGATAGGAAAGCTGAGGGATGGAAAGGCACCAGGGGGGGATGGAATAGTTAGCGAGGTATGGAGGTATGGGGGGGAAGAAATGGAGCAGTGGATATGGAAAACATGTAACAGAGTTTGGGTGGGGGAGGACTGGCCAGAGGATTGGAGGGAGGGATTGATAGCGCCGATAGTTAAGAAGGGGGAGGGGAAAAGGGTAGAAGAGTATAGGGGGGTGACTTTGATGCCAACTCTATATAAGGTGTATGCGATGGCATTAGCGGATAGGTTAGAAAGAGAGATAGAAGAAAAGGGCTTGATACCACAAAACCAAACGGGTTTCAGAAAAGGCATGGGCACCATTGACAATATATATGTACTGAATTATTTAATCAATAGGCAGGTGGGAAAGGATAAGGGAAAGATGGTGGCGTTCTTTGTGGACCTGAAAGCGGCTTTCGATTCAGTGAACAGGAAGGTGCTGTGGGAGACTATGGAAAGGAGAGGGGTGAGGGAAGGGCTAAGGGTAAGGATAGAGGAAATTTACAAGGAAACAAAGAGTCGAGTAAGGAGCGGGGGAAAGCTAGGAGAGGCGTTTTGGACAGCGAGGGGGGTAAGGCAGGGATGTCCGCTCAGTCCGCATGTGTTCAACCTGCTGCTGGCGGACTTGGAAGAGGAAATGGGGCGAGGGAGAAGGGCGGGGGGGTGGAGTTAGCCGGCGGCAGGGTATGCACTTTAGCTTATGCGGATGATATAGTGTTACTAGCGGAAAGTGAAGAGGAAATGGAGGTAATGATTAGGAAGTTAGAAAGGTATATGGATAGGAAAAGGCTGACGGTAAATGTAGGGAAATCAAAGATTATAAGATTTAGGAAAGGAGGCGGTAGAAGGAAAAACATAGATTGGAGATGGAAAGGGAAAAGGATAGAGGAGGTGAAAAAGTTCAGCTATTTAGGGTATAGAGTAAAGTGCAATGGGGGACAGGAAGCACAGGTGAAAGAGAGAGTACGGAAGGCAGGGGTAGTAATAAGGCAGGTATGGGGAATAGGAAAAAGAAGGTTTGGGAGGGATTGGGAAAAAAGGATTTGGTTATTTGACAGGCTAGTATGGACGGTAATAGAGTATGCATCGGAGATATGTTGGTGGAGGGAGTGGAGGGCGGTCGAGGCGGTACAGGATAGATTTTTGAGATGGACATTAGGAGTGGATGGGAGAACACCGGGATATCTAGTAAGGGAGGAACTACAGAGGGAGAAACTAAGGATTAGTGCAGGGAGAAGGGCATGGAATTTTGAAAGGAAGCTGGAGAGAGGGAAGAGTAGCGAGTTAGCTAGGAGATGCTGGGAAGAGATAAGGGACAAGGCAGAAGCTGGGAGGCAGGGATCGAGGTGGGAAAGAGAAAGGGAAAGTTTCTTTGCGGAAAGGGGAGCAGAGAGTAGGGAGGTAGTCGCGAGAAGGGAGAGGGGCGAGATGGAGTTTAGGGAAATAGAGGAGAGAGAGAGGGAAGAACAGAGAAAAGAGAGGTGGGAGAAAATAAGGGAATCGAGGTACAACAGATGGTACAGGCTAGTGAAAGGAGAAGGGATACCAGGATATCTGGGAAAGGGATGGGGAGAAAGCAGGTGGATAAGGGTGGCAAGATTTAGGTTAGGAAGCGAGATGAAGGAGGCAAGGTACTGGGAAGAAGAGGTAAAGAGAAGGTGTAGGGTGTGCGGGGGGGAGGAGGAAACATGGGTGCACGTATGGGAAAGGTGCGTAGGCTGGGATAGAAGGGAGGAAAGCTGGCAGGAGGTGGTGAGGGAGATGTTAGGTGAGGAGGGGGAGGGGGGGGGGAGAAGTCTGGATGAGAGAATTGGAAAGGATCAGGGATGTACAAGAGAATGAAAGAGTGAGAGATGAATGGGAAATGGAAGTCGATTAGGATAGGGACGATTTAGGGAATAGAATAAGGTAAAATAGGATAAGGTTAAGTAAAGATAAGGATAAAAAATAAGAAAAGGATAAGAGGGAAAGTAAGGGAATGGCAAGGCAATGGCACAGGACACAGGCAATTAGAAATTAAGTAAGGATAAGGTAGGAAGTAAGAATTAGGGTAAGAATAGGTTAAGAAAACATGTAAAAAAATATTGTAAAGGAAGAGGAAAAGGGAAGTCCTTGTAACCCCAAGGGGAACAATAAAGATTACATACATACATACAAATAATCGGTCGGGTTTGACGAGGAATTTCCCATTCATATTCATTCCGAATGACCATACGTTAGATATCTGCTATCGGTAGTAAAATATTGAACACAGTGAAATTTAGAGTGATTCGTAAAAAATGAATATCTTAATTTCAAAAGAATTATCTCAACTTTTCGGATTATTCAAGATGATCAAAATTTTTAATCACACTATTCCATTTCATCAGATTCGACCATTCACTTTTAACATTTTTTGGGTATAATGAGATGGCGCCGACACAAGGTTGTAAGAGAACAGAAGAGGAGCCATGTATTTCTATGTGTCTTTATATGATAAGGAGGGGCGGGCACGAATTCTCTGCCAAAGTATATTTTTATCGACAAGTACTAATCATGTTATGGATTCTGCATTGAAAAAGCGAAACAACCAAATGAACACGCTTACATTTTACAGGATAATCCGTCGTAACCGTTGGACGGACGCAATGTCACATGCCGCGAGGATATCTTCATGGAGTGGTCAACTATGTTAAAATTACATTACTTCGCAAAGGATGTTAGAAACTCCCATCAACCGGGAGAAGGAACTGTTTCGCACAACCCGCAGCTTCATAGTTACCTCGAATCTCAGATACTATTTCCTTGCATTAAATATTTCAGATGGTATAAAAATAATCCTCAACGTCGATGTCAACAATTGTTTCATATATCCATAGTAACATGAATAAAGTGTTCCAATATTATATATAATCATTTTTTGAAACCCTTTTCACTAGTAAAATAGCTTCGAACATAAAATTATTTCATTATTGACAGTAGAGTTGTGTGTAACAAGCGATGTACAATTTCAGAATGATTCCGATACAGTAATACCCCGAAGTTACGCTATGGATCGTTCCGGCAGTGACGGCGTAAGTTGAAAAAATCGTAAGTCGGGGTGCACGTTTTATACAACTGTATAATGTATATTGTATATATATATATGTATGAATACTCACCAGAGATAATCATGTATGTACCTCATAGAAAACCTCTGAAGAAGAATGAGAAATACTCTTTATTTTCGAAATACAAAATGTTCGAGCACAGTCGTCTGACGACAGAAAGATTTTTTTTCTCGCGCACAGTCACTATCCGTAGACTGAGCGGATAATCGAATACAATGTAATGCACGGACGGAAAATAAACACGACCATTCAAGTTTGCGACAGGGAGAAGCGGAGATGGGGGGGGGGGGCGACCGAAGGCGTAACTTCATAAAACGAGACCACAACGATTCGTACCCGTTTTGTTTCAATCGTATTTTTCGAACATATTTCCAAATATCTACAAATGGTGAATGGTGATATTTATGAAATCATTTTGAAAATACTTCGTGCTGTGTAAAACTAATATTGCGCGAAATGTTTTAATGTACATGGGACATTCTTTTACAACCAAACACCTTTGTGATCGACACATTTTTGATTCAGCTGGAATTTTATTTGACGGGTTCTATACCGAAAAAATAGGGATACGTATTCGAGGATTTTTTATTTCACATATTTCGTAAAATAGAGGGGATCGAAAGTTTGATAATTTGGTATTTTTTGGCATGGAAGACTCACTTTCAAAAATTCATAACGCCAGTTCAATTTGAGCTGGTAAGTTCGTTTTTTTCATCTCAAAGCTAATAAAATGAATTTTATTACAACAATTCTTTCATTCACGATTATTTCGAAGTTTATACTGTTATAAACAATTAATATCTATCGATCGATTTTCAACAATTGCCTCAACCTCGTAGCGAGTTCCTAGCACAACCACCGTATTCTACGTCAAATATTTTAAACATAACGTATTTTTAATTGGTGGAGAAATTATTATTACTGGAGGAAAAGAATTTATCTAGCGCGGCACGTCACATCGGCGCGCGGGTTCCATTTCACGCCTCATAATCTTGCCTCGTATCGTTTTACTGTGTAATATAAATGATTACTCTATATTTTTGATTGAATAATATTATTTATTAGCATATGAGACTTTATAAAAAATTTAACAAAAAAATAATAAAATAAAAAATATTATTGTGGCAATTAAAAAATTAATTTACCAAGATTTTAATACATCATTATTAGTTGATAAACACCTCGTCCTGCATTATGTCTCACAATATTTACATTCAATTTTAATATGTATAGTATTGTTCGTTTAAAAATTTGTACAACCGTTTTTTTTTTTGACACAATTAGAATTGCTTTGCTTCCAATTCTTCAGGAGAGGTTGGAATCATACAAATTTTCAAGAATAAATGTAAATATTGTACGACGTACTGCAGGACGAGGTACTTATTAACTATGAATAATGTATTGAAATCTTAATAAATTGATTTTTTATTTGACACAATAATATTTTGTATTTGATTATTTTTTTGTTACTATTTTTCATAAGGTCTTACTTGCTATTGAATATTATTATTCAATTGAGAATATACAGTAATCATTTATATTACAGAACAAAACGATACGAGGCAAGATGATGAGGCGTGCAATGGAACCCGCGCGCCGATGTGATGTACCGCGCTGGATAAATTAATTTTTTCCTACAGTAATAATAATTTCTCCATCAAATAAAAATGCGTTATTGATAGATAATTTGACGTAGAATACGATGATCGTGCTGAGAACTCGCTACGAGGTGAAGGCAATTGCTAAAAATCGATTTAAACGTATTAATTATTCATAACAATATAAATTTCGGAATAATCGTAAATGAAACAATTGTTGCATTAAAATTCATATTATTAGCTTTGGGTTGAAAAAACGATTTTTTCCGCTCAAACAGAACCGGCGTTATGAATTTTTGAAAATGAGTTCTCTGTGCCAGAAAACACCAAATTATCAAATTTTCGATCCCCTCTATGTTACGAAATATGTAAAATAAAAAAATCCTCGAATACGTATCCCTATTTTTTCGATATAGAACCCGTGAAAAAATTTTAAGCTACATCAAAATTGTGTCGGTCGATTTTTATCTAAATCTGTCCGATTCGTCAAAGAATGTCCCATATTCAAGGGTGTTTCACGGAACAATAAATTGAATTTGCTATATTTACCGTAAAACTATCAAAATAATCAGTTCGGTCGTGATGCAATCGCTATACACATGACGTCATCATTTGCATGCAAAATTCGGGTCAATCTTGTTGGTATGGTTACCGACTCAGATTCAGGTCTTTTACCGACCGCGTTTTGTCTAATATTGTGTTGCGCTACTCCCCGGTGGAGAGTACCACCTTCGAATGGTTTGGAACCGAGGAAACTTACGCAGAGGGCGCTTCGATCGATTACAACTTTTAGATCCAGGTCAGCGGCACCTTAAACTTTTGATACTTTCAAGCATGGATCTTATAACCTCGTGAATTTCTTCGGCATCATTTGCAATCTTCACCTCAATGATATGAATTGCCCCCTCGATATCGTTCTGGAGCCCATCATTCGCTCGCTGTACACTTTGGTTGAGTACTCTCATAGAAACGGCATCGTTTTCCATCTGCGGATCGGCGATATTATACAATCGTTTGCTGTCTGTATCGTATTGGTTATCGGCGGTGGTTTTGAATCCAACACCCGGAGGCCCTCGAATGAATTTTTTACCCTTACCACGCTCGGAGTGTCGTCCAAATATGTCTATACTCATCACTGGACGGTCACTGAACAAATGATGATTCTATGTTCATCCGCCGCTGATAAACGATTCCAGCCTCGCGCAACTCCTCAATAATGGAGACTATTTCGTTGTAATGGCTGGTATTGCCTGCAGCCTGTGACGCCATAAGCAGCCGGAGACGATCTACAATTTCATTTGGATCAACCCAGTAGACCTAATCAACATCTTGCCCCTCCTTTCGCGCAATCTTATAGTCGGGTGAGCTTTTACCCGATTTTTTCGGTGAGCCTACGTGTTTTGCAATGAAATTTCTATACTTTGCGCTTTTTAAATCATTGCGAAGGCTTCCATCGGCTTGGTCACGATTTCGATGCGCGTTTATCGTCGTTACAATTTTTATATAATTATTCTTGTCTGCGTCATTTACAACCGATGCATCGGGTGATTTTTTAATACAATTTTGGGTTTTATGACTCTTTACGAGCGAACAAGTCCGAGCCTGTACACCCCCAACCATATTAGCGTGGGATAGGCAACGAGAAAAAAAAATCGGCCAACGAAAAGCTGGTAGTACGCAGTGTTTGGCGTGAGAAAAATCTTATCTTGCCAACTCTTGACCGGATGGTATGTGCACGTGCAGTTTTTGGGTTTTATGACTCGTGAATCAGCGTGGAGCATGTGATGGGAAAAATCGGTCAACTAAAAGCAGGTAGCGAGCAGTGTTTGACGCGAGAAAAATCTTGTCTCGTCGACTCTTGACCGGATGCTTTGTGCACATACAGTTTTTAAGTTTTATGAGTGGTTAATCAGCGTGGGGCATGTGATGGAAGAAATCGGTCAACGAAAAGCAGGTGAGCTCTTGAGAAAATTTTCTCCTAGCTTATACTGCCCCCGCGTCACTTTTTTGTCTGTATGTCACGTGGTGCATGCTCTACGAATGATTGGCTGGCTGGTTTTTACTCGGTGGAGGGTGGATGCGGCTCCTTTAGTATAAATTCGAACAGCGGTTTGAAACTTCTCTAGTAATTTTGAAAATCTTTGGTGCGAAAACAGGCGTTTTTGATAAAAGTGAGTTGTGAGAAAGAAAAAAAAAATCGGTGTTCATTTGAAAAATCTCAAGACTTCAACGAGTTTATATTTTTTGTGAGTACTTTATAGAATACACATATATATGTTTATGATGCTACATCAATCCTCTTACGATACTGAGAATGTTGATTTGAATTCCGTAATGATTATCGCATTTGATTAGTATGTTAACAGAGTTTTTCGATTTGTTTCAACTTTTCTGTATTCCCTATCATCGTATCCATAAAAATTCTGGAAAAATTTTAGAATTGTATCAAAAAAAAAAAAAAATGATTGGATAGAAAAGAGGACCGTCAGACTCCCCACCCAATTCACCACCACGATCGCCAACTTATAAGCGGGTGTGCAGAGAGGTGGCTTACGATGAAGAGGAGGATGATGATGAAATGATCGATAGTGATGCCGATACGCTGATTATCGACACCGAGCCATGTAATGACAACAGTGCTGATGATGATGATCGCGAGTTTGAGCAAAATTTGGCTGGCGAGCATCATCATCATCTAGAATCATCACCATCACCGACTAATGTGGAGGATGAGGAGGATGAGGAGGATGAAGAGGAGGATGAGGGGGGGCGGAGAAGGAGGAAGCGGAGGTGGAGGGTGTATGGAATGATGACGATGTTGATAAGGAGCGGATGGATTTTGCTAATGATTTCGACGCTTACGAAGATGTACACGTCAGATTCGGATTACTTCTGGATGAGATTGATCGAATCCGTCAAATGCTGGGAGACATCGATAGAGCTGACGATGATGGTTATTATTCGGACGAGGATTGGTGTGTAGCACTACATTAAAATAAAATTCTAGTATCTTCCACACCTTCTCCGTATCACTCATTTTGAATAGGTGGAAACTTTTTTGAGTTAGAGATTTATCACGCATATAAATGATGAGTGCAGCAGTATCAACTTTTCTATTTCGGCTTGCTCTTCTTACAGATTTTTGATCGCGAATCAATTTTAGAATGAAAAAAAATGCCATCTCATTCAAGTGATGATGACGATGAGTGGTCGATCGTTGATTGGGACGAGGATGAGGAGGCTGAGGAAGAGATAATTATAGGCTTTTCCGAAGCAACACGTGAGTTTTCGTTGGAGGAGCTTCGGGATCTCGTTGAGGATGCGCGAGCTGTTCGAGTGAGGCCAAACAGCCAACATTATATAAATTACCGTGATATATGTATGAAAATAATTGTGGAAAAATGGGCGAATGAAACTATCGTAATAATTATAGATGTCGAAAATAGCGATGATGATGATGATGATGATGATAATGTTAGCGAACAGGATGATGATAATGATTTTATGGATTATTTTGAGGGATAAACCACGCTAAATTCACAATTATTGATTATATGTATACACTACTAGCGGACGAACTTCACAGACCAGCCCGGCGTAGTTACCCAAGGTGTTTTGTAGATACTCGGGGGTTGAATGAGACTTGGGAAACCGATCTCGTCGTTATGTCGACATACTCAACCAGCAACAACGGCCATAAATTTCTGGTCACAGTTATTGATATATTTTCCAAATTTGCCTGGGGCGGGTCGATTAAGAATAAAAATACCACTGATGTAACAAACGCTATGAAGTCTGTGCTGGTATAGGGGCATGTACCGAAACATCTACACGTCGATCAGGATAAAGAGTTTTACAACAAAGAATTCAAGGCTCTCATGACGCGTATAAATGGTATGGTATAAATAGGTATTCGACATTCAGCAATTTGAAAGCATCGATATGCGAACACTTTTATCGAATGCTAAAAAATAAAATGTGCAAGCAATTTACTCTACGTGGCTCCTACAAATGGCTCGATATTCTGCCCAAATTAATTGAATCGTACAACAACACCAAACACCGAACAATCAGAATGAAGCCAAAAACCGTTACGGCAACCAACGACAAACAATTGCATTGAACGTGTACAAACCGCGGCAGATCAAGAGAAGAAGTCGGAGACGGAAATTCGAAGTTAACGACAAGGTTCTAATCAGCAAATATAAGAATGTTTTCGAGAAGAGGTATACCCCAAACTAAATGACGAAGTTATTCACCGTGAATTAGGTGAAGTATACCAATCCGCCTACCTACAAACTCGTCTGCTACCTACAGCAACCCATCGAGGGTATACAATTGAATTTTGCACTTTTATCAACTTTTTCGGCGTTTTTCGACTTTTCAAAAATTATCCATGCATTATAAATGTAAATACGTATGCTGCGATTCATCATTTAAAACTGAAAATAACTTGAAAAAACTTGAAAATTATTGAAAATAACTAAAATCCTCAACAGGGGCTGAATTATCCTATTATGTGAATCCATGGAATATTATTATTACACCTTCTGGTAGCCCCAGAGAAGAGTGTCTGTTTGCCCTGGTAATAAAATTCTTTTACCGTCATGCCAACTCAGTGCAAGTTTTTTTTGCACAATGGTACAAACCCCGTGCTTCTTACTCATAATGAGGCTTTGCTCCCTATGCAAATTTTTATAATTTAATGAGCACTGCGTATTCATCTAGCGTGATGGTTCGTAGCGTCGAACCTTTGATATCTTTTGCGCGTTTTTTGACACCTCGCTCTACTACTACCTCACCCCCTTCTTCCTTCTCCTCCTCCTCCTCCTTCTCCACTTTTTTCATCACATAGAGTTTTGAACGTACCCCTGTGTGGTGCGTCATGATTTTACCATTGTTTTCATCTTTCATAAGACCCAACCACTTTTTATTTTGAAGAGGGATACCGTAGACATTATTAGGAGGATAATCTGAGGTATCACAGGTCGTTTCAACATCACGCTTAATGATTTCGTATATGTTTGGCACGTTAAATTGGTGAATTAAACTATACATATCTGTATACTACAACTTTGCCTTCTTATTCCTAAAATTACGCTGAACATAATCATAGTGAAACCTGTTCAAAATTATTTTAGACAAATCCAGAATGGCCGCACCGGTGTATATTGGTTTATTAAAATATATTCAACCGATTCATTTCGATTATCACCATTTCTCGATCGAATACTTGGCAGCTGTGAAAATTAGGTCTGGCAATCAGAGCCTTTGCACCACCTCGACCACCCCATTCCGTAACTAGCTTGACACTTTTGTGTTTTCGCACATCGTCCATAGTTTTGCCAAACACCGCATTGTTCATCAATTTGTGAAAGTTTTTTTCGATATCATTTTTCTATTACTTTCGCTTGTCGGTATTCAAGTCGATGTATGATTTTAACCACAGAGATTGAGCAAACTCGAGAATTCTATGCGTCTTGCGCAACTTCATGCCCAAATCTAAACACTGCTTCAAATTCCAGTAGTGCAGTATGTATTTATTTTTGGGCAGAAGCGTTGTGCATAGCTTGGCCATTTTACTACCTGGCGGGATAAAATGCTCGGGGCAGAGCGGCAAATCTTTATGTTGTTCGCGTAGCTTTACCGGGTAGTCAATATCGACCTCGAGAATGTATCCCACCGACGAATCATCTCGCACACTCATTACATCGATTGCATTAAGCTCCCACTCGAATGAACCACATGGTAAATGCTCACTCATAGCTACACCATACAGATTATTGACACCTAAATATATTAGGTAGGATTCCTCCTTGCTTAGATCGAAATCACGCATATATCGATTGTTCGCATCTGCATAGCGATCTGAACATTGTGCTACACCACCTCGGATGCTTTTTTCAACAAATAAAACCATTTTGGGGTTATCTAGCAGTTGCGGATTAACACCCGTATGTTTCAACATTGCATCGAAAGCCAAACCCGGGGCGGTGTATTAATGTAGGGGATCTAAATCGTATGTTTGGAAACAACTCTCACAGAAATTTTGAAAAACATCGGCCAACAAGCGAACATCGGTTTTTAACCATAAATCTGAATGAATGTTGATCGTGGTTATGGAGGTCGTTGCAATCAAAACAATCGGATAATTGTTAACGTTTCGACCCAAGTGGGGGCCCTCTTCAGAACGAAAATTAATTTAGTTTATTGCCCACATCTACGAAATGAATAAGATACAAGGTGCCAGAGTAACAAATTATTGAGAATACAGAAATTTATTATAGCAATATAAAATTAAAATAAGCCTAAATAAATAAAAATTACAAGATAAATTGAAATAAAAGCAGCACAAGTAGTGTGATGAATATAAACATAGATTTAAAATTAAAATTATTTTAAGAATAATTGTAAAGGTATCCAGGCAATAGGTGTCAAAAAGAACAGAACAATGACACTTAGAAATAGAAAAAGAAATAATCTACGGTAAATACCTTATCTGTAGATGTGTGTTGGATGAAAAAGGAGCCAAGAACAGACGATCATCACAGAATAAAAAGGAAAACAGGATGATCCGCCAACCATTAAACAGTGGAAATATAACAAGATCATTTTCAAAGTAATAACTGTTGGTCAATTATTATTCAAAACTTGGAAACAATATTGCACATTTCTAGCAGTAGTTGTTTATAGTATTGTGGCTCCACTTCTAACATGATCGCTTGATCATGATTAAAAACATGATCAGATTCAATAGTATGTCTCGTAAGGGCTGTGTGGTTATCCTGATGCTCAAAAATATTCCGTTTGTGTTCCTTTATTCTAGTGTGCAGTTGTCTGCTGGTTTAGCCTATGTATACACTATTATATTGTTCACAAGGGATTTTGTAAACAACACAAGAACATTTATCTAAAGGTAACAGGCCTTTATCTGAGTTGAATAAATAAGCTAAGTCATGCGTGCTTTTGCCGACAAATTGAAGGTTACATTTAGAAAACGTTCTATTAAGAGTTTCAAACAGACCGGCCACATATGGAATACACACATAGTTTTTATAGTAACAACATAGTTGACAATTATCCGATTCTTTGGTTTCAACGACCTCCATAACCACGATCAACATTTATTTTAACTTCGAGGTCAAGAAAAATACGTTATTCATCATAAATCTGAATACTCGCCCAGGGTATTCAATTTAAATTTGCTCCAGACATTCCGTGCATGCCGGTAATCCTTTTTGGTGACGCCCGAGCGACTGAGTTTCGAATAGAAGTTTGCTCTAGCAGGCAGGTTCAACTCGCCAAGTTTTTCCCAGGTATCGATACACTCGTAGGGGAAACCACCTTTTCGGATCATTAATTCGAATTTCTCGAGATCGCTGTAAAACGCACGAGTTATCGTTTTACCCCCATTATCTAGATACGATGACAGTTTGTCCAGACTGCTTGCCATAAACTGAAGCGAATCTAAGAATCTCAAGTGCATGAAGGTGCCATCAACCGCTTTATGAACGAAATATAGCTTTCTTTATTGATAGGCAGCAGGGTGATTTCACCTGAAAAAGATGTGGCTAGATATGTGAGTATAAAATGGGAATCGTGTCCGGAAAAATTGTAAAACACCACGGGAATCGTGCGTGTTTTCTTGTAATTCAAATTGCACCAGTTATACGCGGGGCCACGATATTTGCCAGTGATATGGCAATGATCGTGACACTTTTTATCATCTGGCGAAAACGGTTTCTCACAGATGTAACAATTTTTAGCGCGCGCGTGCCAATCCCGTTGCACTTGAGTCAGCGGTTTCATACGGATGATATTTTTGATTCGCGATTATACGTTAACGGCCAAGTCACGAAGCTAATTCGAACCATTCGATACAATCAGGCCCGATAATGTAGCATCGTATGAGCAATGCCGCACTATGCGGGATATGCTCTTGGGATTGGTGTACACCAGGTTTCAATACACATTCGAATTCAGCATTGACGACGAACGGTACCCGACCCTTATTTCGAAAACTTATAAATTCCAAAATTTTTTTTTTTTTATCCGAGAAGAGCATTTGCACCTTGTTCAATCGCATTCAATCGTCTCTATCATAGCTGCTCTGTACCCTGAAATGATACAAGCATCTGTCGCACAAAAATTATTGATGAACACAGAGTGACAGTTGGCTGCCAACCAAACGTGACAGGTTTTTAATCCAAGCAAAGTGGAATCACGGTGTGTTCACATCAACAATTGTTCAAATCAATATCACCAATATCCATCTCCTCGTCATCATCACTACACTCAAGTCAAGTAAGTGAATCACCTCATGGGTTGGATTTGTCAAATTCTTACTGAAATAGAAGAGTACACTTTCTTCCAAGTACTTTTTTTTGTTTTTGTTTTGTTTTGTTATAATTTCTTTTTTTTGAATTAATTTTAATTTTACAATTTTTATTTTTATTTCATTTTATTTTCTATAATACATTGTATATATATTATTTTATGGTTTAGAGAAAATAGTAGTATAACGAGGAGAGTTCTGCGTGGAAACACCTTCTTTACCGACCAAGTCAACCAATCCGCCTATACGTGCATCCCAGACGCAAACCTTTGAAAGTTACCCCCACTCTAATGGGATAAAACGTGCTCTGCCGACCGTTCGTCGGTAAGAAAATCTCCCAAATGACCATGATTGTCGGTAAAAAATCCTCTAAATGACCATGATCGTCGGTAAAAAATGCCTGAAATTGCCGTGGTGTTACCCCTTATGGAATAAATTGTGCTCTTTGTCGGTAAAGAAAATCATGCTCATCGAGCGCGATCGATAACTGCATTACCGAGCGCACTCCGTAAATCCTCAGGCGTTCGAGCAGACCCCGTGGATCCTCGAACGTTCGACCTAGAATCCTGGCATGTGTCAGGTTTTGAGAGCTTCCAGAAGGTTCGAGAAGATTCTCACGGCCTTGAACGAATCTAGACTGACAAACAATTCTCGGAATCGTCCGACGAAAACAATACTCGGAATCGTCCGACGAAAACAATACTCGAAATCGTCCGACGTGTTTTGACTCGACGGTGAGCGGCATGCGGTCAAAGGATTTCGGTGCGACGTTGAATTCTGAAAGACCCGCTCTGGCCTTGAACAGATTTTAGACAAAAAATTCTCGGAATCGTCCGTCGAAAACAATACTCGGAATCGTCCGACGAATTTCGACTCGACGGTGAGCGGCCTGCCGACAACGGACTGCAGTGCGACGTCGAATTCTGGAAGGTTCTGAAATTTGTATGCGGCTGCTTCGACCCTGAACGAATATAGGCTAACAAACAATGCGTTCGACAAGTTTCGACTTGACAGCGAGCGGTCCGGGACCGTGAAAAAGAGCTTCTTTGACCCTGAAAGATTCTCGGAATAGTCCGACGAAAAACAATACTCGGAATCGTCCGACGAGTTTCGACTCGACGGCGAGCGGCCTGCGGACAACGGATTGCGGTGCGACGTTGAATTCTGGAAGGTTCTGAAATAAACTCTTAACTAGCGGGACAGAGGTTCTGAATAAACGGTTGATATTGACGATGCAAAATATTTTATTGAAAAAAACAACTCAAGATTACAGTTTTACATGAAATTCATAATGCTGATATATGGGTGTTCTTACTCAACGGTATCGTAACCATGCTTTAGGCAATGAGAATGAATAACTGTTCGAGTAGATACCGATTGTCTTTTGTGTTTGAGTAAAAAATGTCGCAGTAACAATACGTTTTGAGCTGCACAGTTTAGACGTAATATAGCCTGATGCGTAAAGTTTGAATTCGTGTCTGACATTTTATTCAATTTCTGCAACGACGGACAACCCAAATCCATCAAATCAACGACTTCAACTTTTTCACCCAGAATTTTCTGCAGCCAACTTTTCTTCTCCAAACCTTTTACGTAAACTGTTGAAGCATCACGCAGCGACATACATTCGATGGTGAAGTCGAGTTTCTCGAAAGGTAAATCACCAACTTCACAGGATAGTCCATGAGAATTCCGTGACAGCCGCAAATTTTCGCTTTTGAACGGAGTGAGTAAATAATTCCAATCGTACGGAGGTTCGAAGAGAAAAATTGACGGGTTGGTATCTTCGTCGAGTGACACAACTGCCAACTCTTTTGGTGTAAAACCGGGACCCGGTCTTCTGAATCCTTGTACGTCGACTATGAACTCCATCGTGAAAAATACTGAATCGATTGTCACAACGTTCAAGGTTTTTATACCAATTTTCTCACCCCACCACTCAGTGAGTTATATTCAATTATACCATCATGTAAAATCAAGCAGTAGGCATATGTACCTGTAGGAAAGTTATTCTTAGCCTCAAATTCGATACGAATATCTACCGGTCCAGATTTCAGAGCCTCGTTTTGTTTTGAACAGTCGATGAAAATCAGAGGTTCGTACTGTAGAAATTCGCTCTTCGTCAACAGAGGCTCGGGTTCTTTGCCGTAATAGGTGGCTTGAGAGTTTGCGTACATCTCGTACAGTAATGCAAAGCGATTGTGACTCATGTCCAAGTTCAGGTTACCGTACGGATAATACTCGGAATTCAAGAAGAGCTTGACGTCAGTAATGTTACAGTGATCAAGATGACTGGCGTTTTTGCCGGCTTTGTTTTTTCGATTCGTTTGAAAACCGAGCATGACAAATCGCGGTTTTGCCGAATGGGTGGACGTTTTCACAGTCCGAACGTGTTTCGTAGTTGCCGGTAGCAAAGGATATTCGTACAACTCCCAACTGCGGAAGCTCATGGAGACTGGTGTATCTTTCCCAATGAAATTCAACAGTGCGATTTTTCGTTGATCCGAGAGCTTCACATAGGGTACTAACCATTCCACCTGATCGATCACGATTCTAAAGTCTTCGTCTTGATTTTGAACGATGGCATTCAAATCACTTTTTGATCTTGTAAGAATCAGCTCGTGTTTCGCGTTAACGATGATCTTGCGATAGTCTTCAGCGAAGCCCAATATCATGCTCAAGGGAATAACTACGTCAAAGTTGCCATCGGCATCAGTTAATTTTTTCGTTTCCTGAACATCGAGCCATCCAGCATTTTCCATAAGCCAACTTTGACCAGGGTGGAGCGAAGCAAAACCTTTCAGCAGGCTGGTCAGACCAACGTTTTTACATTTATCTATCTCTACAGCGTTTAGTTCGTACCGTACATCTTCGAACAAATGACAGATGGCGTTATTGACTGAAGTTGTAATCGCTGCTGCGGTGCCGTCCGATTTGAGCAATTTTCCAGAGATATGCAGCAAACTCTTGCTCGGTAATACGCATGAATCCAGATGCTGAACGGTGATTCGAATCTCATCGCTGTTGTTGAAAGTTGACGATGCGTACGGTTTGTGTGCGTGTATTTCTTGGTGGGCGATTGATTCGTCAAAGACGACAGGTGTTTGATTGCTCAAGATTTCCTCCTCCATGGTACGTAGCATACAACGAAACAGCAGAATCGCAGTTTTATTTGTCGGAAATTCCTTTTCCAAAAGGTGTCAGCCTTAGACCCACAGCTATCAGGAACTCCACGTTTCGACGTGTTAGCGGTTCGGGAATCGATCAATGACTGACTTGATAGGGACATGCTGACTGACTAATATAACTCTTTTTGGACAATCTGTTGTATACAATACCCATCTTTTATTGCGATTTGATGTGCAGTCTCACAGTCATAACTTCTCCGCTAAAATTAACCAGATCTCCGTCTTGATCGACTAACCGAAGCTGTACGTGATCTATGGTATTGACGGTGATCGGAAGGTAAATGACGTGCGACGGCACTTCTACGATCTTATATCCCGGTGGAACGATAGGGAAAAATTCGTAAATAAGATGCACTTTATGTCCATTGACGTAGGCGCCCATTGTAATGCTGCATTCGATTCGCAACGCGTTGACCTTGAGAATAGTTACAGGCATATCCGAATGGTGAGTTTGCTTAGCTGCCAATACGCGCGGTGTGAATCCGAGAAGCTGACCAATAGAATCCTCAGGTTCCAAATCTACGATATGGTTACATTTGATTTCGCTGCGTAACGTATTATTGTTAGGCTTTATGCTGATTTCAATGTCGGTATTTTTTAACGCGTCTTGAACATACTTTTCAATATCCTCAATTTCGTAGCTGCCAGTGGATATAGTGACTACCTTGTCGGCTACGTAAATTTTATTGCGACCGACATCGACGTTGGGAATGGAATTGAAGGTTAACAGTTCAACGAGACCGAGAACATAATTTTTGTTCAGAGCAAGTTCGATCGGAGGAAAATATTGCGCTTCGAGAATCGACGACGTTCCCGATATCGTTAATGTAAACGAATCATCCATGACTGCAAGTGCTCAACTGACGTTATTAAATTACGTGTCATGTTTATATAGCTCATCGCTTAGAAATTTCAGACACAAGTGTCCGCAATAGAATGTACCGTAATCCTGATACCTTTCGTCGTTGTACTTAACGCTACCAACACCGAGATATTTCACGAGGTCTAACGGCGGTTGAAGATGACCGAAACAGTCGAAGTAAACTACATCGCTGCCGCGTTTTTTATATGCAACCCAGTGTGTCCCAGAGCCATCTTTATCGTCGAGATTGACTACAGCTGTTTCGTTTTTACGCGGCCCGGTTTTGGGCATTTCGTTGCGCATAAAGACACCTCGGAAGTATGGAATTTTCATGATTTTTGCATACTTCAGCAAATCCCAGTTGGTCAACGCTCGGCGTGATAGCTTCACATTTAGTTTTTTGGAAGATGAAGACCGGAACCCTTTTTATAAGGTTTGAGATGGAGACCTTCACCTAAGGCGATCGCTTCCATCGTTTTGTTATGCCGTTTGCTTTCCTCCAATTCTCGTTTAGCTGCGCTCGCATCGTTCACAGCCTTTGCTATACCCGCAGCACCTCCCGCTAACGCACCCGTAGCGCTGAGACCGGCAAAAATAGGTATGAGAAAATGTAGAAATCCGCCAACTTTTGAAGGTACCGGTGAAACGCGTGGTGATCGGACATTATGTTTACCACCTTCTTCTCTCACAGCTTCTCGAGCACCTCTGAGTGCAGACCTAATGCTCGTTTTTGCGTCGTAGCTCTGAATCATAGACTGTTTTGCCGCTCGTATGATTTTGTTCAAGGAAACGTTCTTAGGTTTTCGACACCCCATGCCTAACTTTGTTTTCACCTTCATCGTGTTAGCTACAGCCCAAGCGGCTGCCTTCTCACCCAAATTTGCGTCTTTTGCGAGAACCCGTTTCCAGGCTTTTTCGGCTAATATTTTATCCGCAACGCTTCTAGCTTCAAGATTCTCACAATTTTTCGAATACGCTATATCGTATTCCTTACACGCTGCATCGAGAGGATTGATACCGGAATCGTCTCTCGCGAATCTTTTCGTCAACTTGGTACCAGGACCGCAGTATTGTTAACCGGGAATATGCAACTCGATCGGAAGTTTGTTGATAATGCTATTTACCAAACCTTTCTCACTTTATCGCTTTTTTGACGATCGCTCACGATCACGTGTGTGCATAATCATGTCCGCTCTGCGACTGAGAGAAAGTTGTTATGAACGATGCATTCATAGAAAATCCAGCCAGTCACGTTTGAGATGAGGTTCGAAACATAATCAACCAAGCTGCCCGTGATGAATTTTGACAAATTTACGCAGCAGAGTACAAAACGGAAAAAACGTCATGGCAAATTGTTGTCGAGCAGTGTACGTGCGGTATTCTGCGAACCATCTAACTGTGGCAAAACCAACGCATTATTTGCGCTTATAACGCATCCGAACGGTTGGAGGTTCGAAAACCTGTACGTTTACTCATAATCTCTCAATCAGCCGAAATACAAGTTTCCGAGTCAAGTGCTCGAAAATGTAAGCTGTGTTGAGTATTACCCCTTGAACGAGCATGAGCACGTCATTGCACCGAACGAAACGCAACCTAACTCGATCATGATATTCGATGACGTAGCGTGTGAGAAACAGGATAACATACGCGCGTACTTTTGTATGGGTAGAGATCACGATGTAGACTGTTTCTATCTTTGTCAGAAGTACGCTCGAATCCTTAAGCATCTCGTGCGCGACAACACCAACTTGCTGGTCTTATTCAAACAAGATGAGATGAATCTGAGACATGTGTACAACGATCATGTAAACACCGATATGTCGTACGTAGAGTTTAAAGACTTGTGTGCGGCATGCTGGAACGGTGACGAATATGGATTCGTAGTGATCGACGAGGATAGAGAGCTCGGTGATGGTCGGTATAGGAGGGGATTTGACAATTTTATGAACATGATAAAAGAATAAAATACACGATCTTCGAAGACGACGAAACAGTAGCTTTCCAGAACTAGTTGTGTGAACATGCAGGAAATTCGTAAGGAAAAAGAAATCTTGCATCGTATCGCTCAAGCGAGTAATGCGATTCGTCGTAAGCACAAAATCCTCAAGACGGAAAGAGAGTCGCTGCAGGAAACAATGAAGGATGTCTTCAGACCTGTGGTAACCCCGCTGCAGGAATTAGTCAATGTTTCTCGAGGCACGAAACTTGTCAAGGAAGAGGTGAAGGAAGAACTCAAAACTGAAACGAAGGATGAGCCGAAGAACGAAATGGAAGCAGAAGATTCTTTTGCAACTGCAGAGGAAGAGGATCAAACTGTCACGGAATCGTCGGTGAGATCAGAGGATGAATATTTTGAGATGCTCAACGATAAACAAAGACAGCACGAGTTGGATACCGTGTACGGGGCACGGAGTCTTTCTGCTGCCGGGCTGATGGTTGGTGACTCACCCATAAGCTTCGAGCGCGATTCCGTTCGCATAGGCGGCACGCTCTATCCGAAAACTCAGGGAATGCTGGAGCTGCTGTTTAAAAAGATGCTCAACAGCACTCACGTTACCCGCAACGACAAGGAGAATTACAGAAATATTCTTCTCGCAACAAATGCTCGCAGAAAGTACTATAGCGCCACCGAGCCTATCCGAAACGCTCAGAGCGCCAAATTCAAGCATGTAATTGCTGAGCTGCTTAATATTTCTACATCAGGCAAAGGTGTATCACCATCGTCACAGATGTCGAAGCGTACGGGCAAAGGTGTTCTGCTACCTCAGGCTTGGATCACTCGACAAGGTGTTAAAACAGATTATATTTTCTGGGACGATGCTAACGAGCTGGTGGAACGTCTTCGTTTGCTTATAGCGTCTCAAGCGGCTGGGAATACAAGTCACAACAATGAAATTATGTCGATTCTGGAAGAATTGCGGGAAGCCGGAATCATTTATTAGCCAATTCTCGTCGACTCTGCAATCATTTACGAGATGAGCGTCGACGTGTTTGGACGTCAGCTGAATAAAAACACAGCTGCGAGCACTCGCGGTCCTCCGGGTGTCGGGTTTCAAATAACAGCGGACGAGCATAACGATATACGGAACAAGAGACTGTGCAATGTCGCAGATCCCGCAGAGCCGAACTATGCTGTAACTTTAACAACCTTGAGACGAAAATTCAACGTACTGCAAAAACAAATCGACAACCTTGATCAAATGATCAAAGCTTTGGAGATCACCACGGAGAAAGCCTTGGATACCTTCTACACAGACTTCAAAACAGGCAGAGACCTGTCGATTCGAAACGCTAAAATCATTTACAAATTGGCCACCAGACTAAGAGCGTTGGAATATGAACGAGAAAAAGCAAGCACTGGTGACGGAATCGCATAAGCCTGCACGCCGGAATTACCCGCGTCGACGTGTAGACGTGCGCGGCATCGATGAGACCTGGCAGGCGGGTCTTGTTGATATGACGTCGTACGCTGGACAAAACAAAGGCCACAAGTACATGCTCACAGTCATTGATATCTTTTCAAAGTATGCGTCGGCTATACCGATAAAGAGCAAGTCTGGAGATGATGTTACGAAGGCAATGGAGTCTGTGCTTGTCCAAGGACGGGTACCGAAAAATTTACACGTCGACAGAGGAACGGAATTTCACAACTCGAAATTTGAATCACTCATGACACGTTACGGAATCAAACTTTACTCCACGTACAGTAATTTGAAGGCTTCGATCCGTAAACGTTTCAATCGGACGCTGAAAGGTAAAATGTGGACACGGTTCAGCATGAAAGGAAGCTACAAGTGGCTCGACATCTTTTCTGATTTGGTTTCGGCTTACAACAACGTCAAACACCAAACCATCAGAATGAAACCGTCGGATGTCACCGTTGCAAACGAAAGGTTGTTATTACGTCAGGCGTACGGAGGGCTTCGAGCGATACCTACCATATCAGCAAAGTTCAAATCCGACGACAAAGTTCGAATCAGCAAATTCAAAAATGTCTTCGAGAAAGGTTACACTTCCAATTGGACGACTGAAATATTCACGATAAGTCGAGTGGAAAATACTCGTCCTGTGACGTACAAGCTCAAAGACTACCGAGATCAACCCATCGCTGGTGGTTTCTACGAACAAGAGCTCCTCAAGGTTAAACATCCGGATATCTATCTGGTGGAGAAGCTGCTCAAGAAGCGTGGAAGAAAAATATACGTTAAATGGTAGGTTTTGACAATACACACAACAGTTGGATAAACGAATCGAACATGTCACATTTGAATAAACGAATTTTTTTGTAAAAAACGTGTGTGTCTCTTTATTTCATACCCGACACATCATAAGTATGCATCTTTATTTTCTAGACAATCGACAGACATATGCATCGTTGTACAATTTTTTATATTTCGGAGCGTTCTTATTCACTATCCTACATAATAATATTTTATACATCATGGTACAGTTATAAAAATCAAGTCCTACATAATAATATTTCATACATCATGGTATAGTTATAAATTAGATCCTACATAGATTACGATACGGTAATTACAAAGCTAAGGTGCAGGCTTGTAACCCCACGAAAGCGTGTCGGTTGTGTTTTAAAACACGATCCTTTTGTCGTCATTCCAGCTCAGTGCCACTTTCTGCTGTTCTACAGTGTATACCTCATGCTTTCGACTCAATATCAAATGCTGATTTCTAGACAAATTTTCACGTTTCAACGCACATTCCAAATAATCGTTGAAAGTTATTTTTCTCAACGCTGATCCTCTAACACCTTTGGCACGTTTATTGTCTTTCTCATCACCCAAGACCCGGAATGCGTACAATTTAGCTCTCAATCCTACAAATTCCAGCATTATTTTCCCGTTATTCCCGTCTTTCATCAAGCCGAGAACTTTTTTGTTTGATAGAGGCATTCCGTAAACGTTGTCAAGCGGATAATCAGTCGTGTCGAATTTATGCAAGTCCTCCTTCATATTGTAACGTTCGTTGACGTTACGGAAATAAATATGGATCCGCGAGTTTAACTATCAAGTCAAAATCAAGAGCGTGAGTAAAATGTTGTGAAAAAGCTTTAATTGCGTAATACGTGTTTCTTGTTCAAAGTCTGAAACAAGACTGTTTTTACAATAATGTTGGTTGACGCAGCAACCTTATTCTTTTGAAAGACATAAGAGGTTTATAAACGTCTTTTATCTATGATGACTACTAGATCATTGAAGAGGGGGCAAAACGGGTGATTTCACCCTTTGTAACAATATGTTCGTATATGTCGGGGACGGTAAACTTGTAAATCAAACTGTCGGTATCCGTATACATTAATTTCGCTCGGTTGCCAAATTTCTGCTTAATATAATTATAACGAAAATCATAGATATATGTTTTAGACAGATCCGGGTCAATAACCGAAATTTGTTCAAGCTACTGCAGAATTTACGTGTTATTGTTTTTTGACAATCGTCCAGATACGATGATAATTTATCGAGGCTGCTAGGCATGAAACGGTACGAATCTATGAAACGGAACGTTACATCCGTTCCCTTAACGAATTTAGTAAAGGCAATGTACTTTTCTTTATTAACGGGTAATAGTTTAACAGTACCTTCGAATGACGTTGCCAGGGCTTTGATCAAAAAATGCGAATCGTAACCCGACAGATTGTGGAATATCACTGGGATAGTGTGCGAATTTTGGTAATTTAGATTACAGCTGCGGTGAGCAGCACCACGGTACTTTCCCGTGAAATGACAGTGATCCCGATGTTTCACGTCTGTGGGCGTAAACGGTTTTTCACAAATATGACAGACCGCCGATAAATCAAATTCGTTGATCTGATTGAAATTCAGTGGTTCCATCGGTACAACAGTCTTGTAGTATCCCTCTAACGAATGCGCCAATTCCTGTAACACATTCACAAACCATTGGATGCACGTTTCTCCGCGATTAATTTTGAATTTTGAAAGCGAATCGTCAAACGCACAATGCAGATAGTAAGCTATACTATACGGAAAATGCTTCTGATAAATTGTTCTATTTTCCCCAAAACTTTCATGTGTGGGCTGCTGTAAACATTCTAGATCTGCGTCAACGCAGAACAGAACGGTTTCTTTGTGTTGAAAATTTTAAAATTTGAGAATCTTGTCCTCTTCTGCTGGTAAGATAACTTTGGTTTTGTTTAAATTCATGCAATCTACATTGTGTTTGAATAAACACCTTTCAGATTGAAAGTGTGATAGACACCTATCGCACAACCAAGTACGACCATTACGTTTAGAAATTTGGGAACTTGTCAACCGCGATAAATTCCGAATCCATGCAAAATGATGTGTTACATTCTTTTCAATATTTTCCATACCATCATCGTCATCGTCGTTTTTAGACTCTATTACTAAAAGATGGATTGTAGGTTTATCAGACTTGTTTCGACTTAAATGAATGAGTACAATTTCACTACGCTTTTGTTTTTTCGTACTGTCTATACCATAAACGTTAATTGAAAGTTTCTTAAGTTTCTCAAATTTTGGAATCTGGTCTAAAGACATTGGAAAATGCAAACCGTCGTATTGTAGCACTGAGCTGAAATGTGGATATGAAGTGATTCGCTGGGATTGTTGTTGGCTGGAAAGAGGGCTGCGGTGACCGACCAGAGGAAGCAATACGCGTCTCTGTTGCGGATGTTGACGACAGCCGTCTTATCTTGAATGTCTTTGGGTAGTGGTGTGTATGTGAACACACCGCCTCGCAGTGGCACGTACTTGTTGATATTTACAGTCAAACTGATTATTTCGGTCAGCGACCAACCAGAGTCTCTCTCTTGAAAATCTTCCACCTTGGCCAACACTTTTTGCTTTACGTTCTCTTCGAACCACCCGTGTATGTCAGCTGGCTGGACGATGATCTGGTTTCTGGTGTTAAAATATTTCATTTCTTCAACAAGTTCAGCGTTTTTCGTTATATTGAATTTACAACACAAGACACAGTTTGCTTTTAAACTTCCCACTTTTCGTAGCATTTTCTTCAGTCTTGCAACGACGAGGTGTTTCGCATCTCCCAAAAACCTGTTCAAATCTTTATGCCGCAGATTGATAATGGCTCCCATTCGAATTCGGCTCTCGAAAGCTGTCTCCAAATCTTCCCACCGTACTCGATCGCTTCTTCGTCGGCTTCGTAATCCGTCACCCACTTTTTGAATTTGTTGAAATTTGACTGTCAAAGATTTCAGAATTCCAATTGTAGTCAAAATTCTTGTCTTCTCCCCGATCGTTGAGGCGTTGTTGCTTAAGATTTTAGTCAAAAGCCTGGTATTTTGGGTTCTGAATCGAATCTATTTGGAAATCTCTGCCGGTGACGATTTTTCAGATGAAATCTTGAACGCCGTTTCCATAATTTGTATTAATTTCAAACACTTTTCGGAATCCATGTTTCTTCTTCTTTCGATCACGCACTTGACAAAGATAGAGTTACAAAGCTTGGTCTAGAATGACCGCTCTACGCTGACACAGTCTCTTTTATGGGTAAACACCGACGTGACTCACACATTGCCGAAAATTCGTGAACAACCGTATGCAATATTCTTCAGCGAAAAAAATTTTAAGATATTACTCGAACGAACCTGCAGCGCGTGGAAGATAGTAAGACAGTTCTTGGAACTTGGTGAAGAAGTTTCGCACGCCTCATGTACGAGAGAGAGCTGTGAGAGTGAACTAATCGCTAGAGTTATACATGGAACTGTGATAGGCTTAGTAGATATCGTTCTCCAGGAGCGTTATGGGGGTGTTTTACTTTGCCCCACGGTGTCAGTGTCACGATTTCGAGGCCCACGCACTAGTGCAGTAGAACAGAATGAGAAGAATATATCCTGCAAACGTAACCGACAAGTGTCAACCACTTTATGATTTGGTATTAGTTTAATCGTGAACCTAAAACAAATGAAGAAGCTGTACGAAGAGTGGAGTGCTCCGTCCGTCTGATGAATTCATTAGCAGTTGAGCTTGCAAACCATCGAGGTGGGTGATTGAAATCAGTGCACTTATACAGTTTTTTTACCTTGAGTGTACAACAATTTTTGATTTTACTTGAGTGAATAGAAATAATTTAACGTGTGTGCGTTTTTTTTCAAATTATTCTCAAGAAAAAAATGGAGTTCGTAAACATTTTACAACATGTGCGGGTGCCTATAGAGTGGATATTCGAAATACCTTACGATTTTCTGAAACAATCAGTAAGGTTGGCAATGAGCGTGCATATGGCGAACGGTGACCGTAATGACGATAACAACCCTCGAATTGGCGTTATCATTCACCAGGCGGGTGTCGCGGCCCGCCTGGTACGTGATGAAGAGGGGGATTTTCTGTTTCAAAAAATGTAAGAAAATTTTTTATTTAATTTCACAAGTTTTAGAACAAATTTATTTTCCTTTTTTTTCTTTTAACAATGAAAACCTTGAAACTTTTGTGATACATACATGTCTTACGTTTCCAAAATATCATTTCACAACTTTTGGAACAAATTTGATAAATACTTTAGTGTGCGAGAGTGATACATCATATCTTGAATATCCAAAATTATTGTATGTTTCAGAGAGCTGTAAACAACAGCATGCAACGTAGTGGTAGTAGTAGTAGTATATCTAGTTGATGTACAGCAAAAAAAATAAAATCAAAGCTTTATGAAAATGTCTATACAATTTTCTTAAACGTTATGAAACGTAGAATACTTGGAAACTTCTTCAAAACATTTTTTTTTTCTGTTAAGTTTTTGAAATTGGTTCTTGATCACGTTCAGTAGTCGCATGCTCCATGCTGGTAAGAAGGAGACGCTGCACACGTTATCCAGGTACGGTGTACAAATTAAGCGAGAGTCGACGCATCTCTGAATTCAATTTGACCATACTGGCCGCCAGATACTGCAAGAGCAACCGCTCCTCCTCCATTGTCTGCGCCAATTTCTGGTATTGGGTCTCGTCCTTGTTCAGCAGTCGCACAATCCGTGCCGGTGAGAAAACGCTGAATTCATCGTTCAGATCTGTGACGACACGCTGTTCAAACCTCGTTTGGTCTCGTCGAATGTTGGTGACTTTGTAGATTTCGAAAATTTCCAGCTTCGTCAATTTCTTCGTCGGTAGAAATTCGTTCATGCTTGCAACTTTGTTCAGTTTTGTGAAATCCATTTTTTTAAATGTTTAGCAGTTACGTGTTTCTTGATAAATTTAGATTGGCTAACTTTTTTGTCACTTTGTTGAGTTCTGACTTCTGGTTAATAACGGTTTTCAAGTCGTGAGTATTTTTTAAGAACAGATTGATTCGCTGTTTCAGTTCTGCTTTATTTGGAGTTCTCCTCATTAGAGCAGAAGATGCAAAACTGTCTTTCTGACCTGAAATTCAGCCTTTTATAGCCATATTCCGCCCACCAGGCACACAGAATCCTTGAAAAACTTCTAAAAGCTACCGAAATGATGTGTCTTCGATTGTACGTCAGAACCTTCCAGAATTCGACGTCGCACCGCAATCCGTTGTCGGCAGGCCGCTCGCCGTCGAGTCGAAACTCGTCGGACGATTCCGAGTATTGTTTTCGTCGGACGATTCCGAGAATTGTTTGTCTAAAATTCGTTCAAGGCCACAGCGGGTCTTTCAGAATTCAACGTCGCACCGAAATCCTTTGACCGCATGCCGCTCGCCGTCGAGTCGAAACACGTTGGACGATTCCGAGTATTGTTTTCGTCGGACGATTCCGAGAATTGTTTGTCTAAAATTCAATGTCACACCGAAATCCTTTGACCGCATGCCGCTCACCGTCGAGTCGAAACACGTCGGACGAATTGTTTGTCAGTCTAGATTCGTTCAAGGCGGTGAGAATCTTCTCGAACCTTCTCGAAGCTCTCAAAACCTGACACACGCCAGGATTCTCGGTCGAACGTTCGAGGATCCACGGGGTCCGCTCGAACGCCTGAGGACTCACGGAGTGCGCTCGGTAATGCAGTTATCGATCCCGCTCGATGGCATTATTTTCTTCGCCGGCAAAGAGCACAATTTATCCTACAAGGGGTAATACCACGGCACTTTCAGGTATTTTTTACCGACGATCATGGTCATTTGGAAGATTTTTTACCAACAATCATCGTCATTTGGAGGATTTTTTACCGACGATGATGGTCATTTGGGAGATTTTCTTACCGACGAGCGGTCGGCAAAGCACGTTTTATCTTACGAGAGTGGGGGTAACCTTCAAGGGTTTGCGTCTGGGATGCACGTATAGGCGGATTGGTCGGCTCGGTCGATGAAGAAGGTGTTTCTACGCAGAACTCTCCTTGTTATACTACTGAAAAAGCTGAACTCTCTTGATACTTTTATTTTTTTGATTACATTTTTAACATTTTTTACATCGAATAAGATGTTTGCGTTTTTGAATTGAAGCATCTCAGCTCAATAATTACTATATGATTAAAAAAATGAATGACGTTTAATCAGCAAACCACATGTGCTTGACGACACATGCTTCAGACGTATCAATTCATTTCACAACTTTTTGCAAAGGATATGTAGAAGACTATATATTATAACGGGATGCCTGGCTGGCGTACCGACACCTGGGGTTCAGCGCGTGCCTCCTAATATTTTGCTTGGTAAACACAAGCAAAATCTAACTGTCCACTCGATAACCCCGCCACACACCGGGAACCCAATCAAATCACACGATTTACCGTACCCCTTCTTCAGGGAACGCGACCAATCTCTATCCGCGAAAACGGCGTAACTAGAAAATAAGAGTATATAAGACGAGCGCAAACGCGAATCAATCAGAATCTATCATCTATTGAGCCACACGCCCGGGTAGATCTACGAACGATTGGACGCGAGGACCCATCCGTGGTTACATTCACGGAGCATCCCACGTACACGAGGAGCTGGACACCAAGGACCCACGATCAGGAGACGTGGAGTACCCGTGCAAGGAATCCTCGACACCACTTCCCATCAAAGGAGGGCATTCAGCGTACTATTAAATCCTATTTGTTTTCAATAAAATAAATTCCTTAGGTACCAGGGAGCCGTGTCTGAGTGAAGAACAGCATTGCGTCTGACCTCATAGCTCAGATACGGTGATCGTCTCACAATCCCCCGACCCGTAGGTAGGACACCTGAACCCGTCGAGAGTCACGGTGGTCACGGTCATTGCGACTGAATGTCTTAATACAGGTGAAGGTACGTTTGCGTAGAATCCCCTTGCCTTTAACTACCACGCTAGTGATATTCAGTTTTGCCATACGCAAACCGAATCACTATCAAAGTCCTTCTGACTACTATGCTATCACACACGTAATATTCTGTTTCAGTACTATCTAAACGAATAATTATAATATCAAAATCAACTGTCAGCGACGATTCCTCATTATCGAATACCGTCCCTCTGATGACCAGGCTATTACATAAATAATATTGAGTCTACCCATGGGTAAACCTAACTACCATCCGAGTCCTTCCGACTACCTCACTAGCACACGAATAATATTCCGTCTTAGTTCCCACTAAACGAATCATTATCCATCACCAAAACCGACTAGTCAACGATCCAGAATAATCAAATACCGTCCTTCTGACCAATACGCTATCACGCAATTAATAGTCAGTCTTGCCGCAGGCAAACTTCATTAATGTCAGAGCAAATAAGGAAGAACTATCCCTTCCTAAATTATCAAAAATCTCTTAGAGATTACCAGAAGAATAAGTTCACAACCTTTCATCCTGTCTCTTATCCCGCCTCACGGGAACAAAACATTGACGTATAATTGCTATATTTCCTTTCCCGAAATAAATAATTTCGCATCACGAGTCAACCTCTCAGAGCGATCTATCTGTGCGTGCTTCACACTCACAGATCAAGTTTGACCCTCAACCGTTTACACGGCCTATGATGATGGGTTTATTCCACTCGTGCCTGTGCACATGAGGGTGAGAAAACAAATTCTGAGGCTATCTCGAAAAACCAAGTTGGAGTGGTCAAACTATTCGGGCTGTTCCCGGAGTTAATCAGACAATTAACAATGAGCATCCTTCTTCACCTCCCTTCCGTGTCCAGAGACCGAATCCTGCAGCTCTATTCCAGAGACAGGAAACTCTAAAAACAAATACATCATTCGAGTATGCGCTAAATATCACACATAGCGTGTGAAGTTTTGGCGAAACAAAGCCCGCGAATAAACTGTACGTCTCATTGGAGAAAGCGTGCAAACTCGAAACGTTTCAATATACATTATTATATGAGAGCGGACTTGTTTCAAATTTTTGTACATAATTTTTTTATGTATTTTTTGAGTTTCATAAAGCTACTTACTTAAATGTACTTGTCTCCAGTTTTTTTACACCATTTTTGGTGTTTTTGGGGTTTATTTCACGACTTTTTGCAAACTAATGCTATTTTTGATATTCAAAATCGCCGGAAATTCTAAAAAAAAAATTTATATGTATTCTGAAAAACCATTGAATTCATTTCATATGAAATAAAAGAAATTACTAGAGATCAGTTGGACTTCCGTTTCCGTTTTGAATGTGAGTGGTAGGTGTGCGAAAGAGTGTGAGTGAAAAGGCGAGAATTTAGCAGGATAGCAAAGGTGAGGAGAAAAGGAAATAGGACAGAGAAGGAGCGGGGAAGACATAGATGGGAGGTCGGGTGAAGGGAATAGGGAGGCAGGAATAGGAGGGAAGGGCAGTTGAAAAAGAAAGAAGGGGGAGAGTTTTAAGGTTAGGCAGAAAGAGCAGGCGGACGGCAACGATTCGGATAAGATAAGAAGAGGCGGTGACATCTAGGGAGTAAGAAGGGGGATAGAGTAGAGACAGGTAGGCTGCAGATAGATAAGGTAGGGAGCGGTGACGGAGAGAAAGAATATGAGTAACGCGGGTGGCCAAAAAGAAGGGGCGAACAGGGAAGAGGAGGAGAAAAAGAAAGGTAGGCCGGGGGCAGTAGCAGCGTTAGGGAGGGATAGGAGGCATAGCCTGGGATCGACGGTGACGGTGCTAGACTTATGGAAGAGAAAGCGGGAGGAGGAAGGGGAAAAAGGGGAGGAGGATGTAGACGAGATGCAGGAAAGAGAAAGAGTATTTGGGAAAAGCAGGAAAGTGCACCGGTCGCCGGAGGGTAAGACAGGGGAGGAAGGGAAGGCAGAGTAAGGGGGTATACAGGATATGCTAAGGTTGATTAGGGAAGAGCTAAAGATAGGTCTAGAGGAGGTCAAAGGGCAGGGAAGGGGGATCAGGGAAGAAATGGGAAAGATTAAAGGCGAAATGACTAGAAGGGAAGAGCAGTGGGAAGTAGAGAGGGGGGAGATGAAGGAAATGATAAAGGATCTAGGTAAAAGACTAGAAGAGGTAGAAGAGAGGAGAGGGGGGGAGATGGAAAGGGTGAAGGAGAGGCTGATAGAATTAGAAAAGAAGAGTGCAGAAGGAGGGGGGGAAAGGCAGGTACAGGGGAATGCGGAAGTGGCGCAGGTAACAGTAGATAGGTTAAAGGAGATGGAGTGGGCCATAGAGAGGAAAGAAAGGGAAGAAAGAAGGGGAAATATAGTAGTGAGAGGAGCGAGACAAGAGAAGAGAAGAGAAAAGGAAGGGTTGAAAAAGATTTTGCAGTTGATAGGGGTAGAGGTCAAGGTAAAGGATATGTGGGAGGTAGGCGCGAAAAAGGGGGGAGAAAAGGGGATATGGATAGCAAGACTAAGAAATAGGGAGCAAAAGAGGCATGTAATGGGGGGAAAAAGCCTACTCAAAGGGAGGGAGGAGAGAATAGACGAGGACCTCACCTGGGCAGAGAGGAGACTGAAATGGAAGTTAAGGGAGATAGCAGCTATTGAGGAGAGAAGGGGAAACAGAGTAAGAATAGGGTATGCAAAGATCTGGATAGAAGGGAAAATGTGAAAGTGGGATGAGATAGGAGAGGTGCTTAGGGACGGTACAGGGAGAGCGAGGGACGGGGGGCAAAGGGAGGGGAGGGGAAAAGTAGGGGAAAGCGATAGGGAAAGGTCAGCAAGCGAGGAAATACAAGAGGGAAGTATAGAAGCACAGGGAAGGGTACATAGGGAAAGGCAGTCGGGGGAATGGGTAGTGGGGGGGGGGACAGAGGCAGGTGGGGAGGGAGATAAGGAGGAGAGAGAGGAAAGTAGGCGAGACAGAAAGGGAGGGGTGGAAAGTAGCTTTTTGGAATGTGGCGGGGCTCGCGAGAAAGGATGAAGATTTCTGGAGGGGGCTAGGGGAGTGGGATGTAATATTTCTAATGGAGACATGGATAGAAAAGAAGGGGTGGGAAAGGATTAGAAATAAGTTGCCAGTAGGGTATAAATGGGAAGTGCAGTAGGCGGTTCGAAAAAATAGAAAGGGAAGAGCAATAGGCGGAATGCTGTCAGGGGTAAGAAGGGAGATGGTAAGTGGGGAGGAAGGAAGGGCAGAGGTAAAAGAGGGCATGATAACAAGGAAAATAAGTGTAGGGGGGGAAAAATGGGTAGTAGTAGGAATATACATAAATGGGGATCTAAAAGAGAAGATAGGGGAATTGAAGGAGCGGGCAGAAGAGATAGAGGAAGGGGTAAAAGTGCTAGTGGGGGGTGATTTTAATGCCAGGACAGGGCAGGAGGGGGGAGGATGCTGGGGAGAAGGAGAGGAGGAGAGTAGGAGTAGGAAATCAAAGGACAGGAAAATAAACTTGGAAGGTAGGCAGCTGGTGCAATTTTTAGATGAGACAGGATGGGCAAAAATGAACGGGAACATAGAGGGGGATGAGGAGGGGGAATTTACGTATGTAGGAGGGGCGGGGGTGACGGTGATAGACTACGCTATAGGAGACATCGAGGTAAGGGATAGGGTCAAAAGGATAGAGATTGGGGATAGGGTTGACTCGGATCATCACCCGGTAATAGTGTGGTTGAGGGGGGCAGTGGCTAGGACAAGGAAGGGAAAAAGAGTAGGGGGAACTAGTAGAGGAGACTGGACGGAGGAGGGTAGGATGAGGTTTAGAACAGAAGTCAAATGGGAGGGGATAGGAGAAGTGGATGTAGGTAAAGAGATAGAGAAAAGAATAAGGGAGTTTAGACGAGCCTTAGATGTAGGAGGGAGGGGGAGGGAAGCGAAAAAGGGATGGTGGGATGAGGAATGTAAGCGAAAAAAAGCGGAAGTTAGGCAGAGTCTAAGGAAATGGAGAAAGGGGGAGGGGGAAGGGGAAGCGTATAGAAAGGAAAGAAGGGAGTATAATAGGCTATGCGAGGAGAGGAAAAAGAAAGAAAATGAGGGATTCATAAAAGAAGCAGCGGAAGCAAGGACAGAAAGCAAGGTATGGGAGATAGTTAATAGGGAAAGAAAGAAGTGGAAGAGGGTGAATGAGAAAATAGGAGATCAGGAGTGGAGGGAGTATTTCATGGGATTATTAGGCGGGGTAGAAAGCAAGGTAACAGAAGGCGGGGAGACGGTAAATAGGAAGGGGGACGGGGAAGGGGAGCTGCAGAGGGAAGAGATTAAAAGGTGATAGGAAAGCTGAGGGATGGAAAGGCACCAGGGGGGGGATGGAATAGTTAGCGATGTATGGAGGTATGGGGGGGAAGAAATGGAGCAGTGCATATGGAAAACATGTAACAGAGTTTGGGTGGGGGAGGACTGGCCAGAGGATTGGAGGGAGGGATTGATAGCGCCGATAGTTGAGAAGGGGGAGGGGAAAAGGGTAGAAGAGTATAGGGGGGTGACTTTGATGCCAACTCTATATAAGGTGTATGCGATGGCATTAGCGGATAGGTTAGAAAGAGAGGTAGAGGAAAAGGGCTTGATACCGCGAAACCAAACGGGTTTCAGAAAAGGCATGGGTACAATTGACAATATATATGTACTAAATTATTTAATCAATAGGCAGGTGGAAAAGGATAAGGGAAAGATGGTGGCGTTCTTTGTGGACCTGAAAGCGGCTTTCGATTCAGTGAACAGGAAGGTGCTGAGGGAGACTATGGAAAGGAGAGGGGTGAGGGAAGGGCTAAGGGTAAGGATAGAGGAAATTTACAAGGAAACAAAGAGTCGAGTGAGGAGCGGGGGAAAGGTAGGAGAGGCGTTCTGGACAGCGAGGGGGGTAAGGCAGGGATGTCCGCTCAGTCCGCATGTGTTCAACCTGCTGCTGGCGGACTTAAAAGAGGAAATGGGGAGAGGGAGAAGGGTTGGGGGGGTGGAGTTAGCCGGCGGCAGGGTATGCACATTAGCTTATGCGGATGATATAGTATTACTAGCGGAAAGTGAAGAGGAAATGGAGGTAATGATTAGGAAGTTAGAAAGGTATATGGATAGAAAAAGGCTGACGGTAAATGTAGGGAAATCAAAGATTATGAGTTTTAGGAAAGGAGGCGGTAGAAGGAAAAACATAGATTGGAGATGGCAAGGGAAAAGGATAGAGGAGGTGAAAGAGTTCAGCTATTTAGGGTATAGAGTAAAGTGCAATGGGGGACAGGAATCACAGGTGAAAGAGAGAGTACGGAAGGCAGGGGTAGTAATGAGGCAGGTATGGGGAATAGGAAAAAGAAGGTTTGGGAGGGATTGGGAAAAAAGGATTTGGCTATTTGACAGGCTAGTATGGACGGTAATAGAGTATGCATCGGAGATATAGGGGTGGAGGGAGTGGAGGGTGGTTGAGGCGGTACAGGATAGATTTTTGAGATGGACATTAGGAGTGGATGGGAGAACACCGGGATATCCAGTAAGGGAGGAACTGCAGAGGGAGAAGCTAAGGATTAGGGCAGGGAGAAGGGCATGGAATTTTGAAAGGCAGCTGGAGAGAGGGGAGGGTAGCGAGTTAGCTAGGAGATGCTGGGAAGAGATAAGGGACAAGGCAGAAGCTGGGAGGCAGGGATCGAGGTGGGAAAGAGAAAGGGAAAGTTTCTTTGCGGAAAGGGGAGCAGAGAGTAGAGAGGTAGTCGCGAGAAGGGAGAGGGGCGAGATGGAGTTTAGAGAAATAGAGGAAAGAGAGAGGGAAGAACAGAGAAAAGAGAGGTGGGAGAAAATAAGGGAATCGAGGCACAACAGATGGTACAGGCTAGTGAAAGGAGAAGGGATACCAGGATATCTGGGAAAGGGATGGGGAGAAAGCAGGTGGATAAGGGTGGCAAGATTTAGATTAGGAAGCGAGATGAAGGAGGCAAGGTACTAGGAAGAAGAGGAAAAGAGAAGGTGTAGGGTGTGCGGGGGGGAGGAGGAAACATGGGAGCACGTATGGGAAAGGTGCGTAGGCTGGGATAGAAGGGAGGAAAGCTAGCAGGAGGTGGTGAGGGAGATGTTTGGTGAGGAGGGGGTGGGAGAAGTCTGGATGAGAGAATTGGAAAGGATCAGGGATGTACAAGAGAATGAAAGATTGAGAGATGAATGGGAAATGGAAGTCGATTAGGATAGGGACGATTTAGGGAATAGAATAAGGTAAAATAGGATAAGGTTAAGTAAAGATAAGGATAAAAAATAAGAAAAGGATAAGAGGGAAAGTAAGGAAATGGCAAGGCAATGGCACAAGGCACAGGCAATTAGAAATCAAGTAAGGATAAGGTAGGAAGTAAGAATAGGGTAAGAGTAGGTTAAGAAAACATGTAAAATATTGTAAAGGAAGAGGAAAAGGGAAGTCCTTGTAACCCCAAGGGGAGCAATAAATATTACATACATACATACTAGAGATCAGTTGAACAAATTTTTGCTTAAACAATTTATTACTTGGATAATGGAAAGGAATGAATACCAATTAAAAAAAACAACAAAGTTGGTTTGTATTATATAGAATGAGGCTCTGTTAAATTTTTTCCATCAAATCTTCATTCATATATCTCTTTTCATTTCGCTCATTATTTTACTCACTACGAGCCTACGTACAAAATCCGGAGGCCCAAACATTTCATATTCATTCGTTATCGTATTGATATAATGTTTCATATAAATTATTATATCATACGATAACGAATGGATATGTTGAATTTGTATAGAATGCCCCATATATACACCTGATCCACCCAGTGTGTGTTGGAACGTTGGGGTTAGCCGCTCATGGCCGACGGTGTGTGGTGTGGGTGCGTCCGTGAGCGAGCGTTTTGCCGTGTGGGTATGCCCGCGCAACTACGTTCTAACTCACCTACGAGCACCGCACACACGCAAATAACAGAGAACGTGCGATCTGTATTATCCACCAAGATCATATTTATGATCATCATGTTAGTGTAGCCTTAAAGGAACTCTGCAGCATCGACGGAGTGCGGCTGACTTCAGTCTCGTTGCCGGGTGTCATGGCGACTTCCATGCGTAAATAATCATAATAATGAAAAGTGTGCGATGACGACGAAATTCTATAATAATGAATGAAACGAAGTCGATCATGTTTTAAAGCTATATCGGCGATATTCTTATAGCCACAGCCTTCGTTATAGTCTCAATCGAAAGAAAAAAAAAAGAAAAAATATACACTGGTGGATTTTTTTCGAGACTCTATATTTCGTTGGTTATGAGGAAAATAAATTTTTGTATTTAGATATAGTCCTGTGTATAAGCAAGTTGTGCGGAGTAAGAGTGTCGCGGGCTGTCGAGAAAATCTTCTTGTCTCGAGTCGCTACCGCGACTCTTGATCGTAGTTACATATATTTACACTGAAAGGTATAAATCAATAAATGATCGTTACATAAACAAACATATTATTACAAATTGAACATAAAATAATGCATGAATTAATACGCAACGTACAGATGTCATCTGTTAACCAATTATCTGGAATCTTAAAGGACCCTATGAAGCCTGATCCAATTTTTGATGGAAATGAAGAGCAGTTGTTATTAGATGAATGCATATTTCTAGTTAATTTAAAATTCGAAAGTGTTTCCATAAATTTAACAAATTAAAGAAAATCGCCTTCTAATCAATTAGTTTTCCGGCGAATGTAATGTTGTCAACAATACAGCAGTCCCGTAGGGATTCATCTACAATATCTAAGGCTTTTTTCGGTATTATAGAGGCCTTATCCCAAATGGTCACATTCTTACAATTTTCTCGTATCAGATTTCTCAAAGACTCTCCATGCGCAAAGCGCTTGTGAGGTCGCTTGTGCTACCTCACATTGATTATTGTTGTCTGCTATTTACGGATATAACGCTTGAGTTGGACCTTCTGCAGAGGGCATTAAGGTGCCGCTGACCTGGATCTAAAAGTTGTAATCGATCGAAGCGCCCTCTGCGTGAGCTTTCTCGGTTCCAAACCATTCAAAGGTGGTACTCTCCACCGGGGAGTAGCGCAACACAATATTAGACGAAACGCGGTCGGTAAAAGGCCTGAATCTGAGTCGGTAACCATACCACCAGGTTGACCCGAATTTCGCATGCAAATGATGACGTCATGTGTGTAGCGATTGCTTCACGACCGAACTGATTATTTTGATAGTTTTACGGTGAATATAGCAAATTCAATTTATTGTTCCGTGAAACACCCTTGAATATGGGACAGTCTTTGACGAATCGGAGAGATTTAGATAAAAATCGACCGACACAATTTTGATGTAGCTTCAAATTGTTTCACGGGTTCTATATCGAAAAAATAGGGATACGTATTCGAGAATTTTTTATTTCACATATTTCGTAGAATAGAGGGGATCGAAAATTTTATAATTTGGTGTTTTTTGGCTTGGAAGACTCACTTTCAAAAATTCATAACGCCGATTCTATTTGAGCTGGAAAGTTCGTTTTTTTCATCTCAAAGCTAATGAAATGAATTTTATTACAACAATTCTTTCATTAACGATTATTCCGAAATTTATACTGTTATAAACAAATAATATGTTTTAATCGATCTTTAACAATTGCCCCAACCTCGTAGCGAGTTCTTAGCACAACCATCGTAAGTAGTGTATATATGAGAGTTCTAACTCAAAGATGGCGGCGCTCCCCCCTAGTTCCCCCCTAGCTCCCCCCTAGCCCTCCCCCCCCCTGACTCGCGGCGCATCTCCTCTGACGCGCCCCCCCCCCCCCCCCCGGTCATTTTTGGCGGCTATTCCCATAGGATTTGACACACACACGCACGCACACACACACACACACACACACACACACACACAAAATAATTCCTGTCGAGACTTGTTTGGCGCCGGAAAGCCGCACATAAATCAGATAAGGCAAGAACCCGCTAGATCTATTGAAAAAATTCCAGGAAATGACCCCTGAAGGAAGGTTTAAAATGGCGTTTTGAATGCTTTTAACAATTTTTTTATTTAACACCAATTACATTTAGTTTTCTTATTGTATTCTCAATTATCTTATTCTAAATTTTAACGAGTGAAATTATACATATCATTTTCAATATCCATATTAATTAAACATATTGTTATTCCAAAATTGACTTAAACCAATTTTTTAACAGTACCACTGATCGGATTATATTCAACAATGCGATCATGCAAGATCATGCAGTAGGCAGAAGTGTGTGGTGGGAACGTAGTGCTAGAGTCAAATTCCAATCGAATGTCCACAGGTCCCCAGTTTTCAATGTTTCGTTCTGCTTGGAGCAATCGATGACGATAAGGGGAGCTTGGTTTGTAAATTCACGCCTCGATAGCAAAGGCCCAGCTTCTTTCTTATAGTAGCTCATTTGAAACCGAACATACATATCATAGAGAATGGCGGGGGATGTGCAGGCTCGGACTTGTTCGCTATAAAGAGTCGTAAAACCCAAAACTGTGTGTACACATACCATCCGGTGAAGAGCGGGCAAGATAAGATTTTTCTTACACCAAACACTGTTCGCTACCTGCTTTTCGTTGACCGATTTTTCACACCACATGGCCCACGCTGCTTAAAGACTCATAAAACTCAAAAACTACATTAGGCGGCGGTGGGTTCGTAGAGAGGGGGAGGGGGAGGGGGTGAAAACCTGTTCCAACACGCTTCAAGGCAAGATGCAGCTGCGGAACTGGGTGACTTCAAACTGGCAGATAAACCGCAAAAATTTAGGGATGGTGGGGGCGGGGACTGCGGACCCCAGCCGTCTTTCGCGTCATTTTTTACATGAATTTCATCATCTCTGCAGAGTCGGGAGGGCAATAAAACCCAAAAATTTAGGGATGGCGGGTCGGATAAAGGGCGGACCCAGTCGTCTCTGACATCATTTTTTCCTCCGAGATGCGCAGAACGCAGTGCGCACCGCATCTCTGACGTCATTTTACCCTCCGATATGCGCAGAACGCAGTGCGCACAGTTCCCAAATTCTTGCGATCTATCGGCCTATATACATATAAGCTCAACGCATCCGATGCAGACTCGTCAGTCTTACACGATACGTGCAAGTCAAAAAAGTTATACAAAGTTCAGCTTATATCAACGTCAAAGTCATGGCAGTCGAAGCGTATATGGGACTTGCGGAGCAGATGGAGAGGACGTACAATTTGCTGAGAGAGCAACCACCCGGAGAAGAGAATGACGCCGTCATCAATCATTGGGCTGATATTGGAATTGCGAATATCCAAGTTCTGCGCGATATTTCCATGCAACGAGGAACAACCGTTGGTGCGAAAATACGGATCCAACATACGATCGCACTCCTGCAATCTTGGGTGACGAAGATCAAGCAGTTGCAGCAGCGCACAGTGGTGACGGGTGGAAATATCGGTACTCCTGCGGGTGTACAATGGGACGACGTGGATAGCGCTTTTGCCAGCCGAATCAGAACGGGGGTTATCACAAATCTCCGTCATAAAAATTTGGACGCCTTTCTGGACGATGTGCAGCGCGTCGTCACCGAGAAGTTGGAGCTGATACTGCGCGAGGAGGGAAATGTGAAGGTTAACCTCATATTATCGTGCAAATTCGAAAATGCCAAGCACGAAGAGATCTCCACCGAAGTTAAGAGTTTCAACACCACCAACGTGGCGATTCTCCTCCCATCAAGCGATATAAATGGTTGGTTTACACGTGCACGGGGTGATCTGCAGTCAAAGGTGGAAGATTTCGAGCAACGCGATTCCGGCTGGAGTATGATTGAGATCCTTAACATCGCTGTAAATATCAATCGCTACCAGCCTCTCGCCGCGGGGGCTTCAACATTCGTCGAGCTGCCCCAAGACATTCGACATAAAAAGGCTGTGATTAACGTGAGGAACGAGGACGAAAGATGCCTTCTCTGGTCCGTCACAGCAGCCCTCCACCCGGTCAAGATCAACGCCGATAGGACTAGCCGTTATCATCGATATATTTTCGAGTTGGACTGTACAGGTATCAAATTCCCTGCTACTCTACATGATGTGAAAAAGCTTGAGAGATTGAATAATTTGCGCATCAATGTATATGGAATAGAATCTCAAACTTTTTCGCATCATGCAAAATCAAATAAAAGCGTCATCGTGCCAATTTATTTGAGTAAAAATTTGCATAGCGTAAACATTGACACGATCCATCTTCTAATGGTTGAGAGTAATCCGGAAGACGATATGACTGGTGAGTTTGCACCGAGATTCCACTTTGCTTGGATTAAAGATCTTTCCCGATTGGTGAGCAAACAATTGTCTGATCATAATGGCCAGCTGTTTTTATGTGACAGATGTTTGTGCCACTTTAGCGTGAAACACGCCTACGACAATCATCGGCAAGATTGTATTACGCTAAATAAAGTACGCATGGAATTTCCCAAGTGTAAAGATTTAGTATTTTCCAATTTTCAAAACAAAGGCACCGTTCCATTTGTCGTATACGCCGATCTCGAATGTATATTAATCCCTGAACCTATAGATGAATTTGAAACTCGTAAAACTTGTGAAATTCAAAAGCATATCCCGCACAGTGTAGCGTACTATGTACATTGCGCGTACGATGAGACTTTATCGAGGTTCCACGGTAAACGCGGTGTTGATTGCATAGATTGGTTTATGCAACAGCTTAAAGATTTATCAATTCAAGTAGAGTCACGCATCAAAAACATAATTCCGATGAAGTCTCTTACCCAAGTGCAACGCGATCGTCACATGCGCGCAAAGAATTGTTATATTTATGAAAAACCGTTTACCCCTGAGGAGAAAAAGTGTTACGATCACTGTCACTTCACGGGTAAATATCGTGGTCCTGCTCATAATCGGTGTAATTTGAATTTCAGAGAGTCGCACACAATTCCAATAGTTTTCCACAATTTGTCCGGTTACGATTCTCAATTTTTAATAAAATCCCTCGCGTCAACTTTTCCCGGTAAAATTACACTGCTACCCATAAATAAGGAAAAATATATATCCTTCACGAAACGCGTCGATGGAACAATGATGCACTTGAGATTCATCGATTCGTTCCGATTTATGGCTAGCAGCATCGATAAACTTTCCACATATTTGACCGATACCGATAAACACATAACACGCAAATTTTATAATAACCCGACTCAGTTCAGTTTGATGACCCGCAAAGGCGTTTTTCCCTATGAATACGTCGATTGTTGGGGGAAACTCGATGAACCGCGATTACCTGCAAAGAAGCATTTCTACTCGCACCTCTGCGATGCAAATATTTCAGACATCGATTACGAGCACGCGAAAACTGTTTGGAGGGAATTCCATTTAGAGTCATTGGGGGGCTATTCAGATTTATATTTAAAGACCGATGTTCTTTTGCTTGCCGATATTTTCGAAAATTTCCGCGCTAGCTGCTTCAAAACATACAATTTAGATCCGTTGCACTACTACACTGCACCGGGGCTTGCTTTTGACGCGATGCTCAAGCATACTAATGAAAATTTGCAACTTTTAGACAACCCTGAAATGGTGTTATTTATTGAAAGAGCCATTCGAGGCGGCGTAGCGCAATGTTCTAATCGACACGCTCGGGCCAATAATAGATTCATGGGAACAGATTTTGATCCAAACAAAGCGGAATCGTATCTCATGTATTTTGACGTGAATAACCTGTACGGTGCAGCTATGAGCGTGCATTTACCAATCGGTTCGTTCGAGTGGGAGTATCAGCAGATCGATATAACGAACCATCCGGACGATTCGCCGATCGGTTACTTTCTGGAGGTAGATTTGGACTACCCTGTAGAACTCCACGAGGATCACAAAGACTTACCTCTTTGTCCCGAACATTTTACTCCCCCAGGTAGTAAAAATGCCAAACTCGCGACCACCCTTCACCCCAAAACAAAGTATATATTGCACTATAGAAATTTGAAACAGTGCTTGAGTTTAGGATTGAAATTAACGAAAGTGCATAGAATTTTGAAGTTTGCGCAATCTCCATGGCTCGAGCCTTACATCACGCTCAATACAGACATGCGTAAGCAATCTAGGAATGAATTTGAGAAAAACTTTTACAAACTCATGAATAACGCTGTGTTCGGCAAGACTATGGAGAATGTGCGAAATCATAAAGATGTTAAATTGGTTACAAAATGGGAGGGAAAAGGTGGTGCGAGAACGCTTATTGCCCGAGCAAACTTTCACAGCTGCACCGTATTTGACACTGATATGGTTATCATTGAAATGAATCGTGTCAAAGTTCACTTCGCCAAACCTATTTACGTCGGCGCATCAATTCTAGATCTGTCAAAAATCTTTCTCTACGATTTCCACTATAATTATATTAAAACCAACTTTTCGAATAAACAGGCTAAATTGATGTATACCGACACAGACAGCCTTATTTATCAATTCAATGTGCCTAATATCTACGATATCATCAAACGTGATGTAGATACAATGTTTGACACCTCTGACTATCCGCCCGACAATGTGTATGGTATTCCCCTTAAAAACAAAAAACAACTAGGGCTAATGAAGGATGAAAATAATGGTAAAATTATGACAGAGTTTGTGGGACTGCGAGCAAAGCTGTACACATTTACTACGATGGGTGAGGATGGGGAAAAATATGACAGTGGCGTAAAAGTGAGTAAGCGTGCCAAGGGTGTAAGAAATTCATCGATGAATAGCATCACGTTTGATGATTATAAGCGCTGTCTGACGGCTTACCGAGAGTTGACTCTTCCACAGTGTTTAATACGCAGCAAAAAACACGAAGTAAGCACGATATTACAAAAAAAATTGGCTCTGAGTTGGCAGGATGACAAGCGGCAATTGATACCTGGACAGACCGACACCGTACCTTGGGGTTTTGTCCCAGCCCCCCAATAGCTATAGGATAAACTGTAGACATAGAATTGATGTAAATATTTGATGTTTGACGCCTCGAACGATCCACCATCGGGCGGAAACGTTTCACCATCAATACGATATTTAATGGATTTAAAAATGTGAATTCATATACTTAACAATTATTTATTTATTATTATTATTAATATATCGAGCAATTACGCATATTTATTTGTTTACCGCGAGAAAAGTTTTCAGAAAATGAAAAAAAATTTTCAGGAAACGAAAAAAACTTTTCAGAAAATGAAAAAAACTTTTCAGAAAACGAAAAAAAGTTTTCAGAAAACTTTTTTCCCATTTGATTAACACGTAAAAAAAGTTTTCAGAAAATGAAAAAAAGTTTTCAGAAAATGAAAAAAACTTTTCAGAAAACGAAAAAAAGTTTTCAGAAAATGAAAAAAAGTTTTCGAAAAAATAAAATGTGTAATAATCGTATGGCAAAATTGCATATTATCATTATTATTATAACTATTATTATTATCATTATTATTATTATTATTATTATTTTCGTAGTACAGAGTATGGCACATGTGCGCACAAAGGAGATAAAATGTGGAAATATTTGTATATTCAAAATCTTTTATTGTAATTCGGAAAATACATACAAATTATGTTACATGTCTGTTTTATTTATCCAACTATTGTGCGAATTATCAAAACCCAACCACTTCACATAGAACAGATTCCCCCGTTTGCGTAACACTTTCTCCACAAGGTAGCCGTCGGGATATTTCACTTTGGTGAGCTCTTCCTCGTAGAAGCCCCCCTCGATGGGATGATCTTGATAATCGGTAAGTTTGTAGGTGGGTGGATTGGTATTTTTCACCTCACTCACGGTGAATATTTCTGTCGTCCAATTGGGTGTATAGCCTTTTTCGAATACATTCTTGTACTTGCTGATTCGAACTCGATCGCCTACACTGAATTTCCGCGCTCGATCACTTCGTTTGATTTGCCGAGGCTTGTACACGCTACGATACAGCTGTTTTTCATTCTCCGTGCTAACATCCTGTAAGTTTTATTCAAATCGTGCGATGTTTGGTGTTGTTGTAGGACTTCATTAAATCATCCAAAATATTAATCCACTTGTGAAATCCTAGGAGAGTAAACCACATCCACATTTTATTTTTTCAATGTTCGACTAAAAACGTTCGCATATCGGCGCCTTTTTGTTGCTGAGTGTCAAATACATGTTGATATTGTGCTGCATCATGAGGGCTTTCAATTTGCTGTTGTGAAATTCTTTGCATTGATCAACGTATAGATGTGCAGGTATACGGCTCTGGGTTAGTACAGATTTCATAGCAGCAGCCGCATCTTTCCCCCCCACCACGGATGAGGATGAAACAAAAATGTGACAACGGTGTTAAAGTGGGTAAGCGTGTCAAGGATGCGAAAACTGCAACGATAAATAACATCACGTTTAATGATTATAAGAACCGTCTGAGGGGCTTACCAAGAGTTGATCAACCCCACAGTGCTTAATACGTAGTAAAAAAATGCGAGGTTAGCTCCAATGTACTGAAAAATTGATCATGAGTTGACAAGACGGTAATATGCAACCGATACCTGGGCAAACAGGCATCAGAACTTGGAGGGTGTGCTGCAACCCCGCAATAAACTAGCCGTAGGCTGGAACTGAGGGCATAGAACCGTTGTAAATATATGCGTTTGACACCCATGGCGATAGTTCATGAAGCAGAGACGTTTCGCCGGCAATACGATATTGAGCAGATCGAAGTTTTAAAATTCGAATACCGTGTAAATTCATGTATTCATCAATTATTTATTTATTTATTATTAATATATTGAACAATTATTCATATTTATTCGTTTACCACGAGAAAAGTTTTCAGAAAATGGAAAAAAGTTTTCAGAAAATGAAAAAAAGTTTCCAGAAAAAAACGAAGAAAAATTTCAGAAAACGAAGAAAAAAATTTCAGAAAATGAAAAAAAAGTTCATCAAAAAAATAAAATGAGCATTAATCGTATCGAAAAATTATAGATTATCATTATTATTATTATCATCATCATTATTATCATCATTTGAAGGCCTTTGATCACGGCAGGCGATGGTGGAGGTGTCCCCTGCTACCAGGGTCCGGCACTATCGACGTCGAGGCCGCCTGCAGCCCCTCTCTTCCGCAGTCTAGGAGGACCGTGATCCTCGCCCCTTCCAAGGTCGTCGCAAGAGCTGTCATTGCTCGCGTAGTAATGACCCCTGGATTTAGAGTTCGCATGATTGAGCTACGCATACGACGTCCTAGCGCGGAGCTTCAGGGGCGGCTGTGTCCTAGCATTTCACAAGTGGACTAATATTTTGGCTGTGCCGCCCTGAAGCTGCACGCCAGGACGTCGTATGCGTAGCTCAATCATGCGAACTCTAAATCCAGGGGTCATTACTACGCGAGCAATGACAGCTCTTGCGACGACCTTGGAAGGGGCGAGGATCACGGTCCTCCTAGACTGCGGAAGAGAGGGGCTGCAGGCGGCCTCGACGTCGATAGTGCCGGACCCTGGTAGCAGGGGACACCTCCACCATCGCCTGCCGTGATCAAAGGCCTTCAAATGATGATAATAATGATGATGATAATAATAATAATGATAATCTATAATTTTTCGATACGATTAATGCTAATTTTATTTTGTTGATGAACTTTTTTTTCATTTTCTGAAAACTTTTTTTCGTTTTCTGAAAAGTTTTTTTCATTTTCTGAAAACTTTTTTTCATTTTCTGAAAACTTTTTTTACGTGTTAATCAAATGGGAAAAAAGTTTTCTGAAAACTTTTTTTCGTTTTCTGAAAAGTTTTTTTCATTTTCTGAAAAGTTTTTTTCGTTTCCTGAAAATTTTTTTTCATTTTCTGAAAACTTTTCTCGCGGTAAACAAATAAATATGCGTAATTGCTCGATATATTAATAATAATAATAAATAAATAATTGTTAAGTATATGAATTCACATTTTTAAATCCATTAAATATCGTATTGATGGTGAAACGTTTCCGCCCGATGGTGGATCGTTCGAGGCGTCAAACATCAAATATTTACATCAATTCTATGTCTACAGTTTATCCTATAGCTATTGGGGGGCTGGGACAAAACCCCAAGGTACGGTGTCGGTCTGTCCAGGTATCAATTGCCGCTTGTCATCCTGCCAACTCAGAGCCAATTTTTTTTGTAATATCGTGCTTACTTCGTGTTTTTTGCTGCGTATTAAACACTGTGGAAGAGTCAACTCTCGGTAAGCCGTCAGACAGCGCTTATAATCATCAAACGTGATGCTATTCATCGATGAATTTCTTACACCCTTGGCACGCTTACTCACTTTTACGCCACTGTCATATTTTTCCCCATCCTCACCCATCGTAGTAAATGTGTACAGCTTTGCTCGCAGTCCCACAAACTCTGTCATAATTTTACCATTATTTTCATCCTTCATTAGCCCTAGTTGTTTTTTGTTTTTAAGGGGAATACCATACACATTGTCGGGCGGATAGTCAGAGGTGTCAAACATTGTATCTACATCACGTTTGATGATATCGTAGATATTAGGCACATTGAATTGATAAATAAGGCTGTCTGTGTCGGTATACATCAATTTAGCCTGTTTATTCGAAAAGTTGGTTTTAATATAATTATAGTGGAAATCGTAGAGAAAGATTTTTGACAGATCTAGAATTGATGCGCCGACGTAAATAGGTTTGGCGAAGTGAACTTTGACACGATTCATTTCAATGATAACCATATCAGTGTCAAATACGGTGCAGCTGTGAAAGTTTGCTCGGGCAATAAGCGTTCTCGCACCACCTTTTCCCTCCCATTTTGTAACCAATTTAACATCTTTATGATTTCGCACATTCTCCATAGTCTTGCCGAACACAGCGTTATTCATGAGTTTGTAAAAGTTTTTCTCAAATTCATTCCTAGATTGCTTACGCATGTCTGTATTGAGCGTGATGTAAGGCTCGAGCCATGGAGATTGCGCAAACTTCAAAATTCTATGCACTTTCGTTAATTTCAATCCTAAACTCAAGCACTGTTTCAAATTTCTATAGTGCAATATATACTTTGTTTTGGGGTGAAGGGTGGTCGCGAGTTTGGCATTTTTACTACCTGGGGGAGTAAAATGTTCGGGACAAAGAGGTAAGTCTTTGTGATCCTCGTGGAGTTCTACAGGGTAGTCCAAATCTACCTCCAGAAAGTAACCGATCGGCGAATCGTCCGGATGGTTCGTTATATCGATCTGCTGATACTCCCACTCGAACGAACCGATTGGTAAATGCACGCTCATAGCTGCACCGTACAGGTTATTCACGTCAAAATACATGAGATACGATTCCGCTTTGTTTGGATCAAAATCTGTTCCCATGAATCTATTATTGGCCCGAGCGTGTCGATTAGAACATTGCGCTACGCCGCCTCGAATGGCTCTTTCAATAAATAACACCATTTCAGGGTTGTCTAAAAGTTGCAAATTTTCATTAGTATGCTTGAGCATCGCGTCAAAAGCAAGCCCCGGTGCAGTGTAGTAGTGCAACGGATCTAAATTGTATGTTTTGAAGCAGCTAGCGCGGAAATTTTCGAAAATATCGGCAAGCAAAAGAACATCGGTCTTTAAATATAAATCTGAATAGCCCCCCAATGACTCTAAATGGAATTCCCTCCAAACAGTTTTCGCGTGCTCGTAATCGATGTCTGAAATATTTGCATCGCAGAGGTGCGAGTAGAAATGCTTCTTTGCAGGTAATCGCGGTTCATCGAGTTTCCCCCAACAATCGACGTATTCATAGGGAAAAACGCCTTTGCGGGTCATCAAACTGAACTGAGTCGGGTTATTATAAAATTTGCGTGTTATGTGTTTATCGGTATCGGTCAAATATGTGGAAAGTTTATCGATGCTGCTAGCCATAAATCGGAACGAATCGATGAATCTCAAGTGCATCATTGTTCCATCGACGCGTTTCGTGAAGGATATATATTTTTCCTTATTTATGGGTAGCAGTGTAATTTTACCGGGAAAAGTTGACGCGAGGGATTTTATTAAAAATTGAGAATCGTAACCGGACAAATTGTGGAAAACTATTGGAATTGTGTGCGACTCTCTGAAATTCAAATTACACCGATTATGAGCAGGACCACGATATTTACCCGTGAAGTGACAGTGATCGTAACACTTTTTCTCCTCAGGGGTAAACGGTTTTTCATAAATATAACAATTCTTTGCGCGCATGTGACGATCGCGTTGCACTTGGGTAAGAGACTTCATCGGAATTATGTTTTTGATGCGTGACTCTACTTGAATTGATAAATCTTTAAGCTGTTGCATAAACCAATCTATGCAATCAACACCGCGTTTACCGTGGAACCTCGATAAAGTCTCATCGTACGCGCAATGTACATAGTACGCTACACTGTGCGGGATATGCTTTTGAATTTCACAAGTTTTACGAGTTTCAAATTCATCTATAGGTTCAGGGATTAATATACATTCGAGATCGGCGTATACGACAAATGGAACGGTGCCTTTGTTTTGAAAATTGGAAAATACTAAATCTTTACACTTGGGAAATTCCATGCGTACTTTATTTAGCGTAATACAATCTTGCCGATGATTGTCGTAGGCGTGTTTCACGCTAAAGTGGCACAAACATCTGTCACATAAAAACAGCTGGCCATTATGATCAGACAATTGTTTGCTCACCAATCGGGAAAGATCTTTAATCCAAGCAAAGTGGAATCTCGGTGCAAACTCACCAGTCATATCGTCTTCCGGATTACTCTCAACCATTAGAAGATGGATCGTGTCAATGTTTACGCTATGCAAATTTTTACTCAAATAAATTGGCACGATGACGCTTTTATTTGATTTTGCATGATGCGAAAAAGTTTGAGATTCTATTCCATATACATTGATGCGCAAATTATTCAATCTCTCAAGCTTTTTCACATCATGTAGAGTAGCAGGGAATTTGATACCTGTACAGTCCAACTCGAAAATATATCGATGATAACGGCTAGTCCTATCGGCGTTGATCTTGACCGGGTGGAGGGCTGCTGTGACGGACCAGAGAAGGCATCTTTCGTCCTCGTTCCTCACGTTAATCACAGCCTTTTTATGTCGAATGTCTTGGGGCAGCTCGACGAATGTTGAAGCCCCCGCGGCGAGAGGCTGGTAGCGATTGATATTTACAGCGATGTTAAGGATCTCAATCATACTCCAGCCGGAATCGCGTTGCTCGAAATCTTCCACCTTTGACTGCAGATCACCCCGTGCACGTGTAAACCAACCATTTATATCGCTTGATGGGAGGAGAATCGCCACGTTGGTGGTGTTGAAACTCTTAACTTCGGTGGAGATCTCTTCGTGCTTGGCATTTTCGAATTTGCACGATAATATGAGGTTAACCTTCACATTTCCCTCCTCGCGCAGTATCAGCTCCAACTTCTCGGTGACGACGCGCTGCACATCGTCCAGAAAGGCGTCCAAATTTTTATGACGGAGATTTGTGATAACCCCCGTTCTGATTCGGCTGGCAAAAGCGCTATCCACGTCGTCCCATTGTACACCCGCAGGAGTACCGATATTTCCACCCGTCACCACTGTGCGCTGCTGCAACTGCTTGATCTTCGTCACCCAAGATTGCAGGAGTGCGATCGTATGTTGGATCCGTATTTTCGCACCAACGGTTGTTCCTCGTTGCATGGAAATATCGCGCAGAACTTGGATATTCGCAATTCCAATATCAGCCCAATGATTGATGACGGCGTCATTCTCTTCTCCGGGTGGTTGCTCTCTCAGCAAATTGTACGTCCTCTCCATCTGCTCCGCAAGTCCCATATACGCTTCGACTGCCATGACTTTGACGTTGATATAAGCTGAACTTTGTATAACTTTTTTGACTTGCACGTATCGTGTAAGACTGACGAGTCTGCATCGGATGCGTTGAGCTTATATGTATATAGGCCGATAGATCGCAAGAATTTGGGAACTGTGCGCACTGCGTTCTGCGCATATCGGAGGGTAAAATGACGTCAGAGATGCGGTGCGCACTGCGTTCTGCGCATCTCGGAGGAAAAAATGATGTCAGAGACGACTGGGTCCGCCCTTTATCCGACCCGCCATCCCTAAATTTTTGGGTTTTATTGCCCTCCCGACTCTGCAGAGATGATGAAATTCATGTAAAAAATGACGCGAAAGACGGCTGGGGTCCGCAGTCCCCGCCCCCACCATCCCTAAATTTTTGCGGTTTATCTGCCAGTTTGAAGTCACCCAGTTCCGCAGCTGCATCTTGCCTTGAAGCGTGTTGGAACAGGTTTTCACCCCCTCCCCCTCCCCCTCTCTACGAACCCACCGCCGCCTAATGTAGTTTTTGAGTTTTATGAGTCTTTAAGCAGCGTGGGCCATGTGGTGTGAAAAATCGGTCAACGAAAAGCAGGTAGCGAACAGTGTTTGGTGTAAGAAAAATCTTATCTTGCCCGCTCTTCACCGGATGGTATGTGTACACACAGTTTTGGGTTTTACGACTCTTTATAGCGAACAAGTCCGAGCCTGCACATCCCCCGCCATTCTCTATGATATGTATGTTCGGTTTCAAATGAGCTACTATAAGAAAGAAGCTGGGCCTTTGCTATCGAGGCGTGAATTTACAAACCAAGCTCCCCTTATCGTCATCGATTGCTCCAAGCAGAACGAAACATTGAAAACTGGGGACCTGTGGACATTCGATTGGAATTTGACTCTAGCACTACGTTCCCACCACACACTTCTGCCTACTGCATGATCTTGCATGATCGCATTGTTGAATATAATCCGATCAGTGGTACTGTTAAAAAATTGGTTTAAGTCAATTTTGGAATAACAATATGTTTAATTAATATGGATATTGAAAATGATATGTATAATTTCACTCGTTAAAATTTAGAATAAGATAATTGAGAATACAATAAGAAAACTAAATGTAATTGGTGTTAAATAAAAAAATTGTTAAAAGCATTCAAAACGCCATTTTAAACCTTCCTTCAGGGGTCATTTCCTGGAATTTTTTCAATAGATCTAGCGGGTTCTTGCCTTATCTGATTTATGTGCGGCTTTCCGGCGCCAAACAAGTCTCGACAGGAATTATTTTGTGTGTGTGTGTGTGTGTGTGTGTGTGTGTGTGTGTGCGTGCGTGTGTGTGTCAAATCCTATGGGAATAGCCGCCAAAAATGACCGGGGGGGGGGGGGGGGGGGCGCGTCAGAGGAGATGCGCCGCGAGTCAGGGGGGGGGAGGGCTAGGGGGGAGCTAGGGGGGAACTAGGGGGGAGCGCCGCCATCTTTGAGTTAGAACTCTCATATATACACTACTTACGATGGTTGTGCTAAGAACTCGCTACGAGGTTGGGGCAATTGTTAAAGATCGATTAAAACATATTATTTGTTTATAACAGTATAAATTTCGGAATAATCGTTAATGAAAGAATTGTTGTAATAAAATTCATTTCATTAGCTTTGAGATGAAAAAAACGAACTTTCCAGCTCAAATAGAATCGGCGTTATGAATTTTTGAAAGTGAGTCTTCCAAGCCAAAAAACACCAAATTATAAAATTTTCGATCCCCTCTATTCTACGAAATATGTGAAATAAAAAATTCTCGAATACGTATCCCTATTTTTTCGGTATAGAACTCGTCAAAAAAAATTTCAGCTGAATCAAAAATGTGTCGGTCTCAAATGTGTTTGGTTGTAAAAGAATGTCCCATATACATTAAAACATATCGCGCAATATTAATTTTACACAGCACGAAGTATTTTCAAAATGATTTCATAAATATCACCATTCACCATTTGTAAATATTTGGAAATATGTTCGAAAAATACGATTGAAAGAAAACGGGTACGAATCGTTGTGGTCTCGTTTTATGAAGTTACGCCATCGGTCGCCCCCCCCCCCCCCCCCCCCCCCGCCCCCCCGCCCAACTCCGCTTCTCCTTGTCGGCAAACTTGAATGGTCATGTTTATTTTCCGTCCGTGCATTACATTGTATTCGATTATTCGTTCAGTCTACGGATAGTGACTGTGCGCGAGAAAAAAAAATCTTTGTGTCGGCAGACGTGCTCGAACATTTTCTATTTCCAAAATGAAGAGTATTTCTCATTCTTCTTTAGAGGTTTTCTATGAGGTACATACATGATTATCTCTGGTGAGTATTTATACATATATATATATATATATATATATATATATATATATATATATATGTACATTATACAGTTGTATAAAACGTGCACCCCGACTTACGTTTTTTTCGACATACGCCGTCAATGCCGGAACGACCCATAGCGTAACTTCGGGGTATTACTGTATTGGAATCATTCTGGAATTGTACATCGCTTGTTACACACAACTCTACTGACAATAATGAAATAATTTTATGTTCGAAGCTATTTTACCAGTGAAAAGGGTTTCAAAAAATGATTATATATAATATTGTAACACTTTATTCATGTTACTATGGATATATAAAACAATTGTTGACATCGACGTTGAGGATTATTTTTATACCCTCTGGGATATTAAATGCAAGGAAATAGTATCTGAGATTCGAGGTAACTATGAAGCTGCGGGTTGTACGAAACAGTTCCTTCTCCCGGTTGATGGGAGTTTCTAACATCCTTTGCGAAGTAATGTAATTCGAACATAGTTCACCACTCCACGAAGATCTTCTCGCGGCATGTGACATTGCGTCCGTCCAACGGTTACGACGGATTATCCTGTAAAATATAAGCGTGTTCATTTGGTTGTTTCGCTTTTTCAATGCAGAATCCATAACATGATTAGTACTTGTCGATAAAAATATACTTTGGCAGAGAATTCATGCTCTCCCCTCCTTATCATATAAAGACACATACAAATACATGGGTCCTCTTCTGTTCTCTTATAACCATGTGTCCGCGCCATCTCACTATACCCAAAAATGTTAAAAGTGAATGGTCGAATCTGATGAAATGGAATAGTGTGATTAAAAATTTTGATCATCTTGAATAATCCGAAAAGTTGAGATAATTCTTTTGAAATTAAGATATTCATTTTTTACGAATCACTCTAAATTTCACCGTGTTCAATATTTTACTACCGATAGCAGATATCTAACGTACTCGTATGGTCGTTCGGAATGAATATGAATGGGAAATTCCTCGTCAAACCCGACGGATTATTTGTAATCGGAAAGATTTTTTACAGAATCTATAAAATGGTAGAAGCCTCGCCAAAAAATGGTACCATTAAACAATTCGTTCGTTAATAACAATTACAATGTTCAATGTTTCCGGATAAACCAAAGTTTTCTACGAAAGCTTATCCTCCCTGCTCGCGAATGTGCTGTGAATCATTTTTCTACGTCAAATAGAACCGGAGATGAGATATTGATTCTTTAAGTTTACTGCGCGCCCATTTTGCAACAAAATTGAATGACTCGGCGCTTTCGGAAAAAAAAATCGTAGAAATAGGTTTTGACTTTTTATGCTCACATATCACTTCGAAAAAGCTTTCATTGTTTTGGAAAATACGCGGTCATTTTTTGTCAGAATGATATTTCTGATTCAAGAACCTAAATTTCGTTCCAACTGACTTTTTATGGTTTATATGATGAAATAATAACAGTCGTAATATTTATTTTCCGCAAGATTTGAAATTTCTCGCATATTTGCATCGTACTTAGGGTATATGTCAACACGTGTAAATTTCTCCTATTATCGGAAAAGAAAATTACCGTACGATTATAATAATTGAACTCTCCGAGCATTCGAATCTAGGCTCCGATAAAATTGTGGTATTCGCAACGAAGCATTCAGCAATTCTTATGTTCTGCACACTCCTAACGAAAAATCAAAATGATTATATATGAAGAGAACAGAGAAAAGAAAATTTGAAACACGTATACAATTTGGTTACTCAATATTTTGAAAAATGTGTAACAGAACGACGATCGAAACAAATGTCAAAAAAACGACGATCTTTCGAACGCCACTCTTTCGAAGTAAACGTAAACAAGACGATTTGTTTTCTACATTTTTTTTCTATACTATGAAAATGCTGGAAGTCCCCCCCCACTCCTCAACGGTGTACATTTTCGTAGAAATACAATGAGCATCATGGGTACAGTGAGAACAATCTGGGGCGAGTGTTTCCATACTTATGAACGGTAGTGTATATTCATTTGAAGAAAAAAACGGCAATTTCTCAAATAATGAATTGCAAAATCTGAAAAAATTCACGCAGAGCACCTTTTAGTAGTACTTTGATTTAACCAATTATGGGTCGAAAAAAAAGTGGCCGAGTTGACGGAGAATCCTTCCTTTTCGGGTTAAATTCCGAAAATATCGATTTTTGGAAAAAGAGGTGAGAACCGAAGTTGTTCAGAATTTGATTATCAACAAGTTTGTTGCTATTCATTTATGCCATTAAGTTGAAAATAAACGAGATAATGGAAATATTTCGAATTCGTCGCTTTTTTCAGGTTTAATTCCAAAAATCTTGATCCTGGAAGAAAAACTGTAGGAACTAAACTTGTAGAGAATCAAAATTAATACAACTTTTGTTCTGACGGTTTTTCTGTAAAATCAAAACCAGCCGAGTTATTCAAGAAAAACCATTTTAACCTAAAAAAACCATTTTTCGAATATACGCATAAGCATGATTTGGTCGCCATTTTGAATTTACACCCCCAGTGACCCCCCCGAGACAGCTGTGAAAAAAAAATTTTCGTACAAATTATTTACAACTTAACCGGGGAATTTCGATATCAATTCTGACGATGACCCAAGAAATTAAAAGGTTGATCGAAACAGAAATCCGAAAAAATTAAATTTCCATTTCTTTGAATGAAAAAAGGCGTTTTCCCGAAAAATTTCTGAGGAACTTTCGACTCCAATTTTGACAAGGATTCGCCCTGTCAAGTATTTGCTGTGAATTACGAATCACCCTGCATAGCAAGTGCAGATTTGGCAGGATTCTTGTAAATGATATGTATAATTGCATAACAGAAATTTGCAGTATAAAACACTTACCATTGCAACGAACGATTCGTTCGTCGGTGCGTCAAATTTAACCTTTTTTCGGTTCAGCCGTGCGACGTAACTCATCCATTGTTGCACTCACAAGATTATTGTTGTTTGTAACAAATATCTGTATACACACTGGCCGCGTGAAAATTTGCACGTGATTAGAACTTGTGACACGGCAAATTACCAAAACACTCGCGTTTGCTTCGTTCGCCGCGAAAAGTGAATGTGGACGGTACGCGAGGAAACGCAGAAGTGACGGCCGCGCGGATAGTGGGGACAGTGGGGTGTGAGGGATAGTACTCGGAATCCGAAGAAGTTGATTCCTTCGAGAGTTCCAAATTTCTGTGAAATCTTATAGGATTGTGCCGGATTTGATGTACAACAGTAACATATACCCTGACTTTTCGTAGGTCGTATACGATGCAGAAACCAACCCAAAACTCGCTAGCGTATCCGTAGCGTATACCATCTACGAGAAGTCACGGTATGTAGTTTTATAACGATTTCCACCTAATGAGTAACTTTCAGGTAGTTCGTCTAATGTAAAAAAAAATTTTGCTAGCATCATTCAGAACTAGGCGTAATTGACAAATGAAACGAAGCAAATAAAGTATGAAATCCTTATTTGTTGAGAATTAAAAACAGAAAAAATTGGCAAGCAAATTCTTCATCAGAATTTTAACAAGGATCGGCCCTGTAAAATATTTGCCACGAATCTTGAACCGTTGTATGCAGTAATTGTATGTATGTACAATGACATAGATTTTTTGCGGGATGTATTTCTAGTATTGTTAAACACATCCGGTTCAGAAACAATTTCGCGTATGTATTAGGGTAATCTTTAAAACAGGCTTGGACGATTATCAACCGGCCCCCCCCCCCCCTCCATATTTGCTATAAATAAATAAATAATGGTCTGTTCAAGAGCACAATTTTTCATCTCAACCCTAAACCCTCACGCCTATACTTGCGTGTTTCCTGCAATTTCGGTATTTATTTTACTGCCGCATCTAATCTTTCGGTCAATAATCTGTAAGTATGACAATTTTACGGACATTGATGCTACTATTAGATGAGGATATCCGGAGCGTATATGGGGCATTCTATGTCAATTATTCGCCATTTATATCTGCCTTTTCGACGAACAGAAATTAAAGGATAGGTATTTTCGTTTTTGTTAATGATTTTCTATCAAATCGATGAAAAAAGGTAGATTTAAGTGGTGCGTACTCGATGTAGAATGCTCCAAAACCCTTCATTAAAATAAAAAAGAATAATTTTCTTTGCGGAACTACGACTCAAAACGAGAAAAGAAACAGTATGTTATTTTAATATCGGGTTTTGGAAAAGCCATGAGCATTTAAAAAAAAATTGTGCGATATTTTGATAAATTTATGGTGTTTGGATGGGTTGAGACAAACATCTAAAATATTTCAGAAAGACTGCTTTTGGCAGGTACAAGAAAGTGTAAAATTTTCAATAGAATAAAAATTGGTCGAGGTCACGGGTTGGTCGGTTTCGCATGGACTGCCCCGTTCACGTATAGTCGGGCTACGTGCGATTACGAATAGTTACCGCGATTGTGAACTGATGTTACCATTTCCCAACGATGCCTTATAATATGCACGAATTTCAAAATCTAACGGTTATTCTTAGTGAGTTGTACATTTTTTCGTATCCACCTAAAAGCCTATGCTCTCGTCGGCACTGCAGATTGTTGCTTTAGCAGAAACATAGGACGTGTGCGTATTACCATGTCATTTTACCATCTGGTACCGCTGTTACGTGCCAGCCGGTATCCACGGCGGCGCCCTCTCTGCGCTCTACCTGACCAGCGTGCAGTTACCATAAGAGAGCCCTACGTGCTCTTACCGATAGTCGTAGATTAATACCAACGCACTTAGTTACCATCACAACGTCCAAATTCTTATATCAACAGTCCTCACACGCTAGATTAACCGTTATTTCATCAGTCAAATTCATAACATACATGTTATATATATATTTTTTCCCATTCAACCGTAATAACCCAAAATAATAAACCTGCAACAGTTCAAGATAACCAAAAAGACAAACACCGGAAACGAGGGAAGATAAATCACGGATAGCTCACAGAGAAAGAAACCCCTATTCCCAGAATTCAGGATAGCGCCCTTATTTTAACAAAAACAAGACCAGTCAGCGCTTCGCAGCTTGCTTCTCTTAACCAACCACCTCGCGCCAATCCACCACCGAGATCCCACGCACGAACCAGAAACCTTACCCCCAATTTTTTCATCATCCTCAACCAATCATCCGAGACCCGCGAGAAACCGCGACTCCTTTTGAACTCCTCCTATTTTCCCTCTAAGTCAACCTTCCCAAAAACAGAATAAGTAGAAGAACTTCAGACATCATAGAGAACAGATCAGACCTCTACCGAAATCCTAGAATAAAATCATTATAAGTCATTCAGAACCTTCGAGACTTGTTAACAGTTTGTCACTGCGATAGTGATTAACACCAATCTGTACCACGATTGTAAACCTACCATCGAGAACTAGAAGGAGACCGTTAATAAATGTGTAATTAACCCAAGTGTTGTCATAAATAATTATTTCAATCACGCATAGTGATGGTTGGCACGAGCCCTACCTAACAAACTCTCAGAATTGTAGGCGAGTTGAACGAGAAGATCTGAGGAGCTGATCAGCGGATTCCCGAGATTTACATACACCAACTACGTAAGTCAGGAGAACAATTTAAATCACGCGGCGAATCAGAGTCGACTCGAAACGTTCCTCTCGGAACGTAACACCGCTTCGGTCGACTACAGCGCTTCTGGAGGTTCAACGTTGAACTAAATTACAGACTTCTCGTGCATCAGAACGGGCGCCTGTCACCTGAAAATCGCCCGCACAAATCGTGCCATATTTACAGAAAACTGACTGGTGCTATAGGTTTTCCCGGATTACGTGTGTGTTTTTGTACGTCGGTATCTCCCTGGCAAAAGTGAAAGAAATTCTGATATCGTACAAACGGTGAATATTCAACAAGTCGCTAGCCCGATCGGCCATGTTTGACGAGACGTGATTTTATTGAGTTCATCATTATTTTTATTAGACGTTATCAATGATCTGCGATAGTAGTGACTGAGATACAGACGTACAATTTTATTCAAGCTATCTTTTAAAAATTTTCCCAGTCAGATTCGTACCCCCGTTTTATCAGGATTTGTGCGGGCGATTTCCCCGCTTCTGACGTCACGAAATATATATAGGACATGCCAGGTCAGCGGCACCTTAAATTGCGCCGTGTGGTTTATATTTGATGTGCGCCGCGATGAGCATATGACGCCTTATTTCCGGGCCTTGAGTTAGTTAAAGGTGGCGGAACGTCGTCGCTACTTCCTGGGGTCCTTTGTATTTGCAATTCGGCTTTTTGGGGCACCGCGTTATTTGCTCGACCTTATTGCACGTCCTGTTCCCGTCGCTTTGCATGGCACTCGACGTGTGCGCTTCGATGTAGACTGTGTGGTCTCACCTTTCCGCACGGAGTGTTTCCGCAAGTCGTTCGCGATTTCCGCCTGTACACTTTGGAACTCTTTACCAATAGACCTCAGGAGGAGCGCCTCCTTGCAAGGTTTTAAGACGGCCTTTCGTGCGTTATTGCTTGCAGATGGTAATGCTTAGTCCCCAATGTATGCTTGTAGAATCAGCATAATTTATAATTTATTATTTATTAATGTAAAACTTTTTGTATGTACAACTTTATTTTTTTCGAGAGTAAGCGCGCCTTGCGCGCTCTCTCGTAAAACTTTATACCTATATGTTAAAATTCATTTTCTTCACTTTTAACTACTCACTATTTACTGTTCATTGTTTACTTTAATTTTAAGCTTCCACGATCGCCTGTAACCTATTATAATATTTTATGTATTGATTTTTGCACGGTGCTCTTAGGGGACCTCAGTCCCAGAGCACGAAATAAACATCTCTCTCTCTCTCTCTCTCTCTCCCGCCCTCTCTTCCTCCCTCCCTCCCTCCCTCCCGCCCACTCTCTCACTCTCTCTCTGTTTAATTTTAAATATGCTCTGTCATGTCCTTTGTGTGAATATTGATATATGTATATTTCGTACTAATAATCGACGCGCAGTACTCTACATTTATATGACATTTATATTTTTGGAGTAAATATGGATTATAAGGAACTACCATGGAGTTGTCAACCTTAACGAAATTTCTACCTTTTGATTATACACATGACCTTCGTCTCGATTATCTGTCCGTCGATATGTAGAGAATCCATTTTTTTCAAACTGTGCAAAATCACACATTTTTTTAGGGAATTTCTTTAAACAAGCATTTGTTTTTACGTTATAACATAGAGAATATTCTGTATGAGAACCATGTAATATATGTTTTATAGTTAGTTCCTGTAACTCGCGATCATTGAAACATATCTTGGCACTGATGTATTTATTGATGGCTTCTGGAGTTATCAATTTATTTGTATAATCTAATACTAATAGCATATGTGCATGCGGTAGGTCACGTTTTCGAAGTTCTATTGTATAAACATATGCTAGAACATTGCCAAAAATTTCCTCACTAATAACATCAGCTGAAGGAGCTTAGAACTTTATGTAAAATAATCTTACGGTAACTTTTGGAATATATATTATACGTTATACGTTGTACTTGGAGGGAATTTTTTCAATATTCCAGTCAACTTTGGCCATTTGGAATTACACATTACAGTGATAAATGCGAATTAATAGACTCAAAAATTCATGATTCGCTTGGAACAAAGACGCCATAAAATTTTCAGATATAATTAAAATAAACGATGCATGTTTTTATGCACATATCCAAACCGTATAATTACCTACTATAATTAATGGATATCCGCAAATTAGCAGATATCATATATTTTTCCATCAGATTCTCCTAATTCAGACTGGATGGGCCAAGAAAAAATCAAATCTTAATCGTGGAAAGCTAAATGAAATACTTTTGAACAATAATTCAAAATCATCACGATTAGGCGTCCTTGATCACATTGGCCACGCGAAAATCAAACAACTTCATGATTTCGAAAATATCGGAGAGGAATCTGACTGGTTAAGTGAGATATGATATGAACTAACTCGATCTCTATATGGATCTAGAATTGATGATAAATTTACAATTGCTAAAATATATATTTCGAATAATATTTAGAAATCCAAGGATTCCTTCGAGATGAATTTTGCATTCTGAACAAAACACAGATCATAATTGTTTAGGAACAGCAACAGACGGAAAATTCAGAGGTGAAGTCTTATTCACAAATGTAAGTGATCAAATTCCATTCCAACAAGGGCAAAAAATCGAAGTATTCGGTGAAATCCAAGAATACGGCAATATTTGCTATGGAATCTCAGATTACATTATGATAAAACATCTGCATTATATTTCATTTGATGTTATAGAAGATACACGAATAAAATTCGAGTTCCGGATATTAAACAGATCAAAATTATAGCAGAAGAAACAATGTCATTAGGAAAATTACTCTTGTTAGAAAAATTTTCATAAGAAAAGAAATTTCAAAGTTAAAGTTATCCTGAATATTAATAGTTATTCATTTGCATATTCGTAATGCTAATAATATTCAATAAAACTCCAACTTTCAAATTGATTTCCTTTAAAGTATAATAGTATACCAGTATACCACCGAAAAATTTTAACGAATCCCAGATCTACTAAGTTACATTTTATAATATACTTTTATAGGTACGTTGTCATGGTGTTTATTCATTAAATAAAAATATCTCAAAAATATATTTCTTTTACAAGGCATACAGACAGTATTAATAGTAATAAGCGTCGGTATTGTAACAATTATCATAATTCACATATTTTTTACCATGTACGTTTTCACGGTTGAAAATGGAAACCCAGAATTTCGTATAACAGGCATAGGAGGCGGAGATCGTCCGTTTGATCTAAAGTCCTTCAGCACCTGTTTTGGAATAGGAGGCAATCCGTCCCCAGTAATATACGAGTTTCCATACAAGCTCACTGGGTCACAAATTTTGTATCCCATTTTTTTGTAGAAGTATTCTTGCCCCTTTGTTGATAGAAAAACATTAACGATACCTCGCTTTGCTACATATTCCTCTGCTCCTTGCATTAGCATAGTTCCAAACCCACGTGCTCTGTATCTTTGGTCAATTATAACTGAAATCACATATTTATATAAATAATTTATGGTTTTTTGGCATACGTCAAAACGTTTGGAATTCATCACACATCGATTTTTTTCTAATTATCCATGATTGGAAAGTATTAATTTAATTCGGAAAATTGAGAAATGTGAATTATTCCACTATAAATAACTGTTGACGCCTCCATGAACATGTAGGTATCTCAATGAAGGGTGAAACGAAAAAAAGCTGGGAAATTAATACATATGCATTTTTTTTTAATCACAGAACAATTGTTTTCTTTCTTATCTCCGGTGTTGATAAAACGAGATGAATCTTTTATAATTAATCCATCATCTAATTGTATAATTTTGATTACAAGATATATTCACCAGATTCTATAAAACAACTGTCCGAAATATTAGGTACTAAGGATATTTTACAATGTCCTATGACATATGTATCATCCAAAAGAAGAAGACACGTAGGAAATTTATCACATGAAGAATTCAAGCTTCTCAACCTGTAAAAAAAAAATATCTAAATAATTTCAAAAATGGAAATGATATTAAGTAGATTTACGACTAAAACTTCTACTTTACTTAATCAAACCTTGCTGAATTTTTTCAACAAACAGTTTTTCAAAAGAACATACTTTGGATAACTCGAAATTTTGTTTCTTTCAGCTAAATTCTTTTAGGAATGCACTTGCCATTCGTTTTTTGGAGGCAAGCCATTATTAAAATTCGGAACATAACTATCATGCTTACCTACTGACATAAGAATACCACATAATTGTCCAAAGCTGTTAAGGCCGGGTTACACAGCGCATGGTTCAGCAAACTTTCTTCATGACTCGGCATGCAGTGCATCATATGAATGGACGAGCACGCTAAGGCTCGGCACAGCATGATAAGACGCGACTTTACCTGTTAACTGTAAGTAAATTTAACACAAGTCAAACGACAAGCGCCGCATGTTGAGGCTTCGCTCGTGAATGTGTTCACACATGTTGCTGCACGAGTAGCAATACGTTCTCAGCATTTAGACATTTTTGACTGCAAGGGATTTTTGGACAAGATGCGGACAAGCCTACAAAAGTCGCGCCTGCTCATCAATCTAAACAGTGTGAGAACAGTCGAGATTTAGATTCTCACAATAGAACAAGCCTCAATGAGGCGAGCCAAGCTCGTCAAACTATGCGCCATGTATACCGGCCTTCATTTAACACATCTCTTATACTTTTCTAGCCTGTATGCTTGCAAGCAGTGGAGGAGAAACATGAATAGTGAATATAAAAACTCTTCTGTTGATTCATCTGTGTCGTAAGATCAAAAAATAATGCTCTTGCCCTAAATTCTGCCACACAAGCCCCTATCAATGTTTTACACCTCAACAAAAGATGTGGACTTATAATAATATAAAGATCTTTGATGGGAAGTTTCTAGAAGCTGATCGGCTTGGAGCTTTAAGCACTTTATCCATGTAGTGCGAATCTTATACTTCCAAGCGTTTAGATAAAATTAGTCATTTTGAAACTGTTTATAACATGATAGATCAGAGTTTACTCATAATCCAAAAATACCAAAATCAAAATAATGTTTTCTTGTCTTGTAATATCTCTATTATTCCAATCGTGCTATAGAAATTTAATAGAAACTTCATCTTAACTTACCGTGCAACTTCGCTTCTCGGCCATTCAGAATTTACTAATTTACAGCACTGAGGTGTGAGCTCTATTCTCTCATGCAGCGGTACCACTGTGTAGGATGTGTCTTTCATAATGTTCCTGTAATAATATTGAGTGTTTAACACATGTGTTGCAATCAGTTAGTTTACTATTTCTATTTTAATTAATTGACTACAGAAATATTATGATCAATCGTATATCCAATTAAATACATTTTACTCAAAATGAAGTGACAACTCGGGTTCAAAAAATGGAGGTCAAAATTTTTAGAATTTGATTTTGAAGTTTCAGAAAAATACTAAATGTGATTGCTGAGCATTTTCATAAATGTAATTAAATTAAAAGATTCTATAATTAGAATCAGCTACAAAACCGTACAAATTACCTTGACCAGATGTTCGTTTTTTAGGAATCAAATAAAATGTAATAACAGTATGTAAGTTATGAATATTATGAGTATTGTGACGCACTACGCAGCCCTTTGTAAACAGAGAATGAATCTTCTGACAGGCATTATAATTTGTTATTATCATTTTACCCTACTTTCGCAACATTGCAGCTGACAGATAAGTTCAAAGCATTATCTCTCAAATAATGTTGACACTTTCGTTCGAGGCTTCTTGCCATGAAGACTAGAGTAAAGGAGTAGACAAAGCGTGCTTCAGAAATGTACACGAAATCCCGGCTTAGACGGCGGCGCTGCGATCAAAAAGATCGTAATCATATATATACATATACATATATTTAGATCAGACACACTGTTACTCATGGAGACTAGAGTACAGGAGTCCAGTCTCTGCGAAATCATGAGAAATAGTTCCGTATAGTTGGCAGATAAATATAACAATTATTATTTTTTATTGTTGCTATATTTATCTGCTAACTATACGGAACTATGAGAAATAAAGGTTCCGCTACAGCAGCGCTGTCGTCACTCTGGACCGATAGCTATATGTATATTAACACATTAACGACCGGTAGCCTATTAATAGGCTTTTCGTCGCCAACGCTTACCGACCGGACGTGCGTATACTGTTGAAACGCTAGCGGTCGGTAAAGTGTTAAATATAATAGTCTCCATGATGCCGCACATATTTACGTTTATTATAATTATTATAATTTTGGTCACTATATCACTGTATTACCAGAGATGAGTAGGGAGATCTCCAACGCTCGGCTGTTCGTGATGTTACGTTCTGAAAGGAACGTTTCGAGTCGATTCTGATTCGCTGCGTGATTTAATTATTCTCCTGACTTACGTAGTTGGTATATGTGAATCTCGGGAATCCGCTGATCAGCTCCTCAGATCTTCTCGTTCAAATCGCCTACAATTCTGAGAGTTTGTTAGGTAAGGCTCGTGCCAACTATCACTACGCGTGATTGAAATAATTATTTATAACAACACTTGGGTTAACTACACATTTATTAACAATCTCCTTCTAGTTCTCAATGGTAGGTTTACAATTGTGGTACAAACTGATGTTGATCACTGTCGCAGTCACAAACTGTTGACAAGTCTCGGAGGTTCTGAATTACTTATAATGTGATTTGATTCTAGGATTTCGGTAAGGTTCTGATCTGTTATCTATGATGTCTGAAGTTCTTCTCTGTACTATTCTGTTCTGTGAAAGGGTTGAATTGGAGGGAAAGTAGGAAGAGTTCAAAAAGAGTCGCGGTTTCCCGCGGGTCTCGGATGATTGGTTAAGGATGATGAAATAATTGGGGGTAAGGTTTTTGATTAGTACATGAGATCTCGGTGGGGGATTAGCGCAAGGTGGTTGGTTTGGGGAAGCAAGCGGCGAAGCGCTAATAGGTCTTATCGTCATTAAAGTGAAGCCGCTATCCTGAATTCTGAGAATAAGGGTTTCTGTCTCTGTGAGCTATCCATGATTTCTCTTCCCACGTTTCCGGTGTTTAGTCTACTCGATTATCTCAACTACTGCAGGTGTTTATTACTTTGGGTTATTGCGGTTGAGATCGTAAATCAAAGGTTTTATGTGAAAGCTAATGTTGAAAGGTATAACGGTTGAATGGGAAAAAATATATATACCATATATGTTATGAATTTGACTGATGAAATAACGGTTCATCTAGCGTATGAGAACTATCGACATAATATTTTGGACGTTACGATGGTAACTATGTGTGGTTGCATTAATTTACGACTATTGGTAAGAGCACGTAAGGCTCTCTTATGGTAACTGCACGCTGGTGAGGTAGGGCGCAGAGAGCGTGTCGCCGTGGATACCGGCTGGTACGTAACAGTGATACCAGCTAGGTTGGATCGTCGACGTGATACCTAGGCGGCCACGCACCGAAGGTGGCCCATTTCCGACCTGACACCTAGGCGGCCATGCACCGAAGGTGGCCCACAATCGTGTGCCAGGCATGAAGTTAGTCGCGCTTGCAGAGTATATATGCAAAAAAACAAGAATTTCATGAAAAAATTGGGTTTGGGTGGCCCGTGCGACCTCGCCGGTGTGAGTTACGACTTCACCGCAATGAGCACTTTTGTAGAGTATTTCATTCTGAAGAAAACCTACTGATGTCCTAGACTGTACCATACAATGCCTCTGACCTGTAGATGTTTTGTAGAAAAAAATTAAAGTTTACGTGTATTTTAAGCGGGAAATCTTTACATGCCTTGGGCGAGCACTTAATATTAATATTAAGGGCTCAAATTTTCAGGGAATTTTTTTTTGTTGTATTTCCAACAAAATTTCACAATGGGACCGAAAAAAAAATAGTTGAAAAAAAAAGCACCCCAATATATATATATATACACAAATGATCATATGGAATATTAAACATTTTCCTCCCTTTAGGCGGTGTCATACCCCCATTTGGTCGTTTACCCACCCAAAATGTTGGATCCAAAAATTTAAAGCTCATTGATTTTTGTTTTATCACAATCGACCCGGTTTCTTGTTTTTTGCATTATACTTCGATTTCGCCGGTCGACTCTCGATTCAAATACTTATGAGAAATTTTGCATGTATATCTCGAAATATATCACGGCGGCAACCTCCTGCCACAGAAAACCTTTATAGTTTTGTTCCCGTAAATTTCGAATTGTTACAACCACGGTAAGCGCAGAGATCGCGCGCACGTTGCGGTTTGTTTTTATCCATTGTTGTATGTTTTTCGATGCAACAAAGCACATACAGAAGTCACTCCCTTATTACGAGATTACGATTACGTATTCGTAACGCGAGTTGCGACTGACGATCAAAAAATTGGTAGATAAATTTGGGGGCATCCGTGATCACATACAAAGTGATACATTGTAAACTTCGTCGTTTCGGGATATATTTCGAGATATACCTATATATATATATATATATATATATATATATATATATATATATATATATATAATCCTTACTAATATCAGTAAGGATATGTATAGAAAGTGAAATTTGTACAAATTTTCCCGAAACTTATGAATTTAATTGAAATTGTTTGAATTATTAACAAAAAACTGTTAAAAATCGTGTGCATTACAGTTTGAAGGTGAATATCTTCTGAACAGTGAGGTATACAAAAAAATTGTGGGAGACCTTTTTTGTAGAGAATTCATTTTGCTACGAAAATGTGATACACATTTTTTTTATAAATAGCGGATACCGAGATATGTATTTTTCTTCCTCACCATAAGAAAAAAATAGAAATCTGTTAGGCGCAGGACCTTCCTATTAAAATTAAGAGCTTATACTTGGAGAGAATGTTTTTGACGTCTCTACCAACCAAGTTTTCGGAGTACAAAGTGAAAAAAAAATAGTCGATTTTTTTGGCCCACCCTAATATGTATTGTGACGGGACGCCTGGCTGGCGTACCGACACCTGGGGTTCGACGCGTGCCCCCTAATATTTTGCTTGGTAAACCCAAGCCCAAATCTCACTGTCTACTCGATAACCCCGCCACATACCGGGAACCCAATCAAATCGCACGATTTACCGTACCCCTTCTTCAGGGAATGCGACGAATCTCTATCCCCGAAAACGGCGTAACTAGACAATAAGAGTATATAAGACGAGCGCAAATGCAAATCTATCTATCTATCACTTATTGAGCAACCGCCAGGATAGATCATCGAAGACTTCCACGAGAAGACCCATACTTCCCACATCCACGAGGAGCCGGACACCAAGGACCCACAATCAGGAGACGTGGAGTACCCGTCCAAGGAATCCTCAACACCACTTCCCATCAAAGGAGAGCATTCAGCGTACTAATAATTTTTTATTTGATTTCAATAAAAAACTCCTTAGGTACTAGGGAGCCGTGTCTGAGTGAAGAACAGCATTGCGTCTGACCTCATAGCTCAGATACGGTGATCGTCTCACAATCCCCTGACCCATAGGTAGGACACCTGAACCCGTAGAGAGTCACGGTGGTCACGGTCATTGCGACTGAATGTCTTAATACAGGTGAAGGTACGTTTGCGTAGAATCCCCTTGCCTTTAACTACCACGCTAGTGATATTCAGTTTTGCCATACGCAAACCGAATCACTATCAAAGTCCTTCTGACTACTATGCTATCACACACGTAATATTCTGTTTCAGTACTATCTAAACGAATAATTATAATATCAAAATCAACTGTCAGCGACGATTCCTCATTATCGAATACCGTCCCTCTGATGACCAGGCTATCACATAAATAATATTGAGTCTACCCATAGGTAAACCGAACTATTATCTAAGTCCTTCCGACTACCATACTAGCACACGAATAATATTCTGTCTTAGTTCCCACTAAACAAATCATTATCCATCACAAAACCGACTAGTCAACGATCCAGAATAATCAAATACCGTCCCTCTGACCAACATGCTATCACGCAATTAATAGTCAGTCTTGCCGCCGGCAAACTTCATTAATATCAGAGCAAATGAAGAAGAACTATCCCTTCCTAAATTATCAAAAATCTCTCAGAGATTACCAGAAGAATAAGTTCACAACCTTTCATCCTGTCTCTTATCCCGCCTCACGGGAACAAAACATTGACGTATCATTGCAATATTTCCTTTCCGGAAATAAATATTTCGCATCACGAGTCAACCTCTCAAAGCGATCTATCTGTGCGTGCTTCACACTCACAGACCAAGTTTGACCCTCAACCGTTTACACGGCCTATGATGATGGGTCTATTCCACTCGTGCCTTGGCACATGAGGGTGAGAAAACAAATTCTGAGGCTATCTCGAAAAACCAAGTTGAAGTGGTCAAATTATTCAGGCTTTTCCAGGAGTTAATTACACAATTAACGAGTTATCCTTCTCCACCTTCCTTCCGAGTCCAGAGACCGAATCCTGCAGCTCTATCCAAGGGACAGGAAATTCTCAAAATAAATATATCATTCGAGTATGCGCTAAATATCACACATAGCGTGTGAAGTTTGGGCGAAACAAAGCCCGCGAATAAACTGTACATCTCAGTGGCAAAAGCGTGGAAACTCGAAACGTATTCCATATACAAATATGGAAAAAATCTACACACTCTTGGAATTGTTTTTTTTCATTCCTTTTTTCTCTTCTCGGTTATCAAAAATACAAAAAAGAAAGCGGGATCAAGTAAAAATATGAAATAAAAAAAATGTAAGGAAAAAAAAGAGGCGCCAAAAACGGGGAACAAATCGATTCACTCTCGGAATTTTATTGTTTCAATTATTTGTTCTCTTCTGAGTTACCCCCACTACAAAAAAGGTGGGTTCAGTAAAAAAAAAAGCAAAAGGAAAGAAGGAAAAAATCGACCGGCACTCGAAATTTTCCTCCTTTCATTTGTTTTTTCTCTCCGATAACACAAAAAAAAGCCGGGTTTGAATTTAAAAAAAAAAAAAAAAAAAAGTGAACTGCGATCGAACCCGTTGTTCCACATCACTCCATCCTCATGTGGTACCCGAGTAGTTTCGAGAAAAAAAAAATTCCCCCAACCACTTGCCCATTGCACATTTTGCATAATTGTTATCGAGCTGGCTTCGTATATTTTTCCATAGACTGCGTGTACAAATATTCGAGAACACCAGGCGTCACATATTTTCATATCAATAAAAAAATAATATTTAGTAAAAAAAAAAAAATGGGTGCGTGTACTTATGTACGCGCGTGAGAAGTTATACTTCTTTGGCATCATTAAATAATAAGTATTCAACATTGATAATTTAATAATATTTAGTAATAATTATATTAAATAAAGAAGTATAACTTCAATAATGATATTTTAATTTATATCAATAAATAATACATACGGATAACTAACCTCAATTATATTGGAGCACTTGAAAAAGTATTTTAGCACAATTTTTTCACTAATATTCACAAATAGTAAATAATATTAATCCAAATATTCAATTTAAATCACTACTGAATATATTTTATTGCCACATATATAATTCGCACTTGTATGAAAATAAAACACGTGTTGTGACTGTAAAAACTAAAACCATGTGGATAAATATTATAAATAAATATGAAAACAGTGATCAGAGGCGACAAGCGTACCAACGTTAGCTTTTTTTCGAGACTTGATGAATTCGGTTAAGTGGGCAACTTCATCCTGTTAATTTTGTGTTACAGTGATGCGCGCGCATCTTGAAATTTCACTCTCATCAGTTTTTCATAACGCGCCTAAAGAAGTATAACTTCAAAAAAGAAAGTATTCGGGCTGGGAATGGTTAATTATTTTGGTTCAGCGTCCGCTAATTGAATCCTAAATTCATGAAATCTAGACATACTTTTATTTGCTGACCTTCATAATTGAAACAAAAAAAAATCCCACTTCTTGCATTCCTGGAAACATCTGTGCGAGCGGGGACAAGGATGCGATTGGCAACCACTTGCTCGATCGACAGAGTATATCTATACATATATACTCTGACAGCGCGACTAACTTCATGCCTGGCACACGATTGTGGGCCACCTTCGATGCATGGCCGCCTAGGTGTCAGGTCGGAAATGGGCCACCTTCGGTGCGTGGCAGCCTAGGTGTCACGTCGACGCTCTAACCTAGCTGGTATCAAAGACACTGATATATATATACACCACTGATATATATATACACTGGATTGGATATTACCGTATACTCTACGTGTAAGCTCGTGTGTCCAATTGAACACTTGAATCTCCGCCATCTTGTACAGAAAGTTGTCACAGAATCCGCGCTAGATTTGAACTGCGTAAAATATGCTATTTAAATCTAACGATATATTCGTCACACAAAAAAGTTTTTGACGAGTAAAATAATGTTTGATACATTAAATGAAGAACAAATCATTTTTTCGAAGGTATATTATTATTTACAATTATATGATGTAAAAGATCATTAAATAATATGACGAAAAACTTGTATTTAAGCGTGATTTTTCTTTATGTTCAAAAGAAGTCCTCAATTCTAAGAAGTTTCCGTCCATTATCCTTTATCCTATGGTGGGCTGAATTTCATACGGATTATTCAAAAATTTGTATAACACTAATTCAACCGTTAGGGAATTCATTTACCATCCATTGATCATCAAAGTGGAGCTTAAGACATGTAAAAAAAGTTTTGAATTAAACTATATCGAATTGGGTGAGTAAAAACTTTATTCAAAAATATGGAAAATAAAACATTCCTTGCAAACGTTAAGGAATTTTTATAGAGTTGCGTGCGATAAACCACAACAATATAATTAGTAGTATCAATCCACAATCCATTCACATGAAGAAAAAGTTACAAGCACAATCAAAAGAAAATAAAAAAGATGTACATATCTGAGCATGCAAATCAGGTACAAATGTGTAGGTGCTCATGTAATTTGGTTACATTCACTGTGGTGGGCCGATCGGATTCATCCTGAAATTCGGTCTGCTGCAAGTTTTCACCTACAGATAAGTTACTAATAAATAACGACAATGGAAATACACAGAAATGTGTCACACACGATTTTTCTGTAACAGAGCACTTTATAATCTGTAGGTAATTAACCGCTTCGACGACATTGACGCAATAGTGCATCACATCAACATGTCTTTATGCACACTGAGTTTTCTCTGACCTAAAAGGGATTAATAGTTTCAGATCTTACCAAATAACGTTGGGATACTGCCTTTTCGTAAAGTTATATAATTTTTACTTTTCTTCTGAAAGCAAGAGAGTTCAAAGTGGTCGGAACACAGAAAGCTATCACTTGATGGAGACCACGGACCAATGTTTATATTTGCGATCCACTGCTTCATAATATCAGGTTCATCCAATGGGAACCTACATAACAAGCAAAGTTTAAATTTATTAATTCACACGTTATGTTGCATTGAGTAACGGTACTTACTTGAAGAATGAATAGCCACGTCCATATTCCCTTAATCGGTGACAAGATGAACACTCTGATTTTGGGTTGTCAAATATAGTTGGTACACTATTCTTTTTCAATGTAATTAGGAATCCTGTCCTATCAAAGCAGTCATTTGTAAAATGAGCCGAACACAATGTGCTATTTCGGTTTGGCTTCCAGTCCTTCCTCTTCATTTCTTTTAACCACTGCTGAAGGCGCAACACATCTTTCACGGGAAATCTACATATCGAATTATAATTTAATCCCTGAGTCAATAATACCCGAGTTTTCAATTTCAATTATAATAAGATCGGTTCATAATTCAAATATTGTGAATTTTTACTGACACGATTCGTACGTTATAATACTCGTTAAATATAATTAGTAAATACTTCGTATACTGACATAACCTCTGCAAGTTATCATTTGCAGAACGCTTCAGCGTTGTATACTCACTTGTGAAATGATCGCCCACAATATTTTGATTGCTTTGTTTTGCAAAAAACGCAGGTACTCATTGTTACCTCAATAATTGTTACTGTAATTTTCCAACACAATCGATTATATACACATACATATATCACGTATATATTTATATATACTGAAGTGACAAGAATCTGTACAAAATGGCTACCGTTCAATTGGCGTGACGGCACCACGCTTAAATCCAATCCAGTGTATATAGTGATCAAAGAGGATGGGATAGAGTGGAAGCTTAAGCGTACCCACCGTCGCGCGCACCGTCTGGTGAGTCGCAGGACAAACCAATTGCATATGTGTGCATCGCGTCATACGTGTGTGAGTCAACACCGGCAATATTTGCAAACAAGACAAGTTGTATCAGAAAAGCTGAAATCGAATATTCATTGTAAAGTTAAGTTCTTTGGTTAAGTTGTTCTAATTGAATATGGTTGTGTACTGCGGTGTGAAAGGGTGCAATAGAAATGCTAGAACCGACCGGGAACATACATTTTTTCGAATAGCAGTGTAAGTAGAATTTGATTACTAGCAAAACAGAACCTAACCTCCTTGATATTTGCCACATACCGTACGAAAAATCCAAAGATAAACATAAATAAATATTTTCTAATTTCAATATTCGATTTTGTTGCCGGCCCGAAAAATGGTTAGAATTTGCAGTTTATTATATTTGTGGATATTTATGTAAAAAATTTTTATCCCCTCATAATTGTATAGATTGTAAGAAATTACTAATTGATGAAAACGATAGTTTAGATGCTGAACATAAATTATATGTTATCATGAAAAATTATGCCGATACGCATGGATTGGTCTATGCAACAAACAACGTTTTCGAAAACATTATTGCATGGGAACGCACGTTCAAAAGTGTGATTCAAAGCATCGTACATTCGAATACTGTCACTCAGGTTCTCTCTCATATATTATTATAGTCGTGCAGAAAGCTCGAATTATGTACAATCGATACTAGTGAAGCATTCTTAAAGTTATTCTTGAGAATACGCTGTCACTGGGAGGCCAGGTTCATTCGCAGAAAGATTAGTGAATCCGGCGGAAAAACAGAAAATAAGCCACCCTTAGCAACTAAAAAAATGCGGAAGTTTGTCGCTACTAAAGTTTAACCAAATGTAAATATAGTTAAATATACTACGTATGTTATTGTGTTATTCAATAATCTTTACTTTCAATAAAGAATACACTTATTACTTGTAATAGTGGATGTTCTATTATTCTTTTGTCCCATATTCATAATCTACGTAGTTTATAAAGTGGTCCGTAACAGTGAGTAGCCTGTCAATTTCATTCGGATTTCCCGCTGAAATAAAGGGTGGGGGAAGAATAGTTTGTCCTACGACTCAACAGAGGCGCTAGTGGGCCTTATACGAAAAATCACATTGGTGTTTTATGAGACCTTCCGCTCTATCCCATCCTCTTTGGCTGGTATCACGAAAAGCCGAGCGTTGGAGATCTCCCTACTCATCTCTGATCGTCCGGAGCGACGCTGGCGATAAAACCGTGCACTATTAAATCTCGGAGTTTCGCGGACGCCTTTTCTGCCTCTCCGCCTCAGAAATTGGAATCCTGTACTCTAGTCTCCATGCTGTTACTACTTATTTCCTAACCTCAATGTGGCAAAATTCGTGCAGTGTTTATGTTTACATGTGTAAGACTTTTTGTTATTAATGTGCAGTGTTAATTAATTTATTATATTTATTAAAATGGGTGTATCAAATTTCGTTGAATAAAAATAAGCTGAAACATTAGGAATCTGTAATCTTTCATTTTCGCGTAATGAATCGAGAGAAGCTCAGGACAATTTTGTCCCCTTATTTTGTGAAAAAAAAGTTTTGACAATTCTTGAAAATTGTTATTTGGTTAGTTTAATTTAATTTTGTTCAGCCGCGAATGAAAAAAAAACTTTATTATGCTAAATTGCAAAATTGTGCTTGAATAATGAAATGTAGAAATTTCACATTGTTTTATTCTACCAGATCCATCAATACTACTTTTTTTTAAACTAATTGACTTGATATGAATAATTTTAATTGAAAGGAACAATACAAATCGTGAAATTCGGAATAGTGTAATCCTACACGATTCACAACTCGTTCTGCAAAAATAAAAAAAAAAATCAACGATTGCAAGAAATTTGCGAAGAAAACTCGTAAATAAAATAACAAATGCAATTTTTTTTTTCGCAAACAAAGTTTTATTTATAGGATCGAAAACTGAGTTATGTACGGCTGCATACAGACTTATTCTGCACTATTACCCGTAGAACGGTTTCGATATAATCTGTTCTCTCCATGCACGATTTCCACACCATTTTATCCAACTGGACAGAAGGAGCAAAAGCCAAAGAGGAATTTTTGCTCGTATAAAGTCTAGTTTCTTTATTCAAAGCATTATCCAGATCATCTTTGTCATCCTTATCATCAAGATCCAAATCGTCGAGATTTTGGAAAAGGCTCTCACCAACAACCTAATCCTTTTGAAAATCCCAATAAATCAGTTTTTGGATGGGAAATACGTGTAATCCTTGACTGAACAGTAAAATCAAAGAAATATTTTCTATGTACACTAAAAATAACAAATAAATAACGCAATCGAATGAAAAATGTAGATTTAAAACAAAGTTCCCTTGTTCCCTCCAAATTAGCTTTAAAAAAGCTTACATTTGTATAAAAATTATATCTTCCGCGGTTATGGCAAAACCTGATAAATACCTTAACTCCCAGGACGTAATCGATTTTATATTCAACGGTAATCAGTAAATATCCCATCCAAATCGTCAATCGACATGACCGGTTTGATGAGCATCGCGTATTGAAGGTTAGAATCGAGTTTCAACAGTATCTGATGAAAATAAAAAACAGAAAACAAGATGTAACGATTTTGTGAAGAGGTATATACAATTATGAGCTTTGCTAATAAAATCAATTAATTAGGTCAAGAAAAAAGTCGGTTCACCTTCGAGTATTCACAACGTAGCATCTAAAGCTTCGCGTTCTTGCGGAGTCGTTTCGTTTTTATACGACTCTCATTCTGGTTGGCGTTGTACGATTTGACAAGGAAACAAGCTCTCATAATTATATAAAAGTCAATGATCTTTCTTGTGCAACTCATGTAGTGATCAGCATAACCAACCATTGTAGATTTTGAATTTCCGATGCTCTCTGGAGAATGGTGTGGATCATATCGACGTGTATACCGAATTTACCAGTAACGTCCAATACAGTTGATTCCAGGCATTCGGTCAACCGAAACAAGGGCTCACTAGGCCGGATCAACCCTCCAAATTTCTCCAGAAGATTTATGGCTGCATGAGTCGGATCAGTAACTCCTGGTTCACGAGATTTTAAGGAATTTATGCAGTCGCAGCATTTCAGCTTCGTCATCATTGTTGGGGCAACGTAACCAGCTATGTAACATTGTACTTCTGCACTTGTACGTGTGACGTACGTATGGTCGTGCGTGCTGTCCTTCCACGTGCTAAAATCCATCGACAATGGAACCTAGTAATCATGATCCCGCTGGTAAGTTTCCATGGGTGCTTCGTCGGCACGTACTTGTTGTTCCAGCATGTCGTCAATGGTTTGCAACCATTCAGTGCGTGGTTTTGATGCAGCAGCCAACGAACCTGTCGTCTACATTAGTGTTTCGAGCAGCTCATGTCCTTCGACGTTACTCCCTCTTCGAGGCTTTACTAACGAGTGGCTGCACAACAATCAAAACATTTGAGCGAAGAACTGCGGATCAGGATGGTCATTTCTACCACAGGCTTTGCGCGTCATACTAAAAATCCTCTAAAAACAATAGTACAGTTATGAATCGTATAGAATGAAGTTCAACAGGGTGAAATGCACTAGCGAATCGCAAAATATCCTTTACGAATGACAAAAATACAAATGAACACAGTAACAAGTGCATAAATCATACAATATTTAACTCTAGACTTATACAACGAGGTCAAAAACGATCCCAATTTTTGTAGTAAAACAGTTGTTTCCGGCTTTTCTCCAAAAGTTTGTTCCATTTTGTCGAAGTTCCATTATAAAATGTTTACCAAATCTGACTTTGATATACGCTATTCTTTGCGTTGGTAACAAAGAGAGTGGAGCGCAACTAAACATCGGTATCGCATACGAGGAGCATGTTATTTTAAAGAGATGATCGGGGTCGTTTTCCACTTCGTTGTATGTAGGGTTTACGTTCGGAGAAGTAGTTCGTAGGGCTGTAGGCTTCAATTGCAGAAATAAAATAAAGAGTTCATTCAAATAAATATATGGGATTTCAAAAAAGATGAAAAAATAAAATGTATAACCTACTTCCAAAGCGTCTTGGTTTAGTCGTGCGGTCATAAGGTACTCAAAAGTGGATCGTGATGGCAAGGCATCCAAGATTTCGAGGGTAGCTCCCAGGATCACTTTCAAACCTTTCAAGGTACTTGACGATATTGGCAGTTCTTTTAGCGAAGAAACTGATGACTCCCATTCCTTCAAGTACGCGAGGAAGCTTGAAATGGCCTATTTAGTATAGCAGGAATGAATGGAAAAATGATTATTGTGAGGAAGCATTAGGAAGTAGCATAATTAACAAAGTAATTACTACTGCAAGTGTTAAAATAACAGACCCAGTAAATATCGAAAAAAATATAATAATGTGATGAGGTGAGTGTTATACAAATTGGAATGGGAGATTATTGTACAGAAATACATAAAAACAGCATAAAATAAAAATCGATGTTACGCTCCCGGAGCGCAAAAAATCACATGGACACACAGCTGGATAAAAGAGACAAAATAAACATCGATGTAATGCTCCCAGACAAGAAACGAAAAGAACATACGAACACACAGATGGACGAAGAAACGCAATGTATAAATGAATATTATACGCCCGGAGCACATAAAAAAAAATCAGCACCACCAGGTAGGATTACTTCAACCAGGATTCCAGAGTGAGCAGACATTCATGCAAGGAAAACAAAAAGGTCAAGCCATCAATTCAGGATCATGGATAATGTCATGTCAAGACAGTCCACATCGATCGTCCGAAGGAAGTATTACCGATCTGAAAGATCATTAGATAGTGAGCAGCAATCCTCTAATAAATGAACGAGTTTATCCGAACGACAGTTTATTGAATTGAACAACATAGAAAACAATCTCAGCACAGTCTCCACCATGGTACGAGAACGTATAAATGACGATGATTGGAAATCCAACGTTGAATGTCCAAATTCGTCTTGGGGAACCTCTTAGAAGCTGGCAGTTAAAGATTGCTAGAAGAAATAGTTAAATGTTACTTGGTTTTAATAATACTGATCTCCTAACAAAAGAGTATATTTCGCGAATATTTACGTATTGTGATATAATTTTTGAATTTGCGAGAGATAAATGCTTGAAAAAAATCGTTTCAAACAGACGAATAACGAATTCGAGCCCTATGGTACAGCGATAATAACAGCGGTGTTTCAGCATAAAATTTTTGACACAATGTTCAAAAAGATTGGCAACTCTTTGATGCTCTTTGTGCATTTTCTTAAATTTAATGCACTCAGCACAGTAACTCTTTGCAGATCGTTCGTTGCAACACCCGAATGATTTTCAATAGATCATCAAAATCGTATTCGAAATTATCATTAAAAACTGATTGACGTAAATTGTTACGCGATTTTTCAACGATATATTTGGAAAATAACGATAATGCATTATATGTTATGTACCTTCTTTTGTGGACAGGATTCGGATAGAGGAAGCGCATTGAGAGGCGTTCTGAACATCATCGCCATGATTACATTGTGAACGCGCTCAGAAAAAGCCCTCGTTGGTTTGGAATCTTTCAATTGCGGGCATGTCTGTTCGTAAACTTCCATAGCGGCACGAATTTGTTGCGAGAACAACTGAAATAATTTGATAAACAATTATTACTTAACTTCAATTAAATTGCTCAGGAAACAGCCAAGAGCTTGTACCCAGATGCCTCGAAATGGTTGAAACATAAAGACGAGCGCGTGGTCTGCTCTTGTTGCTTTTTGTTTTCCGGAGTATATTTCCCTAAATCGACGAAACCTCCAAACTCCATTGTCTTCTGGCCAAATGAAATTGCCTCACTCAACTTCATCTCGTCGACTAGGAGGGTACCTAAATATTAATTAGTCCATGTTAATAACACTGACATAATGTTCTTATGTGTTTGTTCATACTGCAAGATTCGGTTGAGATACAATAAAATCGAAGGTGCGCGTCAAGATATTGGTGAAGAGGAAGTATTAAGGGCAAAGGAAAGGAATCTCACTGGTCACTGGAAGAGGTAAGTATCTTGCAGGTGAGTATCAAGCATTACAGTTTTCATTTTTCACGCCCTTTTTCTGATTCTTTTTTTCGTCACATGTTTAATCTATTTTTGTTTCCGTTACTAAATACATTTTTCAATATTTTCAGGTATACTACGCATTTATCGTAGGAATCTCAACGTCAGGGTTCATCAGTACATTGTTTTTCTTTGATTTTTATTTTTCTAATCTGTGTTCGTCCTAAGCTTGATTCATAAGAATCAAATTTATACCAATATACTGCAACAAGAAATAACTGAAACGTTGGCATTTGGAGTATTTCAGCGTCTCGCCAGAAAAACTTTCCATACTACACAGCAATGCGGCAAAGGGAACGATTTATTTAATATTTTTCTTTGCTTGTAAAATTATTTTTCAAGTATTCAATTTTTTTTTTTACTTCAGGTAATGAACTGATTGACGGGCTAGTCTGTAATGTTAAAAATGTACGATGAAATTTCATTCGAAAGATATTTAAAAACTGGATAAATGTTCAGGGAAATACATTCTTATTCATTCTAAATATTTTTTGTTATTGACATTAAGGATACCTCTTTTAAAAGATTTTTCCATCTGCGATCCTTTTTTCCGTAAGTCTTCGAAGATAGCTTCCTGAAATCCGTATCCGTCGACAAGCTAATCTTTTGAATATATCTGTTCAACGTTTTGCGGCAGGGAACTGATAAAATTTGTCGATCCCTTAGATGTTCGTACAGGGCTGCGTTTTTTATCCGCATCAACAAACATTCGTATATCCAGTTGGTTGAGTATCTCTGCCTGTTGGGAGATTTAACTTTGGAGGCCTCCAAGCACGATTTAATCGCTTCTTGTTGCGCATCTGGAAAACCGGAAATATTATTTTCCAACACACTGGAATCTATATTTGCCTTCATCATCTTAATCTGTAAATAAATCAAAATCGCATTAGAGTATTTCAAAGACGTATGCACACATTGTTAATTTTATCCCTTAGATATAGAAATGTCTATGTTCGCATTACCTTCCATTGCGAACGGAGATACTTTCGTCGCTGCAACTGTGCAGTGTATATTTTGACTCCTCATATTTCTTCTGAAGAACAATTTTTTTCTCTATTTGCAATAACTTTTTGCGAAGCCGCCGACAACGGATACACCATAGACGCTGCACCGTATGTTTGTACGATTCAGTATCATCGAGAATTCCCATGCATTCAGGATTGCACCTAAACATAAGAAAGTATTAAAATAATAAAAATCAATAAGCATAACAAAGTTGGTCAATTTATTTTTACTAGTTCGACTGCTACTAATTTGTTAATTGTAAGTAACAATACTTTTCATTTCCAATGTCCGTCCCCCTGCAAACAGACAAGTTTTTCACTGTGTTCATGTAGCTGAGAATGTCGGCCGTAGACTTTATGGTGTCCTTGAAATCGATAATTTTGTTCGAAATACTCTGATTCTGTGAAAATAAATGTCGTTATGGGCAAAATACTCTGCGATTATAAACATGAAATCTAAAATCGAGTCTGGAGGAGTGGTATGATTACGTGTATAGAGATGTTGATGAACAAGAAAGTGCACCTGGACAGAAAAGTCTAATCGATCGAAATACGTAAATAAAACGTCTGAGCCTTGCTGACTCCAAGCCCATGACTCCGGTGATAAGGCCAAACACAATTCACCTTTCAAATCATGAATTGAGAATGTTGGATTGCCGTTTGCAGTTACATTCTCGTGTGATCTTTTCATGGACCATTCCTTCTAGAATCTCACTAGATTCCATCCCCAGGCTGTTATTGGCAGAACTGTCATTTAAAATGCTCTCCTCCTCACCAACTCGATTGATTGATTCGACTATGCCGTCGTGCTCCATGACACTATCCGCGACAGGAACGTTGTTGTTCTAAAATGCTATGTAATCAAGATTATGCAGATGTTTATAATATTCTTCGGTTACATAATCTGCTATGATGTTTGTAATTTTCTATTATGCTTGAAATTCTCACCAAAACTATTTGGTTGGAAATTTTATGACCATACATCCTTTATATCATACTTAGATGATTTAATACCACAAACAGTAAAATAAACTTCAGAAAAGTCCCTAGTATAAAAAAAAACAATACTCACATATATGTTTGTGGAATAATAAAATAGGAGGAAATATGACTGTATGTGTTTGGAACACAGTATCAATTGTACTTATCCTGCGACTCTACCAAATTTATGAATTATTTAACTTCATTTGTACTTTTTTTAATTCACTTCGGTCCATGCAAATAAAATTGTCTGGTACTTACTTCGCTTCGTTCCGTAGGTTGAACGAGCAGCATTCGTACAGCTTCAGTTTCTAAAGACCAATGGTCGCGAGATACACAGCTGATTGTATCATCGAACAATTTAATCGTCTCGCTCTTCCGAATGTATTTGTCTGCAAAGTGCAGCTGACAAATGTGCTGCGTTTTTATAAGATCGTATTTCAAAGCATTTTTTCATACTTCGAGTCGATGGTCACTCTACATTTACAAAGGTAATCTTCATTTTACTTGCTCAGTACAACTTATTTGTAGTTATACCCAACAATTCTTATCTTTTTTTATTTTTATTGCAATTTTTTCATAGTTTAGGTTATATCGTAACATTCTTTTATCTACAATTCAAATAAATTTGTCCCTTTTGTAATAGTTGCAGCTATTACAATTTCATATGAAAATTGAAATAGTTGCAACTAAATAGAGGTTTAAAATTGATTTTTTCACCTTAGGTACGGCAAACAGAGAAATGGGCCGCAGCGATCTTGATATTTCCCGCTGTCGCATCCTGGTACACCACAAGTCTTCGGCATTCTAGAAACACCAAAAACAAATTAAAAAAAAACCTTTCATCATTTTGGCGAGGATTACATACATTTAGATAATAAGGTAAACAAACGAAAATTATGGACAGCCATATATGGGTCCTCTTATTTTTCTTTCGTATTTTTTATGCTTATTGCACGCCGCTTTGAACAACGAAGAAACAATTAGGGGATTTTTGTTAAATCCATTTCAAATAGCCCTTATGCGTACATACATTCAACAGGTATTTTCCGGGCTACTGAATGGTCCGTTTACTTACCTACTTACAGAAAAAAATGTATAAATAAATGATTGAAATTACCTTACTCAGAGAAGAAAACGTTGAATCGTACGATGAAAACTCGAAATTAAACTTACCCTAGTCTCCATGCAAGCACTGATAAAACAAAAATAGTCACTTTTCATTCTACTGCGCAAGCACGGATGGGTGGGATGGGTGACCGATGCCATCGGTCACTTAATATATATTTACGATCTTTTTGACCCATGCGATGCTAGTGGCAGAGCGGAGAACTAATTAAAGGACGGGTTTTTGAGGACCACCAAAGAGGATGGGATAGAGCGGAAGGTCTCATAAAACACCAATGTGATTTTTCGTATAAGGCCCACTAGCGCCTCTGTTGAGTCGTAGGACAAACTATTCTTCCCCCACCCTTTATTTCAGCGGGAAATCCGAATGAAATTGACAGGCTACTCACTGTTACGGACCACTTTATAGACTACGTAGATTATGAATATGGGACAAAAGAATAATAGAACATCCACTATTACAAGTAATAAGTGTATTCTTTATTGAAAGTAAAAGATTATTGAATAACACAATAACATACGTAGTATATTTAACTATATTTACATTTGGTTAAACTTTAGTAGCGACAAACTTCCGCATTTTTTTAGTTGCTAAGGGTGGCTTATTTTCTGTTTTTCCGCCGGATTCACTAATCTTTCTGCGAATGAACCTGGTCTCCCAGTGACAGCGTATTCTCAAGAATAACTTTAAAAATGCTTCACTAGTATCGATTGTACATAATTCGAGCTTTCTGCACGACTATAATAATATATGAGAGAGAACCTGAGTGACAGTATTCGAATGTACGATGCTTTGAATTACACTTTTGAACGTGCGTTCCCATGCAATAATGTTTTCGAAAACGTTGTTTGTTGCACAGACCAATCCATGCGTATCGGCATAATTTTTCATGATAACATATAATTTATGTTCAGCATCTAAACTATCGTTTTCATCAATTAGTAATTTCTTACAATCTATACAATTATGAGGGGATAAAAATTTTTTACATAAATATCCACAAATATAATAAACTGCAAATTCTAACCATTTTTCGGGCCGGCAACAAAATCGAATATTGAAATTAGAAAATATTTATTTATGTTTATCTTTGGATTTTTCGTACGGTATGTGGCAAATATCAAGGAGGTTAGGTTCTATTTTGCTAGTAATCAAATTCTACTTACACTGCTATTCGAAAAAATGTATGTTCCCGGTCGGTTCTAGCATTTCTATTGCACCCTTTCACACCGCAGTACACAACCATATTCAATTAGAACAACTTAACCAAAGAACTTAACTTTACAATGAATATTCGATTTCAGCTTTTCTGATACAACTTGTCTTGTTTGCAAATATTGCCGGTGTGACTCACACACGTATGACGCGATGCACACATATGCAATTGGTTTGTCCTGCGACTCACCAGACGGTGCGCGCGACGGTGGGTACGCTTAGCTTCCACTCTATCCCTGTCTATCCCATCCTCTTTGGTAGGAGATTTCTCTCTGTAATGGTACCGTAAATCTTCTTGGGTTGGTACGATCCTCATGCGCTGGCCATCTGGCGACCTTGGTGTCTATATTCTTCAGTCAACGGTGCATGTAACGGCCGCAACGGGTGCAGCCAGCCTGAAGGTGGGAGAAGTGGTTCTTAGATATTTGCATCGGCAAAACACCTCAGAATACCAGTTACAGTTAGTTTTGCGTCGCAAGTGTTGTAACCTACTGGTGTTACGTACGTACGTAAGTACATGCGCAGCTATTGTTAGAATTTATTTTGTTGTTTTTCTATTTACTTCTTTTAAGAAATTACTTCCTGGCATTCACTCATAAATTTGTAATTCTCTTACAATTTAGACATAAATGCTGAGTTGGACATAGTTCACGAAAACTATACAGCAAAAATATAGTGAACCTAATTGTAGATGATACATGATTTCATGGCTTGTGTACGATTTGCAATATACACTTGTAAAATTTTCATGACTACCGGCATAGTACGAACACCGATTGAGCTTGGAGATGGTTGAAGAGATAAGTAGCAAATCTGTAAAAACCGCTAAAATAGTGCCAAAATTCAAACAAACAGGTGAAACTAACATCATGAAGACGGTCGAAGACAAACCCCTGTAAGTGCAATCTTATTTATGCAAATCATCTCTGACAACGATAAGTTTGTTATTGCACATTACTAGGTATCATTCGTTTAGAAAATTATTCAAAATCCTTTGTTGAAATAAGGTTGTATTTAGTAATGTTAATGTAATTATGCATTTTTGTATAGAATCGTTATTTCATGACATGATTGCTCGAAATTTATTCAACTATGATACAGCAAAAGCTTAATCATATTTTGCAAGCAATCAACTCTTCCAAAGTTACTTTAAAGTTTAACATAATGATTTTTCTCGATGTTCCATTACGTTAACGTTATTAACTTTAACTTTGTCTTTGAAATTATTCATATAGATTTTCGACTGATTCAGAAATTGAACTTAAATTCCCTGTTATGATTTTTTTTTTCTCTGTTCATGATTCATGATTAGTATGCGATGGTTTTGATGTTTTAGTATCTGGTGGCTGATTTTTATATTAATATTGATTGCAACTGTTACTACTCGATTTTACAAAGTAACAGAGCCTGATCATGTATGGTGAGTTTTAAGACCTAGAAAACTTCTGGGATCAATCCTTGTATTTTATACGCAAGGTTGTCAACAATTTGTTTTTTAGCTGGGATGAAACTCATTTTGGTAAAATGGGCAGTTGGTACATAAACAGGACTTTCTTCTTTGATGTGCATCCACCACTAGGAAAAGTATGAATAAACTTTTGTTTTACATTGTGTAGAAGATAGCTAAATTGATTTATAAATAATTGCGGCAACTGTATTTTTCTATAAGTGTTATCAGCAACCCTGCGTCAGTCATCTGTAATGATATCGCTACGTCTGATTTTTGGGTTTCTCACTATCTCAGGAGTTTTCCAATGTTTAAAAATTTCTACTTGTTAAAGTACTAAAAATGTAGTAATGCAAACTATTGGAGCATCAAGTAGAAATGTTGACGTGATTCGATGAATTTCTTTTGAATTTTCGGACACTCCTAGACGGGTTGAAAATTGCCAAGCAGGATATCCTGATTGATGGCCAGCGGCGTAGTCAAAAAACCACATGGTTAGCACAGGATTGAATTAAAACCAATGAAACCGTATTGACACAAATTTGTCCTGATGATTCACAGATCCGAATTTTATAAGAGAACTGAATCTATGTTACGAAAATCAATCCAAATCAATTTTTTTTTTTATTTTTAAAATGTGTATACAGTTTCTTTTTTTTTGCCAAATTGTAACAAATCGACTTGGTTATACAAAATTTGTAAGAAAGAATTAACTGTTCATGGATACGGGAGAAATTAATTATTACATATTGGATTGAATTGTAGCTGCGCTACAATTTAGACATAAAATTAAAATTGAAACTATTCAACTGCGTAGACACATATAGGTAAAAATAAAATGTACAATTCGGTTCGTTGAATCTTGCAATCACTTGAGGAATTCGGATTGTTGGGTATCAAAATAAATCCCTTGTAATATGTTTTCAATCGTTTTTTGCTTTCTCAGTTCAAGAAATTCCGATAGGATTTGAGTGATCACGGTTTGGTATTAAAGAAAATCAGAGAATAGGATTCAGAAACACGACACAAAAATATAAGTCTATCGTGTTTCTGAATTGACACAAACATATAAGTCTGTCGTGTTTCTGAATCTCCTATTCTATCATTCACAATCTTTCATGTACTATCAAACTTTTCCAACAGGGTTACCGAGTCTATACTTCTGCACACATTACATTACAGCAACTATGCTGCAAAAGAATACAGATAGAATGTCGATAGAAAAGAACTCATATTAACAATAAAAAACTACTAAATATAGCAATAACTGAGGTATGATACCTACAAAAAGCAAGCATAAAGTATCTGCAGTGCATTTAGTTACACTAGTTTACCAGCAAAATTAGCGTAAATAATATCTATCATATGTCAAGTGAATACTTTTCACAAATGATGTTGCAGTAAAATCTCAATTCACTGGATCTACTGTGAAATATTTTATTGTTGTTTTTACTTCTGAAACTTAATTTTACTATCAATACATTGACTATATGTATACTAAAACAGTCTGTCATACATAATAACAGGTGGATTCTGAGTGATACTTAAAAACTTTTTTATACCAACCTGGAGATAAAAATGTTATGGATACTTGCAGAGTCAATTATTAACTGTATTTCAAATTGAACAAACATACATATGATTTTCGCATTAACCGTGAATTTTATTTATTCAGGTCACTCTTGTCCCCGTTTCCCCTGGTTACTAGAATGCTGTGGTCAGTCTTCACCATCCATGTTAAATGTCACTGACCATTGTTAGCTTCTACACGTCACTGAATTAAAAATAATGCAGTCAGTGCCAGTCTACATGTAATGTGTAAGACAAAGGTTCAACAACAAAAATATCTTGTGCCAAAATAATGCCAAGAAATGTATTTCTGTAATTCACTCATTGCTAAAATCATTTCCTGCGGTTATTCTCACATAAAACTAAAAAGTTTTTGGATAATTTTGTTCTGCATTGCATGTAGAATGGCGCTGACTGTGTTCTTTTCACATCAGTGATTCGTATGAGGTGATAATAGTCAAAATAAGTGGTCACATTTAATCTAGGTAGTAAAGACTGACTATAGCATCTTCTTAATCAAGATTATGCAGTATTTTTACATACAACCTTTTACAATTAATTTTGAGATTGAGCTTATATGCAACCATAAGTCAAGTTGTTTTTTTTTTTTACAATAGTTGAAATTACTATCACAACACGATAATTTTTGTAGGTGCATATTTAGGCTATTCGGGTAGTGTTTTGTTTACTGTTTTAAATGTTATATACCAGTATCAATGTGCATGGTACCCAAATGCTTTCTGGTTTTCATTTTTCACTTTCACTAATAAACAATGAATACGATCATATAAGTTTTTAATACGTTAACGAACTTACAATGAATTCGCACGAACTATTTTTGGCATTCAGAAATTGATTTGTCTTCTGTTCTCAAACCTAATTTGACCTAATTACAGGTGATTGTTTGTAAAATATTAGCTTTGCAACTCAAATCATTTTTGATGGAATTGATGAAATATGTGTTACTTATGATTTTTTTTTTATTTCATACTATGTTTAGAATTTAGAAATTCAAATTTTTGATTTTATCTATTTCAGTTTATTAGCTCTCTTTTTATTATGTGATTTTACCAGATGTGTCGTAAGATTTTATTTTGCGTATAATTCTTTGCATGTGGGATTTTTAGCAATAGCATTATGACACTGAGCCCCTAAATAGACTCGTAACGCACCCCAGCAGCATGCTTTTGAAAATGCTATGTATAACTGTCAGTAATTAAAAACATCTCTTCTAAGATTAATTCCAATTTCGTGAACCGTGATCATTTACATACCTGTTAGTTATTATAAAACAATAAAAACAACATTTTCGATCGATCAAATTTGATTTTTGGTACTTCAAACTGGAGCAAATTCAATCAATCATAGCCGTGACAAAGCGACTTCGAGCCAGCGATATTTCAAAATTCAATGTGACATGTCATTTTTTAACAGTGAAAAATTTTATTACACAGTGACTTCGGAAGCTAATCAAATCTATACTTATTATAAATTGCCAGATCTTAACATACAGCCTAATTCAAAAAATAAATGTTAATTCATTCGTAGCAGTTACAGTTATTTTTATCGATATTTTTCATTTTCCTATTTTCATATTATGTTAGTCTTAATTGAAATTGATGAATTCTAGATGCTTATTGGTTTATCCGGGTATCTAACTGGCTACAATGGTTCATTTCCATTTGAGAAACCTGGTGACAAGTATGAAGATACAAAATATATAGGAATGAGAGTAGTAAGTAATACAGATTAATGATAATATAATCAAAGTACTTTCTATTAAATTTATTGCTAGATTTCAATGTAATCTTGCATTTACAGTTCTGCACAATGTTGGGTGCAACTATCGTCCCATTAGCATTCCTTACTGTTTGGGAATTGACGCAGTCTTTGCCTTCATCTGTTTATGCTGCTACTTTTATTCTATGTGGTATGGTTTGATAAATTTATCATGGTTTTTAAGTAAATGTTTAATTTGTTTGTGTAGTCATATTCACTCCAAGGTATAGGCATACAATAATTGATTTTAATATTTCAATCATAATAACATACTTGACACATTTATACAACATTGAATGTATCACTTTACACTTGCAAGAATTACCCAAGTAATTATCAACTAGCATGTACCTAATTTCAAATTACAATTAGTGAAAAGAGATGTCGAAATTTTTAGACTTATAAGAACTGCATATGTCCTAGATGTGTAAGTGGTAAATTATTATTTAGTCAAATAAAAATCGAGTTATATTATGGTGAAGCATAATGCTTAATTTTTACCACTGAAACAGATTTGAGGTATCATCCTAAGCAGTAAGTAATGTCCGTTTTCGCTCTTGTCATTTATAATTGAATCAAATTTTTATTGAGACCTTTTGTAATTCTTGGTTGGTTGAAATTTTTCATTACATGAGAATTACTTTTAGTACAAGAAAATTACTTGTAACATTTGTGTTTTGTAGAGAAATACTTCTATTTCACTTTTGTCATATCTTAAGAATCGCAAAAATGAAGGAAATTATACTTATTTTAAATTGTGTACAATCTTCTATGTTTTTTCAGATGTTGGTCTGCTTACACTGAATCAATACATTCTTCTGGATCCAATTCTATTGTGTTTTATGATGTGTGCATTATGGGGAATGTCCCGTATCGGCTCATTGCAGCATCAACCATTTACATTCTCTTGGTGGGGTTGGATGTCATTTACTGGCATGGCGCTTGCATGTTCCATAAGTGTTAAATTTGTTGGTCTCTTTATTGTCCTGTTGGTTGGACTCTACACGTTGCATGAATTGTGGAGAGAATTAGGCGACCTTTCAAAGCCTGTCGTAAGTTATGCTTCTTGTAAGTAAGATCATACAAATTTACTAAGGCAATGTATTTATATTGTCCATCACCAACAGGTAATCGGATTAAAAAATTGTAACTTTGTAAATCAAATCTGTATGGGCGAGTCTGCCGATTATCAATCAATGATCAGAGTCCAAAGATGAGATTTTGTTACAATTTTGATATGTTTTCGGTGTCCTGGGATGTGAAAATTCTCCCATGCTTAGATCTTTAGGCTTTACCATTCATGAGAAATATATTGATCTCCTTTAACACTTTTGCGAATCTAAAGATTTTTCCGAATTTCTTGCAATCTTAATCTTCTAACTCCATTTTGCTCGGTGTTATCACAAAAAAACGCAATTTTCAGTCGTTTTTTTTTACGATAACATCACTATTTCTAAGTTAAAAATTATTTAAAAAATTGCAGATCCGGTAGACATCTGAACACATGTCAAAGATTTTTCTCAGATTTTTCAGTAGTGAGCACTATTTTCTAATTATTCTTGAACGTTCGCTTTGCTGATTTCTGATAGATTTTAATGAGTGATCACCTTTTTTTTTTACAGTACGAATATCTAGGTTTGGGTGATCTTCTGTAATTTTTACCACGTACAGAAGTAACACAGAAAACCGAAATGTATAATTAGTTTGAGAGGTGTTTACCCATTGAACGTTAATTTTGAAGTTTTTGACCATATAACTCTGTAACGTGTTCTTCACAAGTTTAACTTGTGTATTGTATGTCGCCAGAAGCTACTTCCGTTTTCAAATTCATATGCCATCTTACATCAATGACTAGAAAATATCTCTAATTCTGGTATGTTATTTCCCAAATAAATCCGAAGCCTCACTTGCTGGGTTATAGCAGTGTGAAGGTGTGCAGCAGTCACAATGAATAGGTAGCTATGCGCAAAGAGAAGAATAGAAGATCCGATACGGCTATTTTCTGGTCCCATCAAAAGTGGCTCCCACTATTCCACTGTGAAATTCGAAACCACGTTCAACAAAACTAGATGTTTATACTGTAAAAAAAGAAGATGGTGACTCCCTAAAATCCACTGGAAATCAGCAATCCGAATGTTCAAGAGTGTTTAGAGAGAACCTTACTACCGAAAAATCTGAAAAAAACCTCAACAAGTGCTCAGATGCTTGCATAATCTACATTTTTTTTTTAAATAATTTTTAAAGTGAAAATAGCGGTGTTATCATACAAAAACAAAACTGGGTTTTTTTTTGTGATAACGCTGAACAAAACGGAGTTAGAAAGTTAAAATTTAGAACGCAAACTCGATCCTTTTAGGCCGAGTGTAAGTTTGCAATATGAGTCGTAGGTGAACATGCATAATAACCGAAGACGAATTTAAATGATTCTTTACATAACAAGAGTATGTTACGCGATTTGCACGAAGCGCGAAATTAATATATAATAATAAATAAATAATCTCATGATTAGGGTCGCGTCATATCACATTTGTTTGCGACAGCGCATGCGCACAATATAGAAAAGACCACTTTTAACTCTTAAGAGTTAAACCAATCAATTATGCGCGCATACGAAAGGTGAAGGGTGAATGGAAATTGGTATTGAGGAAGTTGAATGTTTGATTTAGTTTAAAAATATATAAAGAGTACAATGAGAAAATGTGAGGGAGAAATTGATTGTAGGAGGTAAGAGGGGGGAGTTTTGTTTAGTTTGGTTTCGAAACGAGAGGTTAATTCAGATTTTGGTCGAATTAAAGATAACTTTGAAGAGAAAGTTTATGAGAGGAAGGATGTAAAAGATTGGTTGCAGATTGATTGCAGTTTACTATATACCGTGTGCAACTGACAGTGTAGGGAGCAATCAGCTGACTTGATATGGGAACCGAGGCAGTCAGGTGATGATAAGAAGAGTATGCAAGGTTTGACGTGGTTGATCAATTTAATCCGAATCCCATTTTCATCCCACTTGGAAAATCCAGTGACCTTGCGAAAAAATGTTCAGCTTTCTGATGGAATTATCAGAATAATTTTTCTGTTTGTGAAACCCAAAAAAAGATCTATTTTCCACCAAAAAAGACTACGCATTTTTTAATGGATTTAATATTTGAAAAAAAAAAAACACTTTTCAATAAAAATATATTCGATCAAATTTTTATTCCAACATCAAGAAGTCCAAGAAATTGAAAGAAAAGTGTGCGATTCACAAAAGTGATAAGACTGACTAACATGTTTTCTCGTGAATGGTGGCTCAAACGTCTAAGAATTGGAGGATTTCCATATGTTGGTACACCAAATAACATATCAAAATTACAGCAAAATAAAATTTTTTGGTCTTAATTCATTGAACAATAACTAACGGACTAGCCCATATGTACTTTCAGTTGTAAAATAGCATTATAACTAGACAGATTTTCACGGAGTTTCTTTTGTTAATTTTCATCATCTCAGAGAAAACGCAATAATGAGATGTCAGTTTCAGTTTCTAGTCAAAAGTACCAAATAAGAACTTGAATTATTGTAAATGATGCTGACATTTTGGAATATTGACATCAACATACCTTCAATGACAAATATTTTCCAGAGAAATGTACATGTTCATTTTTATGTATACTGGTGCACTCTTAAATCGCAATTCTGCATTAAATTTATTGTTAGCTTGCATCTGAAAGTAATGAAGTTTCGACTTAAATACTCAGTAGGGACATGCTCTATTTGCCTTATTTCAATTCACCTGAGACCACTTTGCACGAAAACATATCGCACGCGACTAAGTTGACATAGTCCAGTAGAAATTTCGTTATTTTAGTATGATAATTACCTATTTGAAATGTTAGGTCAACTAACATCGAATAATGTCCACGTATACATTATATGCCCGTAAAATCTGTTTATTGCTTCTTTTCAGATGAATGCAGTTAAACATCTGTTAGCTAGAACCCTTTGTCTCATAGTGTTACCAGTAATTGTGTACGTGCTGTTTTTTTACATCCACCTGGTTGTTTTAAATAAAAGGTGAGACTGCTATAATTCGTAATACCATGATTTTTTACTAGTAATACCTACATTAAAAACTGACATATTATTTAATATTACTTACATGAAATAGTAATGCTTTATGCCCCAGTCATTATTGTCGCTCACCCATATGATATTTCTTTACATCAAATATAGAATACCTTGATACTATTTTGCTCCCATCTTACTGTAGTGGCAATGGAGATGGTTTCTATAGTTCAGGATTTCAGTCACAGCTGGAAGGAAATTCTTTGCACAATGCAACAATGCCTCGGCATTTGGCATACGGTGCTATCATAACACTTAAAAACCATCGCACCGGAGGAGGTTATTTGCATTCACATTGGCATTTGTATCCAGAAGGAATGGGAGCTCGTCAACAACAGGTCTATATGCATAATAATCTTTCGATGAGTAAAAAAAAATTTTTGTTTTCCAACTATACTAATTGTTGATGTGAAAACATTATTGCATTATACAAAACCCATTCATCACTTCAATCCACTTTTAAACTGTTTTATAGTTATGATGCTATTGTTTTTTTTTACTTTTCATCACCTTTGGTGATGTAAGAAAGGTTTTGGCTTCGGCCGAAAATCACTTTTTCTAATTTCAACGAATCTTTACATTTTCAGATCTCTAGAATCCGAAAAACAGGTTTATAGAGAAATGTTGGTCAGGATGTCGGTTTGTCGGTCTGTCCAACAAACGCCTGCAATGAGTTGGGAAATGGTTCAATGAAAAAATCTGAAATTTACAGGGTTTTACAATCAAATGACGGGCATGAAAAATTGCAATGTCATGTTTAGTTTGAACTTCCGGTTCTACCGGAAACGAATCGGTTTTCAATGTTTTACCAAGAAATCTATACTTTATCTTTTTTAGTACTTTTTCTAAATGAATATGTATTTGGAGTTTATTCATTTATTGAAAAAATGGATCAATTTTGTTTTTCCTAGTTCTCATTTAGTTGCCAAGTCCTGTCACTTTCAGATTTTCGAACTAGCCGTTTTCGGGTCATCGCGGAGGTTTGCCGGACGAACCATCAGGCTCTTCCCTCCTTTTCATGGTGATGACAAGTCTCTAAAAAAACAATATTTTTCGGACTTCTTTTAAATCGCTTGTAATTTTGCTCCATTTTCATCAGTATTACGTTTTTACGTTTTAGATAACTACGTATTCACACAAAGACGACAATAACCGTTGGTTGGTGAAGAAATTCGATACGAATGTCTTACCACCAGATAATGTACTAGTAAAACACGGTGACTTAATCCGACTAGAGCATATAGTGACTCGCCGAAATTTACACTCACACAAAGAAGTAGCCCCCATTTCAAAAAAACATTACCAGGTTACTGGATATGGAGAGGTATGAAAAAAATCCATTGCGTCACATTTGTTTATACCTGTACAATAAATTTGGACTTGGCATTTTTTTAGCTCGAGACTACTGTACTTTCAGCTAATCTTCATGGAATTTCACGTGTTTGATTCAAAGTGATTGAGAAAGAATTTTCAAGAAAACATTTCTTGTTTATCACTTATTTCGTTTTCCAAGATCGTTTCATGGTTAAAAGCTCTTATCATTTCCCATAAAGTATGAAATTTCAGCAACATGATAGGCACGTATTACTAACTGAATCTCATTGGTTCTTACTATGCATAATTGATGTATTGACAGTATGCGTACAGTTTGAAACCCACGTTCATTTTTTATGAATACACCTATGCCAAAATTTCTGAAAATTTTCACTAGCTGCAATTGGCAATTCTAATTGTAAATGCTAAGTATCAGTATTTACCCAAAAGTAGTCAAACATCAATGCACATTTTTTAGAATGGTACTGGAGATGCAAATGACGTTTGGAAAGTATTGATCGTAAATGGAAAAGAAGATGATATTGTAGAAACAGTAACAAGCAAGCTGAAATTCGTTCATTATCTTCATCACTGCGCACTTACGAGTAGTGGAAAAACATTACCCAAATGGTAAGTTTTGATCACATTTGCCGACTAAACATAAATCTAATTATAGAAAATTATAAATGTTTATTTATCAAGTTTGTAACACTTTTCACAGGGCATATAGTCAACAGGAAGTTTCTTGCAATCCGAACATGCGAGATAAAAACTCTATGTGGAATATTGAGGATAACATTTTTGCCAAATGTAAGCCAACATTTTCAATTGTAATACTTTATGGTAGAATCGCCAGACCTGTGTTTTGCATTTCTTTCCAATAAATGGGAGCTCTTTGAACACACATCCATATAATAAACAGTACCAGCGCAGAATAGTTAAATTTGATTCAGATAGAAAATTATAGTACTGGATTTGATATCTAAAAATACAACGGAGTTTTTCTTCACTTTTAACAGTGCCAAATGTCAGTTTCCAAGTATACGCACCTGGTTTTCTGGAAAGATTTCTTGAATCACACGCAGTTATGTTGCAAGGTAATTCGGATTTGAAGCCCAAGGAGGGAGAAGTTACCTCAAGACCATGGCAATGGCCTATCAACTATAGGGTAAGAATGTACCAGTGTTCTACAACAGAACACGTGATTGTTAAAGGGGTATCCTGGTCGATTTCGACGTTGTCTATATCCAAATATCGAAGTCCGCGTATCCCGAACGTGAAACAGGGCTCTTGACAGCCACATTTTTCACGCGGTTCTGAATAAAAACACTCCAATACATTTTCATTTGACGCAGAAATAAAGAAATGGAATGAAATACACGAATTTGCTGTAGCGTTTTGTTCAGAATTGTGTTTAGAATGGTGGTGTTGAGTCCTGTTTCGCATTTGAAATATTTGAACATCTATATTTGCAGATACATACGACAACGTCGAAATCCATTAAGGCACTTCCTTAAAGAGCCTTAGATAGTAGATTATTATATTTTACCTAGAATATTATAACTTATTCACAGAAATTAGGTTATCTTTGCATGCACATTTCTTTTAACGAGATGTTGTGACACGTATGAGGAATTCTCCGTCAACTCGGCCACTTTTTTGGACCATCTCAGATTTGCCCCATAATTGGTTATATCAAAGTACTACTAAAAGGTACTTTGCGTGAATTTTTTCAGATTTTTTAATTCATTATTTGAGAAATTGCCGTTTTTTTTCAAATGAATATATCTCGGAAACTTGAAGTAACTGAAAAAAAATGACCACATCAAGGTTGTAGTTTTTTGTTAGCTTTCGAGAGTTGTTGGCTTTCACTAAAAGCCATCCAAGTCAACGTTCGCAGTTCTCCAAAAAGTTGTTTCTGAAGTAAATGGTTATCTAGACCCTTCATTCATTACCAATATTCCAATAACATTCATTTACGTAATTTTGTATTGTCCTTCTGTCTGGAAATCGAAATGTGAAAATAAATTCAGTTACTCTTTACAAGAACTAAGTATTCAAAGATTTTATGCAACACAGTTTTGAAAATTACTCTTTTTTGTTTGCATTGGATTTTTGTAAAAGTTCTTCCGATAATTGGAACCCAAGATATTCAAGTTTGCACATTTTCACGTAAAATATTTTGAGAATAATTTTAGATTTTGAAACCTTCCGAATAAACGAAAAATTTTTTGAATGTATCACAACATATTCATTTTGATGTTTACTAATTGGAAAATTTCACAAAACTATAAGAGGCGGTGTGAAAATCAATCGAAATTAATCTTTCTATTGTTTTCAATGTGTTTCTTTCTACGAATTCGGTTCTTTCCATATTCTAATATTTGAATTGTAACGCAATTCAAATTCGACTAGCCTGTAATACACAATTTCGTTTTTATCCATTACTATTTGCTTCCGTTGTATATTTTTAAATTTACCATAAATTTAATATACGCTAAAGAATTCAATTTCTTTTCAGCAACTTATATATGTATATATAACAAAAAAACCGACTATTTTTTTTTTTTTAGAAGAACATTGAAAAATCTTCCGAGTGTCCCTCAAAAATGATCTCGGTAAAATATGAGCCCTTAATATTGATATTTAGAGGTGGCGATTCTCAATTTTCTATTTCACATTTAAATACCATGGGAAAAATTTTTTTAAAAATTTAGAATTTTATTGCTCGAAAACGAATCAGTGTGAAGATATAAACAAAACATATTCTTGTAGGAAATTTTACGCTCTACAAAAAAGATCTGAATAAAGATTTGCGTAAGGTAAGTCGTTTCGGAGTTATCAGTCCTCAAACATCGAACCGTTTGAAATAATGATGTTATTAATTTATAAATGCTACAAAACTGACTCATATCACTTAAATACACAATACTTCTGATTTTAAAATTAAAACTAAAGACTTCCAGTGAAATGTTAATTAATAAATTTCATTAATCAACGATATGAGTCAGTTTTGTAGCATTTATAAATTAATAACATCATTATTTCAAACGGTTCGATGTTTGAGGCCTGATAACTCCGAAACGACTTACCTTACGCAAATCTTTATTCAGATCTTTTTTGTAGAGCGTAAAATTTCCTACAAGAATATGTTTTGTTTATATCTTCACACTGATTCGTTTTCGAGCAATAAGATTTGAAATTTTTGTAAAATTTTTTCCCATGTTATTTAAATGGAAAATAGAAAATTGAGAATCGCCACCTCTAAATATCAATATTAAGAGCTCATATTTCCCGAGGTCATTTTTGAGGGACACTCGGAAGATTTTTCAATGTTCTTCTAAAAAAAAAAAATAGTCGGTTTTTTTGAAACACTCTAATATATATATATATATATATTAGTGTGTGTGTGTGTGTGTGTGTGCGTGTGTGCGTGCGTGCGTGCGTGCGTGCGTGCGTGCGTGCGTGCGTGCGTGCGTGCGTGCGTGCGTGCGTGCGTGCGTGCGTGCGTGCGTGCGTGCGTGCGTGCGTGCGTGCGTGCGTGCGTGCGTGCGTGCGTGCGTGCGTGCGTGCGTGCGTGCGTGTGTGTGTGTGTATATGTATATGTATATATCTCGATCTAAAATATTTATAATTTTTGATATGGTGATTGAAAAAACGGACTGAGCTAGATTTAAATTTTCATGATAGGAGTAAGTGCCAAATGTGCTGGGTAATGAATTTTCCAATCTATTATATTAATTTATCTTTTGCACGTCATACCTTCTTCAAGGTGGTGCTCCTTCGACCAAAGCAGCTGCATGAAGCATAGGTCTTACATACCTGTTGATTTTTTCCCAAGTATACGTTGGTGTTCCGAAGAACATGCCATGGAGTTCGAAACGATTAGCAAATATTTCAATCCCGCCGATTTTCTATATTCGACATATAGCAAGATATCACAAATCTGAAACGATTGTTTGTTTGGAATAGTGAACTGAATGAGCACCCCTAATCTCAGCCTAAAATATTGAAAACTTTAGGAGAAGATACTTTTTAAAGAATCCAAAAAATTTCGTTTTGTGAAGATTTTTTATAGTTACTTTTTTTCGTGAACTTCAATCAATTTCATGTAAAAAAAAGTCCTGCAATATTAGTACTTACCGCGAATAGTTTCAGAGGTATAAATTAAAAAAAATGAATTTTCAGTTACGAGTTATAAATTTATTTACTAAAATTTTTATTTATTTCAAATGTATTTATTTATTTCTCGGTATTTGGGTCATTTGAACACGTTTATGATATGATATAATGAATAATTATGGTACTTCAAAATTCAACTTTTAATTTGAACACTTTTGTCATTAATAATATAATTTGAAAATATCCAAAGTGATACGAAAGTTTTGGTAGACTGCCTAGATTTTTAATTTTTAACTACTTAGTGAGACTTGTGTAAGTAAACAGTGTTTACTATAGATGTATAATATATTGCAAGTGCTAACATTGTAGGAGCTTTATTAGTTTACATGAAATTGGCTACAGTTCAAAGAAGTAACATTAAAATATATTAAAAAACGGAATTTCCGATCTTTAAAACATTTTTGGCTGTAATTTGAGATGTTCGTTCAGTTTACTATTCCGAACGAACAATCGTTTTTTAGATTTTTGATATCTTGCTATATGTCAAATATAGATACTCGCTGGGGTTCAAATATTTTTTTATCGTTTTGAACTCCACGGTATGTTTTTTGGAGCACAAAAATACACTTAGAAACAAATCGATCGCTATTTGTGACCTATGGTTAATGTAGCTGCTTTGGTGGATGAAACCCCCTCCTTAATAGCTGTTAATATCTCCTAAACCGATGGTGAAACTATCTTAAACAGAATCTCAAAGTTTGGACCTTTTTTTACTGAATTTTATGCAAAAATTTTGATGTATACATTTAAAACATCTTGGTAAATCCATCAAGTGAGCCTTTTTAAGGTGCATGAAGTTAACTTTTTTAAGTGGCTGGAAGTAAGCTTTATGCTATCACTGTCGTCTTTCTGCACAGTTAACACACCATCAAAAGTAACGTGCAAAGCCCCTAGTATCTTAATAAAATTTTCGCATTATTTCCCGTAAAACTCTTAGATTGTCTATTTGAAGAATGTTTTTTTCAATTTAGACACACGCTACAGAGAAAAAGGTGAGTTTTGCGTGAATTTTGTTCTTTCTTACCTGAGAATTTCCAGATTACATTGATTTAAATTGTAAACAACTAAAAAAATTAGAGTGTCTGAAACATTATAAAGATTGTCAACTCAATCTTGAATAATAGGGTCAGGACCCGATGGAATTGAAGTGGAATACTACAAATACAGTTATATAATTACAAATTTGTGTTTTTTAATGAACTTGAATTCGATGACTATAATCTCGTCCACACTTCTATAGTTATTGAGGCCATTAGAAAAGTGACATGCTTTACTGTTATCAGGCTACCTAATTTTCTATTTTTAGTTCCAAATGATTGGAGTGCCTGTAATACTCATATCACACAACGAATTTTATCTAGTTTGATAAGTGTTGAGTAGTAATTACTGAATTCCTCTTTTTCATTTTTTGCAGGGTCAATTCTTTTCGGGGAGTAAAAATCGTATTTATCTACTCGGAAATCCGATTATATGGTGGGGAAACATAGCATTTTTAATTTTCTTCTCTCTCGCATATCTATTCGCCTCTGTGCAAGAACAGCGAGGATATCTGCAGGATCCTGATATTTTATATCGAAGAAGGAGAACACTCGAGGCTGGCATGTGGATGTTTACTGGATGGCTCTTACATTACGTTCCATTTTGGGCTATGGGACGTATACTCTACTTCCATCATTACTTCCCTGCTTTATTGTTCAGCTGCATGCTGACCGGAATAACATTGAACTACATTTTGGAAACTATACCCACGTTCGTTCCTGGCATGATTGGGCATACTATTTATCATTCCACAGTGGGGCTAGTATTGTCTGGAACAGTATATAGGTACGAAAGACTCCTTAACCATTCTTCAAAATATCAAACATATAGGTATAACCAAATTCAATCACTGAGAGTATGTTTATACCATTTCTAATCATTTTTAAGTTAATTCATTAGTTGAATTGTTGAAAATTCACAAAATAAATTATTTTTTTTATACATGTTTAATCTGACTCATACGATTTATTGAGTTTTGTCAATTTCGTATTTGATATCTATAAAGTATTGTGAAGATACATTCAATTACTTTTTCTTAACAACTAAAAATATGGCCTAGTAAGTCATGAAAATAAACCTCATACTATTAAGGACAGTTGTTGGTCACTACTGATTGGAACTGAATTTTTGAATACATTCACTTTTTGGTATCTTGAAAAATGGTTTTCACTGTACTTTACAGCTAACGCTTGTAATTCTTACAAACGATTAGTAGAAAATAACAATGACTTACAACTTGTGAAGACTACATTCTAACACAATTATAAAAATCAATCATTTCTTGGCATGCATGTACACAAACCGAAGTGGACTTTGACTAATTCGAAGCTGCTCGATTCATCTGCAATGCAGGTTCAATAGATGGTAGCAGACCATACCGGTAGCCTTGAATCGGTCAGCATCTACCTCGATTTGTGTATGTGTGATGTGCACCATGCTTATTCTTACTTGAGCGAGGATTGATGTGTTGAAACTGTGTGTATAGAAAAGCACGCACACACACACATTGGTAATGTACTTATGTAAGTTCGTAGGTCTATTATAATGAAAAATACGTCATTGTTATTTATTATTATTATATTTTGATTGCAACAGTTGGCTTGAATGAAACAATTTATTCGGGAGTTTTATGTTTTTAATGAAATAATCTAAATTATTTGATTTGGGAAAAATTGATCAAAAACCTCAGTTTAAAAATGTCCCATACACAAATCACAAGTTTACAAGAATTATTTGGATTGGTTGCCAACTAATAATCATCAAACACCTAATTGATAAATGTAGATGCAACACAAGTGGATCGTAAAACCAGCCCTAAATAAACGTCACACTTAGTGTACTTTCTCAGTTGCTTTACAAAGTGGTTCACACATTGGTATTTTACTTTATTGAGATTATATTGAATTTGGGAAGCATGTTTTCATATTTAGTCTTCCGTTGATATAGAGCATTAACAGGTTTGGTAAATCAATATTAGTTTTCTATTCTTTTTCAGCTTTTACTTGTTTTCTCCATTGGCTTACGGCATGGACGGACCATCAGCCTCCCATCCTGAAAGTCCATTACATCCACTCCGCTGGATGGATTCCTGGGAGTTTTAGTTTATGCTATAAGTATTCACATAGCAACCAGACTTTCACTCAGTCGAGGTCTCGTAAAGGCTGATATTATACAGTGTTAAGATCATTATATTTTTTATGTACGAATCTTTCTTACTAAATATTTTATCATTTTTATATGTACGTATAATATGTTGAAGAAATGAAGAAATGTAATATTATTAATATTGCAAAATAAGTTGTAGAATTTCTCTAAACAAGTCTGCCAATTCTAGACCTCGGATCCGGCTTCACCCGCTCAAATCTTTTCGCAATTTTTTGAGCTAAAAGTCATCATCAAAAAACAGTTTATCAAATTTTTTCAGATTTTTTTACTCATATTTTTCGAAGTTATTTTATGGAGTATTCCATATAATTTTATAGTTTTTGTTTTATTACTTTTTTTTTGCATTTTTTTGCCATATTAAAAAAAAAATCCGAAAACAAATTTTCCGTACATAAAAATCTCAGCTTATAAAAAAAAAAGAAATTTTTTATTGTTTATGCTTGTCAAAAGCTCTTAACATTGAGCTTAAAATCTAAAAAGCTGAGAAAATTCTACATAATACACGTAATTTTCAAGGTGGGATCTCGATAAACACACGAGAAATGAATGAATTAACGAAAATTGAAAATCTAAATCATCTTATGCATTCAATTATTTGTTTCCCCCTTTTTTTTTCTTACTACCTTCTCTATCTACTTACCATCTTGCTATGGGTACGTTCCAAAACTAGCTGGTAACGCAACAAAAATCCCTAGGACAGAGGCATAGCTACTTCCGAACTCTGCAGTGTAAAACAGACAAAAGATAATTGACAGCACTGGGAGTTAGTTTTGGAACGCACCCATAGAATGAGTGAAGGAAGTGAGGAAAAAAAGAGAGTGGGAAACGGAAAAGAAAGAAAAGATTACAAAAACATCATTATAAATAGGATAAATTGAATTGAAAATTTTCTTCAATTTTTGTTCAGTAGTTCATTTCTCGTTGTTTATCGGAATCCCTCCTTGAAAATTACGTGCATCCTGTAAAATTTTCTCAGTTTTTGGAAAAGAATGTTTTTCAAAATTTGGGCAACCGTAAAAAACAACCCTTTAATTTTGAAGCTCAATTTTGAGAGCTTTTTATAAGCATCAACGAAAAAAAAAATATTTTTTGAAGAGATAAGATTATTTTACACAAAAAAGCCATTTTCTGAAAAAAATTTTATAGTGGCAAAAGACAGCAAAAAAAAAAAAAAATTGAAACAAAAATTATAAAACTAAATACAATATCCCATACAATAACTTCGAAAATAAAAGAGAAATAAATCTGAAAAAATTTGGGATGCTGTTTTTCTACGAGGACTTTGAGCTCAAAATCTTCCCAACAATCGGAAAAGAATAGAAACGGAACGATTAGCAGAATTATGAATCCCATTTCTTTAAGTTTCCGAATTAAGCATGAGTTATTCCAATCAGACACTGTTCGTTTTAATCTGTTTATTCGTTTCTATTCGATTTTATCTGTTCTTTCCTATCCCGTCATATTCGCGTCAATGCCACCTCTAATAGCTTGTTCGTTTCAATTATTTATTTACAATAAGGGATGGCAATTATCAATCCGATTCAATTCTTTCTATCTGAATTAATTCTTTTCAAAGAATACGAAACATCCGTTTGGATAAAGAAATCGGAATAGATCGTATTGAAATTCTCAATCCGTTTCTATTCTTTTCTGACTGTTGGGTTGCGAGATCTGAGCGGGTGAGGCCAGATCCGACGTCTAGAATTCATAGACTTGTTCATGTATAAAAAGTTAAGAATAACCACGATTTACAATACCTATTTGTTTGCATAGGTTTACCATTATACGAAATTCGAAATTTTCGAGCACATGTCTCTGAACTCAACGCTGTGTATTCTACTTACCGCTAGCTATAAGCGCAGATACCCTGGGAATATTAAATTACTGCATAAAAATTTTAAAATTGTATCATAAATATTTCTGCGGATTCTCATATGTTGTCTTATGCGCCCATCCCTCCCATAATTTGTGAAAGAGTCAATTCTCAGGGGTTATCAAAACATTGGGAGTAACTGTCACGTGACCCATTTTCATTTACCAAAACTTATAAGACGTAATAGTTCTGGCCTTCAGTATGTAGCTTGGTTCAGTATTATGATTAAGACTTACAATCAGCTTATACACAGATGTTTGAATTTTCACCAAATGCCGTTTTTCCTTACTACAAGACCTGCAATCTACAGTAGAAGTCGTAAATCTTGTTCTAGATATTGTTGGAAATAAGCTTATGAACTTTGAAGATTAGAACATGCTGCAGTATTTGGAAACTGTTAGAATAGCCATTACGTACGGCAACTGAACTAGAAAATGCAAAATTCATCATATTTAAGTTTTAACTGCAGCTGTGCAAAATATTTATTACAATCGATTTGTTTCGTTAAACCTCATAATTTCCTTCTTCATTTGCACAGAATTTTCATACGAAGTATATTTTACCGGAAATTCAACTGTAAAACAATGATTTCTTCACAAAAATATAGGTATAACTGGTTTTTGAAAGTTAAAGCATTTAATAAATCGCGTTACTTCAAATTTAATCATATTACAATATCATTGAATATTTCAGTTAAACCTTAAGACAGTTTCTATGTATTATTTTGAAACATTCGAAAAGGTGTTATATCGAACGAAAAAATATTTATACATTTCTGTACTGCATACACATTTTTAATCACAGAGAGTCTGAAAAAGTCGCGTAATTAAGAAATTCAAATTTTATGACAATGTCTTATAGTGCTAATTTTTTTTATACTGTAATGTAGCCGAAAAATATAAATAACGACCTTGTCGTATGGTAAAAAATTACGTACAAGGTTTATCGCATGGTGAATCGGATTGACGACCGATAGTGAATTATACACAATAATTCATTATATATTAAACGCGTAACACTCACCATCACAATTTCACTAAAAATTCATACTTCATTCTCGTTTCGTCGAAAACATTTCTCGTTCAGACAAATGTCGCACTTGAGGTCCCTGCACTGTGGAGTTAAGCCAACCGACTATCGGGTTTATAAGGCTAGGTAAAACACAAGCTTACTAGTTACACTGGCAGTGCACCATTGCCCATTGTCCAGCGTAATTCGGCCAGTGTATAATAGTTAAAGTACGAGAAGAATTGAATACAATTGATGCCAACGCACCATGGCATTGGCTCGCGTATAATAAGCCGACTGTAGGCTGAAATTAGTATATCCGCTCATGCCGGTTGGCTGATGTACTAGGAAAGGCAGTCCAGCAACGCTGTAGGACGAGGCAGTAGCAGTATCTAGTTTATTGTCGATGCGTTTCTTACTGGAGTTTGTTTCTAAACCGACGGGTTCACAATGGGTCGTTGGAGGCTAGTGGATCAATAAATTCCGGGGAAGGTCAGTAAAGTTCCGGGTAGTGTCCCAGATCCCAAAATATTCTTAATCTGTTCGATCTGTCGTGAAATTTTGTTTTTTTTTTCATTGGTTTTATTTGTCAAATTGAAAGAGTGTCTAATTCGGCCCAAAGCTTCGATTATAGTAGGCAAAACTGCCGTTTGAATATTAACCGTATTCCCAAAGACCTCACGAACTTTTCACATCGATTACAGTAAGTTAGCAGCCTGCAATTCTTAAATTTTTGGCAGTGATACGTTCATTATTAACGTGAGATGCACGTTTATGTCAAATCGTTCACGATCAAATCATGACCTTTGTAGTACAATGCATTTTATTTCATAAGATATAAAGCTATAACAGTGTGTATAGTATTCTAGATAGATACAGTCATACGCATAAAGTTATTTTGAATAGGGCACTTGCATACGTTTAACCGTACTGATAACCGAATTTCTTCCGCTGCGGAGAAAGAAAATACGGAACTATGGATAAAACACAGGGTAGAACGCAAACTTGTAAACACTGGCCTCAGTTGTGCTGCCGCGGTTGTCACGTGTGTCACCAAGGTGAACACTACCAGCATCGATCAGATACTTTGAAATAGGTGTCCAATTAACACTAACCGTACTGGTACTTGATGTATACGTGTTTTTAATATATGGTTAGGTTAGTGGTAAATCAGCGTCATTTAAGTAGGCAAATTGCAATGTGCGTAAATTACTAATCAGTGAAACATATTATAAGCTGTAGTCCTATCGTTATCGCTAACTGATACCCCACTATGCCCTATCCCCGACTCTATCTTTATATGATACGTCCCAAGTTCAATGACTTCGTATAGTTTATTTTTGATCCACATCTTGGATCATTCATATATTGCAACCAAAAAGTTGAGCTGCTGTGTCCGACAATGAGGAAACCTGGATTGCATATATGCTGGGTTATACACAGTGTCTAGGGAACTGATTCGTTTATTTGTTACTTGGCTAATTCAGTTTTAACGTTGGATTACACGCTTAAAGTCAAGAACACGTATTTCATTCTACAAATCGACGGTTGCGTAGAATAACCGGCTATCTCGAGTCAGGCTTGAAAAACCGGCTATCTCGAGTTCGGCTTCAAAAACCGGATATTTCGAGGTTCGCTTGGAAAATCGGCTATCTCGAGTTTCGCTTGCAAAACCCGCCATCTCGAATTAGGCTTGAATAACCGGCTATTTTGGGTAAAGTTCAAAAACCGGCTATTTCGCCGGTTGAAATTGTTTCGGCCGCAAATTAAGTTGGTAGCACTGTCCGGCTGAATACGAAATTCGTAAGCGCCTCACAAAATTCATACAAGCAGGTTTCTCTCTGTACAAGCTCCGTTATGTGAATATGGGTATTATATGCTTATCTACTGTAACGTTAAATTCTGTTACCCTCAGATGAGGACTTACTCAAAGAGGATGGGATAGAGCGGAAGGTCTCATAAAACACCAATGTGATTTTTCGTATAAGGCCCACTAGCGCCTCTGTTGAGTCGTAGGACAAACTATTCTTCCCCCACCCTTTATTTCAGCGGGAAATCCGAATGAAATTGACAGGCTACTCACTGTTACGGACCACTTTATAGACTACGTAGATTATGAATATGGGACAAAAGAATAATAGAACATCCACTATTACAAGTAATAAGTGTATTCTTTATTGAAAGTAAAGATTATTGAATAACACAATAACATACGTAGTATATTTAACTATATTTACATTTGGTTAAACTTTCGTAGCGACAAACTTCCGCATTTTTTTAGTTGCTAAGGGTGGCTTATTTTCTGTTTTTCCGCCGGATTCACTAATCTTTCTGCGAATGAACCTGGCCTCCCAGTGACAGCGTATTCTCAAGAATAACTTTAAAAATGCTTCACTAGTATCGATTGTACATAATTCGAGCTTTCTGCACGACTATAATAATATATGAGAGAGAACCTGAGTGACAGTATTCGAATGTACGATGCTTTGAATCACACTTTTGAACGTGCGTTCCCATGCAATAATGTTTTCGAAAACGTTTTTTGTTGCATAGACCAATCCATGCGTATCGGCATAATTTTTCATGATAACATATAATTTATGTTCAGCATCTAAACTATCGTTTTCATCAATTAGTAATTTCTTACAATCTATACAATTATGAGGGGATAAAAATTTTTTACATAAATATCCACAAATATAATAAACTGCAAATTCTAACCATTTTTCGGGCCGGCAACAAAATCGAATATTGAAATTAGAAAATATTTATTTATGTTTATCTTTGGATTTTTCGTACGGTATGTGGCAAATATCAAGGAGGTTAGGTTCTGTTTTGCTAGTAATCAAATTCTACTTACACTGCTATTCGAAAAAATGTATGTTCCCGGTCGGTTCTAGCATTTCTATTGCACCCTTTCACACCGCAGTACACAACCATATTCAATTAGAACAACTTAACCAAAGAACTTAACTTTACAATGAATATTCGATTTCAGCTTTTCTGATACAACTTGTCTTGTTTGCAAATATTGCCGGTGTTGACTCACACACGTATGACGCGATGCACACATATGCAATTGGTTTGTCCTGCGACTCACCAGACGGTGCGCGCGACGGTGGGTACGCTTAGCTTCCACTCTATCCCATCCTCTTTGGACTTACCGTTGACACTTTGGCGCGATTCTCCACTTTTTCTGAACATTAAACTATAATAAAATCAATTACGTTGGGCGTAGGGGTGTAGCCAGCATTTTTTCCTGGGGTGGGGGGGCCTAGGAGGGGTCGGCTTCACAAAAAAATTGGTTTTGTCCATAATCATGCTCTTTTCAAATAAAATTTATATAATAATCAATAATCACGTAATACACAAAACATGAAACTTGCTTTGCTTTAATCACACGTTAATGTTGACATTAATAGTAAACTTTGGCAATGCCTTAAAAAATAATCAATTAATCTTCCATTGTTATTTAATCTAGTGAACAGTCTTTACTTTCAGTAGGTATACAATTAAATAAGTCTCAGTTTTCTATTTTTTTCTGAAAATCGGCTCAACACTTTTTCAGTTGGAATTTTTGCCGGGTAATAAAAATATTTTACCGAGAAAGTTGCATTAAGGGCGTAGCCTAGCTAGAAAGCGCGGGCTACTCCGCTTCCCGCGTTAACCGTGGCGAGAGAGAGAGTAAGAAACAAGTGAGACGGAGCAACCGAGCTGTCGCCGGAGTGGGGCGGGTGACGCGGCTAGCCTCTTCCACCCCTCACGGGCATTCGGATTCAAATACTTTTAAACAGCCCAGTGTGCCGCGCTCGGCACGACGCAGTACCTGATGAATAATAGAAAAAAAAGAGACTCCTTTCAGATTACACTTGAAAAATTTACTAGTAATACAGAATTTAATAAGGAACCCAAAACCATTTTTTTTATAATTCAAAAACTTATCATTAATGAGGTAAAAATCGTCGAACATTTGAATTGTTTATAAAAATTGGGATTTGCAATAATGTTCAACATAACATTTTTTTTATGAAAGCTTATTCGTTCACCTTCCGAATGCACTGTAAATGATGTCTTTACGTCGAATAGAACCGGATATATGCGCGCTCCTTTTGCATCAAAATTGAATGATTGTCTGGTAACTTTCGAAAACAAACATAATTCGGACGAACACCAAAATGCGTATCGATTCTTTTTATCTTTATTTCATGTGAAAAGAAGTATGAATAGATTGAAAAAATACGAGGTCATTTTTTGATTGACGTGACGTAGAATTCCCCGTACGTATGATGATATAGATATACATTCTTAATATTTCAACAAAAATTATATTCACCGGCATCCGTATTTCTACGCAATGCGATCACGGGACTGGTAATAATCTAATAGCCGGTATTCATAGTCAGGTTCGATTTGTCGGACTGTCTTGAGTCAGCTCAAAGCATAAGCTTGATCGGCTGAGAGCTGTTCCTAATACAGTTTCGAAAATAATACGGAACTATTTATGAATACCGACCAGACGTCGTCACAGGTAATTTTAAATTGAAAATTGCAACGAATAGCTGTTAGCAAATTCATGATATAACAACGAATATATCATCAATCTCCCAGGTCTCACCACGTGGAGGTCGCTATCAAACAGAGACCCACCTAACCCGTCCCTACCTCCCAACCATGATCGGGTTTGCACCAAACAAATAAAAAATGATAAAAAATAATATAAAATGATGAAAGTGAAATTAAACTCGTTTAAACTTAATGAACATAATCACGAAATCTTTATGAAAAGTATCTCATAGAAATTAAATTGAAACAGTATAAGTGAAACATGACAGTAATCTCGATCGAGAAAATTGATATCATAACAAGGCATCGAGCATTGTATACATTATATGGCTAAATAAATTCTATAGAAAGCGCAACCTATGGAAAGTAGTACGTCACGAGTGCAGGTCACAGATAGTAATGAAAAAATAAGCTACAGAATATTTACATAATATATAGGTATATACGCAGTTTGGTCAGACTGCAAAAAGTATTCCTAGAATGAATAATCAGATATATAATTATAACGATATGACTAGCAAATTTTTGGCACAGTAATACACATAACTAACTAAACATAAATCACAGAAATATTGCACGTAAGGTATATACAAAGCTATTATATTTATGAACATATGTACATATATTTATATCACAGTTTTTTATCGTCTGTCGGTCGGGAATTTACTTTTTCTTACGCGCGGCCTTCTGGGCTTCGATGATTTGAGGGGGTTCGCGGATTGAGAGTTGTCGGGCGCGTCTAGAATCTACGATCTCGGGTAATAAACAAAAGTGAAAGAAATCTGCTAATTTATTCTCCATTTTTTCGGTCCAGAATTTATCGTCACGTTTTATTTTATCAAAAATCAATCCCTTTGGCGTCCAAACTATAAAATAGCACCACTTCCTATTTGTAATGTGTAGAAGACCTTGGACCTGATACATGTAATTATGAGAAAGATCTAACTTTGGTTTTCCATCGATTATTTTCATGAATTTAATTTTCTTTGACTCTATGCCCTCCATTGGAGTCAACTCTTTTGCCGATGCTGGACACTTGACTTCTACGACCGCGTCTTTACCTATAAGCCCATCCGGCGATGCCGCAAGGAAGGGTAACGCCTTGTCCACCACTAGACCACTGCTATCAACAGTAACAGAATGTTCGGCAGCGAACTGACCTATTGCTATGGGCTCTTTTTCTGTGCCCCACCTTGTATTTGAATTTCCATGGAAATCGCCGTAGCGGATGCGTTCTACTAATTTAGCACAAGATGTTCGTGGCCTTCGCTTACAAATTTCACCGAAAATTGAGGCAGTCAAACGCTTTCTTCTCTGTTCGTACCATGCGATTGACGAACTCTGCCCCATTGTTTGTCGCTCGATTTCCAATAGGTCCTCCGAATACAAGCTCTGCACGAATGTCCTTTGAGCAGACGCCAATTCATCCACCGACATGTCTGATTGCCGTGGACAAGCAGCATCTGGGCCATAGTCGGCGTCAGCGATCTGGGTCACGAAAGTTTTTTTGCTACCCTTAAAACCCTTTTTTCTAATTTTTATTGACCCCGTCTTATTTTCGCAATATTTTTTCGTGAATTTACCCACCCTTCCTGTCAATTTTTCCTGCACTAATACATGAAATTGTCCACCGGCATTCATTCTCATTACGGCAGAATCGCACCGAGCTCCATATGAATCGCGCAGGGCAAAGTTGACTCTTTTGCCACCTATAGCCTTGGCAACGTGTGAGTTGTATAACTCAGCTACGTTGTTATCCACGTCCCATATGAGGCTCGATGCATGCTCAATGAGTCGATACATTGCCGATTGAATCTCTTGGAAGACACCAGTCAATTTCATATCCTCGACCAGGTTAACTTCCCCTGGTTTGGGGTTACCGTCACAGAAGTAACCTCTCTCCGCACATGATCCATGTTCCCCGAAAACATGGTTCGGACTGTTTTTAATATCTTTGCGCAAATCCTCGACTCGAACGTAAAGTGGCTGATCAACTTGCCCTTTCCTGTAGCGAATTGCGGAAGTTACGGCATATCGTAGTCGCCTCAAGTTTTTGCGCAAATTATTACGTAGGATCACAGTACCAACCTTACGGTTGGTACAGAGATCCCGAAGTCGAGTTCCATAGACGCGGAGAACATGGTTGCGGCATTCAATTTTTTTGACAAGTGCTTCCGGTCCATACGGAAGCGCATCGATAAGTTTTCGGTGAACACTACTATCCTCATCCCCAATTAATTTATCGTATTTAATACCGTGCATTTCTACGCTACACTTAAAACCCTCGACGATAATGTCTGACTCCATCGCGGTACTAGAACCCGTCCAATTTTTCACACATTTATGTTCGCCTACAGATGCCTCGGTATCACCCCGCTTCCTATCACACGTTGAACAATATTTATTTCTTACCCCAATGAATAAAACTTTTCTGGTTTTGAATCCCACTATTACTGCTACACCTGATAGAGAGTCATATTTTGTCCTATACGATCTTTTTGCCCAAGACCCATCGGCGACAACCGCTATGCAAGGGTACCCGTCCTCGTCAACGTCACCCGCCTCACGGGCCAACCTAGCTTCTTCCCTACCTGCCTCTAGCATTTGCTCCCGTGAAATGTCGTGATACGTATCGCTAACTATCCTATGAAATTTTTTCCAAGTCTCTTTAGCCATACATGGCATATCTACCGATGCACTAATCTCTGCGAGTTGAGAAAAACCACCACCTGTGGACACTACACCGGATACTATAGCTGCATTGACGCTTGAGGAACCTGAACTAGAATTCTCTGACGTTATTGATTTGACTAAATTACACATACTACATTTGAAGGTGATGGTGGTAATGAATCCTGTCCGGCTTTCGGATATTGGACACATGTCTGCAAAAGTACAATCAAAAGGGGAGTGACGACCAATTTTTGTAATGCTATCTAAAAAATGCCTAATGTCTACTATTCTTCTCCCAGTCAACTCCAATGGGGGACTTGGTTCGGCCTTGGCATTACCGACTACAAGCAAATTTGAATTCATGTCTTCGACAACATTACTTTCGGTCGCAGGCTGGGTACTCACGAAATCCTCCGCGGTGTTGTACTCAGTCGTCTCGTCGTCGTTTCTCGCGTACTGTATCGGAGATTCAGGCATTGTCTCCGAGCAAAACAAATCGGTATCCTGAAATTCGTCGGCAAGTACGACCTCATTAAACGGAGCAACATCTTCTGTTACCTCTTCCGCTGAAGTCATTACTTCGCGAACCATTTCTCCGTCGTTTTGTTGGCTCGCAGCAATTCTACACGTAAAAAAATTTGGCAATGCATGGACGCGAGAAAAAAATTTTAGCAATAAATTATAATGACCACAAATATAATCAGTAACCAAAATGACCAGGTCCCAGGAGACGGTGGATCGAAGAATGCCCAAATTTGCCGCGCAACGATAATTAGGGAATAGCAGATCAGGAATACTTTCACAGTATCACTGTTATATAATATATATATAGTAAATCTTATCGTCTTGTCATTTTTTTTTTTTTTTTCATTTAGTGGCACTTGTCGGGTCTTTTTAAAACAAGCACAAGAAAATACAAGTCGAGCCATATCAATGTTGTAATGGCAATATCGAAATGGGCCCGCCAAGTATCACGCACTGCAATTTTTTTTTTCTTCTCAATTTCAATTTTGGTTTCAATTTTTTTTTTTTGTCATCATCAGTTATAGTATATCAAAATCATCATTGGTGTCTAAATAAATTATACTTGGCAGTAGTATCTGATTTGATAACAGTTTTGTGGGGTGGCTGTTTTGTAGGTAATGTATGCATGTATAATTACCCCAGAAGTACGTCAAGTTTATTTCTAAAAACAAAACGCGCGTATTTTAGTGGCCTAATACGTACGCGCCGTATTTACTTTGTATGGAAAATTCTGCCAGATACATTGTAATTTTACATCTCTAGATACCAGGTTCGATTCCTGGCTCTGTCGTTAATTTTTCGAAATCACCAGTTTTTCAAATTCATATCTCCCAACAATGAATTTTCTCGTAACTAATGATACTGCACATCCGCATATCATTTATTTAACCGCTTTGACCGTCTTGCGTGTGCTTCCCATCGGAAGCGTAAGATTCCAACATGTAAACATTAGACGGGGCCAAAAAAATTGACTATTTTTTTTTTTGAAAAATATATTGAGAATATCATTCAGTATGGCAAAAAAAAAATTTCATGAAATTTTAAGCCCTTAATATTAACTTTAAGAGGTCTATCATCGCTATTTTTGATTTTTAGTAATAATTTGATGTTTTACGTCAGAACTGTCGAAATATTGAAGTGAAAAAATTTATGTTCACTTATCCCTTTATAAAATTAAATTCCCTACAAAAAAGGTCTGATTATAGATTTTTGTCAGACAAGCCGTTTCCGAGTAATTAAGCTTAATAAATTGATATAATTTCTCGATTTGACTTTTTTAATTTGGAATTTCGTGACTAACGAATCAATGAATGTATAAAAAAGATCATGACAGATTCTTAAAGGAAATTGATTGTTCTACAAAAAAGATCTCTTAATATTTTTGCCTCAATTTAATTTTTCAAAAGTTATTCTCAATTAAAGTTAATATTAAGGGCTTAAAATTTCATGAAATTTTTTTTTTGCCATACTGAATGATATTCTCAATATATTTTTCAAAAAAAAAAAAATAGTTAATTTTTTTGGCCCAGTCTAGTAAACATTCATCTTCATACATTCTTAGATCGGGTGCTCAAGAAACGAAAACTTTCTATTTATTGTAATTTTACCTTGGATACTTGGGTAGTCACAATAAGTGATCAGAATATTCCTTATGATCGACAAAGTGTAAACACTAATGCAAATAGCCGAATAGTGATTTCGATCATTTAACCTGAACACGTAACAAATTGATGACACATTTTAGCGACTAATGCAAACCGGGCTAGTACCACACGTCACAACGCATTCTAGTTTATGTTTTCATACGTATAAAAAAACTTGAGAATGAATTTGTACTGCTATTATGAACAGCAATATCGGCTCTTGAAAGTACTTTCTTAGATCAAAGCCCTGCGATTGTTCGTACTCATGTGATTGAATCTCGAAGTCAGAGAGGGTGCGACATCAATCATATAAATAATTCAATTTACCTCATTTTTTCCCGAAATTTAGCCAAACTCTTTATGCCGGGTACTTTCTTCTTCTTCACAGACAGATTCCTTCTCTTCTTAGCCATCGCGGGAATAAATACTGACTCGAAATAATAAAAAACACGGTAGAAAAACACAAGCAAAAATAAAAGCGCGGAACACTATCCACGTGCCGAGCGATGAGGATTCGAACGAGGGGAATTGTAGTGGGGGGGTTTGAGTCTACTCTCTTCGCCTGTAATTCGCATGGTCGCCGGCCAACGCGGTCGTGGCGCTAGCAGCCGCCCGCCTTTGGCGCGAAAAATTTGCTGTTTTATGCTTCGTGATTTTCCTTCTCATTTCTTCATTTTTGAAGATAATTAGGTTCTTAGGGAGTCATTTTGAAGATAAAGAATGGATCTGTGTCGCCGTTTTCGCCGAATTTCGAAAAAAAATTCACTGTCCGCTGTGTCTCACTTCAAAGATAACGTACTTTCAAGTACGTTTTTCGCAAATCTGAGAGCGAAATCGAAAATTCGGCAAAAACGGCGACACAGATCTATTCTTTATCTTCAAAATGACCCCCTAAGAACCTAATTATCTTCAAAAATGAGGAAATGAGAAGGAAAATCGTGAGTCTCTGTTCGCGCGCGCTCGTCGAGGCATAGGCAACGCCCTTAAGGTACATCTGAGTGCCTCTTTTCCATGAACTATTTAATGCGATACATCCCCCTATATATATCGCAATATATATCGCATTAAATAATTCATGGAAAAGACGAACTCAGATGTACCTCAATGCACCTTTTTCGGTAAAACATATTTATTACCCGGCAAGAATGTCGAGTTCCAAGATGCCAACTTTTTTATATGTTCGCAATACAATGCCAAATACCGTGTAAAATTGACAGTAAGATTCAAGGTGTCGCGTTGGAAGAAAAAAAACATTATTTTTTTCCGCTGAAAATAGCCTTTTTGTGCCATCAAAAATATGATATATATTGCATTGAATAGGTCATGGGAAAACGAAATTTTTTTGTGCGAACATTTTTTTGTCTGACTTCAACTTCTAGACCAGGGCTGAAGCCTTTGAAAATGGTAAAAGGTGAAAAAAAAATAATAGTAGGATGAAACCCATTGGAAAAGGAAGAGAATATATACCACAAATGAAAGGAAAAACAAATTACGGGCAATCTGAGGTCGGGAAGTGGTAGGGGGTGAGTTTTTGAGGGTAAAAAACGATTTATCTCGATTGCCGACAAAACTACAAGTCCTATGAAAAAAAGTTAAATGGCGAAGTTGCAGGTAATAAAAAGATCTACAACTCTTGTACCTACACTTTTTTCACATAACCTCAAAATTTATGTGAAAAATTCAAATAACCAAGTTTTTGGTTTTTTATTTTTATCTTTTAAAAAAAATTTTTTTCACACGAAATTTGGAGAAAACTTACCTTTTTATGTCCCAAACACAGTGTAATTTTTTTGATTTAAAATATCTATTTTTTCACCTTATTTTGACTTAATATCGATGTTACGGGGTAGATTGCGTAGGCTCCGATAAGCGGTAATCGGAGCTTACTCCACGCCCAGCCAAGGTGTTATTTGGCTATTGTAGGGTCCGTTCACGTCGACTATGCACTCGCGTGCTACTACTCCCAATGCAGGAAGGGAATGGAATAGAAAGGGATCGGTATTAAGGGAAGGCAAACGATTTAAAGTATATGATTGTTTATTAGTGGTCAATGCAACGGAGTCGGTCAAGGGAAAAAGGGTATGGTCTTGGTTTAGAGGGATAGGTGTCTTGCTTGAGCGCTGGGATGGATCTGCCTGGTTTTGCGGGATGTAGCAGGCAAGCTAGCCGCGAGTTACAGGAGAACCTGCTGACTCGCAAACGATAAGAGTAGACTACAGAGCGTAAGGTAACTAAGAGCGTGGGAAAGGAATATGAAGTCTGAAGGACGTAACACGCCCCCCCTTCGGGAAGAACATTCGGTGAGGGTACGAAATAGGATGTTCGGAAGGAAGCGGAATGCCATGAAACGTAGTGACTCACTTACAGAATATTACAAAGAAAGGTCTTAAAATCTAGCGCCTAGATGTTAGTGCGCGTTTAAGTGGGTTAGTGTACATTTGAATATAAAAAAAATTTATAAATGACATCTTATAAATGTTGTGGTATATATGATAGATATTGTGTATGTTATAAACGAAACTTATGCAACGTGCTGATGATTATATTATGGCTGCAGATTATTATGGGCAGAATAAGGCAATGAAAGAATATAATTGCTAATAGCGGAGGGCTTAGCGCCAGACTTCAAGTGGTTCGGAGCTATCGTTAAGGCTTTGCTCGGGGAGCAATTCACGCGGCTTAGGTATGCCTAGTTCCGTCATTTCAATTTCCGATTAGGTCTGGAGCAGCGACGAAGAGCGAGTAGGCAGGTCATCGGGAAATGGTATTATTTCTAGGTGCGGGTGGTGGATGGCATGGCGCGTAGGAATTTGGGGTTTTGTACGACGCGGGTGAGGGATATGTTTAAGGCTGGAAATAATTTGTTCTGGTGATAGAATTTTAGGCTGGACGATACCTTTTTGGGCTTAGGGGATAGCGTCTACGAAACTGGACAGGTCAAGTTCGTATTCGTTCAAGCGTCGGTCCAGGTCAATTAGTCGGTTAAGTGTGCCAATTTCAATTTATTGAAATGGACGATTTTAGTTTTTCGGGGGGTAATCCAAATTTCAGCGTTAATACTGTCAATAATACGTTTAATCGTATACACTCCTTTATACACTCCTTTATGGTCGTCGAATTTGGATCGGGTTTCATTCAGTAGATAGACCTTTTGACCTGCTTCGAAATTTTAGCTGTTGACATTACGGTCGTAATACGTCTTGGAACGATGCTTTGCTTGTTGTAGATTGGACGCGGCGTGTTTTCGTATGCTGGATAGATTAGCGATTAAGTCTAGAAGGAAGGAATCGTAGGAACGAGTATACGCGCTGGCAGGGTTCTCATCTGTTGGGAATCTGGCTTGAGAGCCAAAAATTAGTTGGTGGGGGGTGAAGTTAGTACCTTCGTGCTTCGCGGTGTTATAACAAAAAATTGCAAAGCGGATGTAATCGTCCCAGTCTTTACCAGCATCCGTGTAGTGTTTGATGTGCTCAGTGAGAACAAGGTGACTGCGTTTTAGCGATCTGTTAGACTGTGGGCGGTAAGCTGTGGTTCGTATTTGCTTAATTTTGAAAAGTTTACAAAGTTGTTTGATGACTGTGCTCATAAAATTCTGTCCTTGGTCTGTAAGTATTGCTCGAGGAGCACCGTAACGTGTAATGTATTCTTTTGGGAATGCTGCGCCTATAGTTTTGGCGGTGGCATCAGGTAAAGGGATGGCGTCCAGGAATTTTGTCAAATTGCATTGTATCGTCAAAAGATATTTGTTGTTTGATTTAGTAAGGGGTAGAGGTCCAACAATATCTAATGCCACTTTGTCGAATGCATCGGCAGGCGTGTCCGTTATCATCATTGGCAATTTGGTTTTTACTCTGACCAATTTTTTTCTTTGGCAACTCTCGCAAGTTCTTATGGAATCTTGGATTTGTTCTTTCATACGGGGCCAAAAATACTTTTGTTTAATGCGGTTATATATTTTAGTGACACCTTGATGACCGCCGATCAACGATTCGTGGCATTCTCTAATTATTTCTTTTCGTAAACATTCGTCTGGGATGACAGTCGTGTTTCGACAAAGGATGATTTTAATTTCTAAGTCTGCGAAAATATAGGATAGAAGTTTTCGGATAACGCGAGGATCGAGAGCGTCTAAACTGTCATCGGTTATCGGGAGGGCAAGAGACTTTAGGTTTGAATCGGCTAAAGCCGTTTTCAGTTTGGACAATAGCTTGAAGATATCGTATAGATTGCTTTTATCTGAGCCTTTTGTTTTCAATACTAGGGTGAAAATACGTCGACTATAGTGCTTAGATTCAATGATATCAAATTTTCGCGGACGAGGCCTCATTACTATTTTTGGGTCAACCATATTCTCGCCGGCAAGTTGGGCTGGTATACCCTTGATCCAAGCGCAGTCTGTCGATATGAAGTGCGCATAGTTGGTTTTGAGCATCAAAAGTCCATCATTGGTATCTTTGACATTGTCCGATACTGGTATGTCGTCCAAGTTGTCAATAAAATATGCGAAACCGTGAGGGTCATTAATTTGATCATCGTTAGTGTTGTGAGCACTGTCATGGTTATGGTCAGTAATTTCCATATGGGAGTCGAATTGTTGAGTGCACGTATAGTATTCAGCGTCCGTGAGCAAATCGGAACTGTCGTCGTTATCAGAGGTGGGCGGGAGGGGCGAGGGGGGAAGGGAACAGGAGTGTAAGGAACGGTTCGTCGGCCTGGAAGTAGCGGGGGGGTATCTCCTAGCGGGACGCGGAGGCCCGACGGGGGGGGGGGGGGGGCATGATGACTTTAGAGGGTGGGGGTGGAGGTGGAATCGGATGAGGTGCTGCAGGTTTAGTCGGACGTTCCGATTCCTTTCGCAGATGGCGGCGGGGGGGGGGGGGGGGTAATCCAGATGTGGAAGGGACAGGGTCAGGGAGGTTAGTATAAACGGGTGGGGGTCTAATGCAGGGGCGCGCGGTGGCAGGAAGCGGAGAGTCGAGGCGGCAAACAGTGATTCTCATTTTCGAATTTTTAAAAACATAATGGATCATTCTGCGTACCGCGCTCCATTCTAATTTGTCGAGTCCGCAACCTATCAATGGTATCGAGACGGATGTTACGCCATCTTCTTGCAAGGTTTTCCTAAAGTTAACCAAGGTGTCAAAAAAAACGTGGGGCAAAGGTTTGTCACTGTATTTGGGCTTTGTAACTAGGTTATAGATTTTCCGGTTTCCATGTACCATAGAAATAACGTCAGTCGCAGTCGGGTCGAATTCTCTAAGTTGTTCGCGATTTATGAATTTACGTTCTGTCAGTTCTGAAGCGATTCCTTTTGACATTTGGCAGTCAGCCGATATGCAATGAGCCAAGTTATCTTTTTGCTGTAATAGGTCAGCTTTTATTTCTTTGATACGTCTATTACGCATGAGAGGAAAAGTTTCGCTTTCTATGAGGAAATCGCTATAAAAAGGGCCCGGTAAATCGGTGGCTGGACAAAAGTCATCGGTTCCTGATTCAGTTTCTGGGGTCTGTAAGTCATCCGAGCTAAGGGAAGAATCTGAAAAATAGCTCAGGTATGGTCTTTTATGAGGCCCAGGATTTGTTGAAGAATTTGTTTCGCGATGGCGTTTAGGTTGGCGATGTACTGGGATCGGTGCCGGGGTAACGAGGGGGGGTTTGAGCAACGGAATTTCTTTATCGCTGAACTCATCGCCGGAGACATCAGAGGAATCAGAGGAATCAGAGGAGTATATCATCTTACAGGGTTGTGAGATTTTGGGGTGTTTCAGCGGAGCTGGGTTGGTGGACTCGTCTGTGGTCTGTCGAGGGCGTCTGGGGTACTGATGAGTCTTTTTAGTGCGTTTTTTTGGTTTATCGCTAGAGGCTTCAGTCGTTGGACGGGGGCGTTTTGCATCTATAGGAAGAATTTGAGCGGTGTCGGGCGGTGCGTTCCTGGACAGAGCATCAGCGTTGGTATTAGATTTTCCGGACTTGTATTTCGTATCGAAGTCGTACTCTGCCAGTTCTAAGCTCCATCGTAATAAACGGGAATTAGGTTTCTTGACGCTTTGTACCCATTTGAGTGGCTCGTGGTCTGTTATTAAAGTGAACTTCTGAACACAGATGTACGGGCGGAAGTGATTCATACTCCAGTAGGCGGCTAAGAATTCTTTATCAGGTACCGAGTAGTTTAATTCAGCGGGCTTGAGGGCTCGGGATGCGTATGCTATCGGTAGGTCGGCACCGTCTTTATCTTGACTGAGAACTGCACCTATCGCGAATTTTGACGCGTCTGTAGTGAGCGTAAATGGTTTGTTGAAGTCCGGGTGTTGTAGAATTGGTTCTTTGCATAAACAATCGCGTAAGGTTTCAAAGGCAGACTGGTGTTCGGACGTCCAGATGAAAGGGGTATCCTTCTTCGTTAAATTGTTAAGGCATTTAGCAATTTTTCCAAAATTTGGAACAAATCTTCGTTAGTAACCTAAAAGGCCAAGGAACTGTCTAACATTTTTGCGACTTTTGGGGACAGAATACTCTTTTACAGCTATTAATTTACCAGGGTCAGGTTTTACTCCTGACTCAGTCATGAGGTGTCCGAGGTAAACGACTTCCTTGCGCAAGAATTCGCACTTGTCTGGCTGTAGAGTTGAACCAGCAGCGGTTAGTCGCTTCATTGATTTCCGAAGTTTAATTTCATGTTCTTGAAAGTTTCGAGCGTGAATAACTATGTCATCTAAATATACGAACATCTCGTTGCCTTGTAGGCCTAGGAGGACTTGGTCCATGAGCCTTTGAAACGTGGCGGGGGCGTTCTTCGGTCCGAAGGGCATACGAGAGAATTCATAATGGCCTCTAGGTGTCGAAAATGCAGTTTTCGTGCTGTGATCCGGATGCATGGGAATTTGGTGGAACCCGGAAGCAAGGTCGAATGTGGAAAAGTATTTAGCTGAGTCAAGCTGGTCAAGGATTTCCGTGATATCGGGCATGGGGTATGCGTCGCCGACTGTTTTTTCGTCAAGTTTTCTGTAGTCGATTACCATACGCCATCGTTTATTGCCGTCACTATCCGGTTTTTTTGGAACGATCCACACCGGGGAATTATACGGAGATGAGGAATGTTTAATAAGATTTTGCTTGAGTAGTTTATCAACTTGGGATTCGATTTCGTCTTTGTAAATATTGGGGAAACGGTATTGTTTGGTATGAATAGGCGTATTGTCCGTCGTGGGGATAGTGTGATCAGATAAATTGGTGTGGCCTAATTTATCACCTGGGAGATAAAAGAGATGGTTAAATTCTGTTACGAGGTTGGATATAGATTGTTTTTCGGTGTCATTAAAATGATCAAGATGTAAGCTGCTCTTTAGGACGTCCAATTTTTCTGACCTACTGTCAGTCAAGAGCACCGTTGCGGCACCGGGACAGGGTGTACTGTCGTCAGGGATAAGAGGATCGGATTGCAGTTGCGCGAGGTCAGTGGACTGGATAGGGCAGGAGGGGGGATTATTAGTCGGTCGCGATGTACGCTTGGCGGCAGAAAGAATTAATGAGTTGCTGAGGAGAGGGCCTGGAAGCGAAACGAGGGTTTTGGCGCGGGCATCGCTGTGGTGGTTACTCGATGCAGTGGGCGTAGCTTTGGGCATAACTGTACTCAGTGGCTCGTCGAACTCGTCTAGGGTTACTGTTGGGGGTCTTATCTCTACGGCAGATTCGTTACAATTGAACGCGTACGAGTAAGCGATGCCGTTCTGGTTTTCAACTAACGCTTCACCACATAGAACATTGTTGCCTAAATCGATGCGTTTAAGGTAACCTACTTCAGTGTCTGGGTTCGCAACTATTAGTGGGATGGCTTTCACGGTACGGGCCTGTATTGTAATTACGCGCGTTTTTTCGGGTGCGGACGAGGGTTCCTCGAATTTACTAAAGTGGATTGGCAATGAGGATCCAAGCATCACCGAGTTTGAGTTGAAAGAAATAGTTGCTTTCTCTTTTCGTAAGAAGGGCTGGCCTAAGATGCCGTCGTGCGGAATCGTAAATGAGTCAGGGACCAAGTGGAAGGTATGGGATTTATTATTAAAACGTATTTCCGTTTTTGCGATAGTTTGCGTCTTTTTGTCTGTTATACCAGTCAGCGTCAAACGTTCGTCGGTTGTTCGTCGTACGAGGGGCCTAACGGAACTTTCTTTGACCAAGTTGACGTCTGCACCGGTGTCAATAATAAATGTAGATATTTTTATTAGCTCGGGGGTGTCGATCGAAATTAGTGGAGGGTCAGCTGAAGCTGTTACGAGGATATGACTTGAAGATCGGAACGCTAGTTGTTTGCATTGCCCGCGGGCGCGTTCTCCCCGCGGGCGATGTTCCCGTTTAAATGTTTATTTGAGCCTGCATTGCCTTGGTTATTACGCGGAAAGGATCTACATCGGTCTACTGTGTGGCCTCTGCGATTACAATTGTCGCAGTGTAGTTCTTGGTTTATGTTGCATTCATTGTGGAAGTGGCCCATTCTGCGACATTTGGTACAACATCTTTTACTTTGCAGACGGTAACATTCCGTGATGGAGTGACCCTGGTGGTTACAAAATCGACAACTGCTGGGCAGAGCATTAACGTGGCCAGCAGAACCGGTGTTCGGATCGAGCGCTTGGGCGTAAGGTTTGGGCTCGGTACGAGGCGCTGGTTGATGAGCGTAACCAGGCGTTGGCAATGACATCAGGGGGGGGGGGGGATAAAGGAGGCCGTGGCGGGCACCTGAGACGGAGGAGCAGTATGGGGGGGTAACGGCAGGCACATGGGTGTAGCGGGGGTGAAATATTGTGCAGAGAATTGCATCTGACGGTTAATTAGCTCGGCTTCTTCGCCTTCGGCGATGGTGACGGCAGTTTCGAAGGTCGGTAATGGTCTGATAGTAGCGATTCTCCACTTCAATTCTGGCCGAAGCCCTTTAATAAACGATCTAGAGGTATCCTTCTTTAGATCATTCAGTAGAAGCGTTGCTAAGTCTGGTGGGTGCTTGGATATGATCGCTGTGCTTATTTCTTTTGATATTGCTCTTATTCTGCACGAGTAATCTATGATGCGCTCATATGGTTGTTGTGTAATTCTATCTAATTGAGCAGATAACTGGCGTATGGGGATATCCGGGCGGTATGCTCGGCTAAGGGCAGTTATGAGGTCCTCGACGTCATTACAGTTAATGCCTATTAAATATTGAGAAGCGGGGCCTGTAACCTTTGATTGCGCGAATTTGGCGAAAGTCATTTCATCCGAAGCTTTTATAAGAGTCTCTACGTGACGTAATTGTTCTACAAATGAGTCAAAGGGCATGTTGTGGCCGTCGAATGGGGGGATTGTCGGCAAGACATCTTTTACTGACCAAAAATTTGAACCGGTTTCGTTAGTTGGTGCCATGTTGATTTAAGCAGGGTATTGCAAGTACAGGAATAAAAATATCAACTCAACACTAAGACTTAGAATAGACTCACATGGCGAAGGTAAACGCAAAAACAGAGTACAGCATGGTTCTAGGCAGCTGGACGCAGGTGAAACTTGAAGAGGCGATACACGTCATGCGTCGGCACGAGGAGGGTATAGATGAGGTACTCCGTGGCGTGTTGATAAATAAGTGTGGTAATCCAGGTCTTAGGGCGATGTCACTTTCGGGTCCAGATTCTCGTCTTAACAGGGTTGCAGGAGTCTGAATGAGCGGGAAGGGTCCATTCAATATTTGTCGGTTCCAAAGGTGATGTGTTCAGATGCGGTGTGCGGCTTAACTTGGCTATCGCACTGAATTTCCACTCGCTACACAGTTATTCGACGTCGTACGTATCGATGAATTTCAATAGTACCAAAATGTGACGGAGTTATTGAAATTGGGGACTGTTTGCAGAGCCTGTGTCCGTGGCGAGTTGAATAGGTTCTGCATGCCTGTCACAGTATTTTGTGGGCCGGAGTTCGTTCGTAACACGGCTATCACTGATTGGTAAGGCGTTACAAATTTTGAGCACTGAACACTTTCGTAGAAAACATGCAACACTGCACTGACGGGTAGGTCGACGGGCAAAACCGCTGCCACCAAAATGTTACGGGGTAGATTGCATAGGCTCCGATGAGCGGTAATCGGAGCTCACTCCAAGCCCAGCCAAGGTGTTATTCGGCTATTGTAGGGTCCGTTCACGTCGACTATGCACTCGCGTGCTACTACTCCCAATGCAGGAAGGGAATGGAATAGAAAGGGATCGGTATCAAGGGTAGGTAAACGATTCAAAGTATATGATTGTTTATTAGTGGTCAATGCAACGGAGTCGGTCAAGGGAAAAAGGGTATGGTCTTGGTTTAGAGGGATAGTTGTCTTGCTTGAGCGCTGGGATGGATCTGCCTGGTTTTGCGGGATGTAGCAGGCAAGCTAGCCGCGAGTTACAGGAGAACCTGCTGACTCGCGAACGATAAGACTAGACTACAGAGCGTAAGGTAACTAAGAGCGTGGGAAAGGAATATGAAGTCTGGAGGACGTAACATCGAAAAAGCATCTTAATTTTCAATCGAAAATTCTCACGTCAAAATATCTGCTTTTTTGAAAAAGTCGGTGGGCTTTTTGTTCGTTCAAATCTCTACTTTCTGATGGTGTAAAAAAAAATATACCCTACTATGTTAAATGTTCTCAGAAAATGCAAAGAAACGAAAAACACTCGAATCCGAAATTTTCTTATTAACCATTATGTACAATTTTGAGCTATTTATTAAAATTTACACTTCAATCACTCGAAAAACGTAAGATTCCATGTTACATTGACAAACAAAAAAAATGCAAATCGAAATATACTACTATAATTAACAACCAAATAAGTTAATAAAGTTAATATTTAATAAGACATCTGCAATATTTTGAGACAGTTGTAGAATCTTCTTTAGATTATATGCGTAGATGCCTATTTATTGTCATATTAAGATAACTTACATACCTGAGTGACCTACGGAAATTTTGTTTTGGAGGACATGAGATTTTTTCTCATGGCGAGAGTATTAATGGATGAAAAATTTCCCCGTTCATCTGATCTCGGTGTCGTTCAGATGATTCCGCTGGACGGTAGCGCCCATGTTAGTTTACATATTCACACAAATCTACCTATCAGTGTAAAGGAATGTGATCAGTTGTGTTATTCATTTAAAAACACTATTTCTTCGAAAAAAAATTTAATTTGTTATTTAAAAATGAATAATTTTTTTTTGTTCTTTAAAACTTGTTTCATTGTTATAAATAATTGAAATGCATTACGATTCTTATGAAAAAAATACTTTAGAAACTGTGATGCGCATGTGCACAAGGCGTGAGATTTTAGATGAAATCCTCTTTAAATCCTATCTTTAATACTTGGAACAACTATTTTCGCATGTTTTTTGCAATCTTTGTGTTTTATGGATTTGTAATTTTTTTTGTTTATCAATGTAACATGGAATCTTACGTTTTTCGAGTAATTGAAGTGTAAATTTTAATAAATAGCTCAAAATTGTACATAATGGTTAAAAAGAAAATTTCGGATTCGAGTGTTTTCCGTTTCTTTGCATCTTCTGAGAACATTTAACATTTAACACTCGGCAAGATTTCACCAATACAATAAAAAAGTTCATTAACACTCCTGCTCCCCTTAACGCCGATAAGAATGTCCTTCACAAAAAAATCAAAGAAACCAAGATCTTCCAAAACAACAATAAGGACTTGCTTTTCTTGAAAGCGGATAAGGGAAACAAGACTGTTGTTATGAACAAACCAATGTACGAGGCCAAAATGTTGCAACAACTATCTAACATTAATTCCTATAAAGTTGTTAGATATGATCTCACTTCTACTTTGCAGCAAGAAGTAAAAAAACTAACAACCGATTGGGTCAATAGCAAATTCATCTCTAATCAATTAAGACGTCAAATTGCTAAAACGGATTGTCTACCACCTAGAGCTTATGGACTACCGAAAATCCATAAACCTGATACACCGGTACGAATCATTGTGTCCTTCACTGATAGTCCGACGATTAATTTGGCTCGTTTCCTTAGCAAATGGATAGGTAATAACATCATACCACCTTTGTCACGGATAAGAGATAGTTTTGCGTTGGTGAATGCTATTAGGGACCTTCGTCTTCCAGCTGATTATATTCTAGTTTCACTGGATGTTATATCCTTATTCACTAATGTACCACAAGATCTGGCAATCAACGCTGTCAAACAGCGCTGGCATCAGCTGGTTGACAAAATTCCGGTCCCACGTAATGAACTCTTAAAAGCATTACAAATATGTTTTAAGGCTGCCATATTTAAATTTAACCACAACATGTATGCCCAAACGTTTGGCTTACCTATGGGCTCACCGCTCTCTCCAATTTTGTCTGATTTGGTTTTGGATGACCTTGAACAACACTGTCTTAATAAACTAGACTTCAAGCCTTCATTCTTTTTCAGATACGTAGACGACATAATTACAGCTGTCCCTTCGCATAAAGTCGCAGAAATGCTTTCAGTTTTCAATAGTTTCCATCCGAGACTACAATTTACGTCCGAATTAGAGTCTAATCACCAAATCAGCTTTTTAGATGTCCTGATTATCAATGACAATCAGCTCATTAAAACTGATTGGTTCCACAAGGCTACTTGGTCACAAAGGTATTTAAATTACCATTCTCACCATCCCAAATCATACAAAATTGGAACTATCAATTGCTTAGTTGACAGAGCGATTCGACTCTCAAGCATGGAATTTCACAATAAAAATTTGTCCTTGATTCAGCAGGTACTATTTAAGAACGACTATCCATCTCGCCTGCTTAACAAACATATAAAGTTCAAATATGATTCCATCTTGGCATCTACCAGCCCTAACAACAATCTCGATACAACTACTACACAGACCATTCAAAAAAACTATATTTCCATCCATTATGTAGCGGGTTTGTTTGAGTCTCTTAATAGAACATTCTCCAAATACAAAATTCAATTTGTGGGTAAATGCGCACATGATATATCCTCGATGTTTGATTCGGGTAAAGACCCCCTACCCCTGGTCAATCGCTCGGGTGTAGTTTACAAAATACCTTGCAATCATTGCAACAAGGCTTACATAGGCCAAACTAGTAGACAACTACACACCAGGATAACTGAACATAGACGCAATATCCACGAACATGAGGATAATTATACCGCATTGACAAGACATGCCATCGATTTCGACCACTCTTTTAACTATTCTCAAGCTAGTATTATTGATGTTGAACCTTTGTATTATAATAGGCTTCTGTTGGAAATGTGCAATATTGTAGCACATCCTAATTCTGTCAACCGTAAACAAGACATAGAACACCTAAGCAATATTTACACCTCTGTGATACGACCATCGTAATTTGTCCATTACCGACTGAGCTTGCTCTCGATTTTATCTTCTTAACACAAAAAAATTTTGTTTTCCGTTTAACCCGTTGACTCTGCGTTGCTCTGATAACTATTGAGATCGACCTCTTCCCACTACACACTAGACGTTCCACTGTGCTCATGTGCTTTGACTCAACCATAACGGGTGTGTATTTTAATTCTTTTAACAAACCAACTATAATTATGAATTCGTGGGAGTTACGTGTCGCTAACGTAGTGTGTTTCGTATTTTGTCGTTTTTGCCTTTTTGTTCTATTTATTCTTCAATCATCAACACGCATTTATGTAATTGGAAGTGTTATCGCATATGAGGTAATCTCTCTTTTATATTTGCTTCAACACCTTGCATATTATTTACATCAATATGTCTTACTTTGTCAAACCTATTTGTATATCATTTTTTATTTTGTTCGTGACAGATATTTGAATAAAATTGTTCTGAGGAGGGCCCCCACCAGGGCCGAAACGTTAACACGATAAAAAGTGTTTTGTTTTGTGACCTTCATATCCAAGAATAACTTTAATCAACAAATCTCCAAGGTCAAGATAAATCTTCTTCAACATTTAACATAGTAGGGTATATTTTTTTTTACACCATCAGAAAGTAGAGATTTGAACGAACAAAAAGCCCACCGACTTTCTCGAAAAAGCACACATTTTGACGTGAGAATTTTCGATTGAAAATTAAGATGCTTTTTCGATATTAAGTCAAAATAAGGTGAAAAATAGATATTTTAAATCAAAAAAATTACACTGTGTTTGGGACATAAAAAGGTAAGTTTTCTCCAAATTTCGTGTGAAAAAAATTTTTTTTAAAAAATAAAAAAAAAAACCAAAAACTTGGTTATTTGAATTTTTCACATAAATTTTGAGGTTATGTGAAAAAAGTGTAGGTACAAGAGTTGTAGATCTTTTTGTGAAACGTATATAATTTTTGAACTACTGGTAAATTCGAAAAATTAACGACGGAGCCAGGAATCGAACCTGGTATCTAGCGATGCTTTACCGGAGCCTTACTCCACTAGACCACCTAGCCGCCCTGACTCTGATGTCGTTAATTCCTCTCATTACCAGTAAGTTCAAATTTGTTTTCTTGTGCTGTGATAGTATATGTGAATATAGAAAGTGTTCTTCCTCTTCGAGCACAATTGTAAGAGTGTCTGTAAGTTTTCAATATTATAATATCAGACGGTCATTGACTGTCTTACGAGCTTCGCACCAAGAAGCGTAAGTTACCAAAATGTAAACACACTTACAGACACTCTTACAATTGTGCTCGAAGAGGAAGAACACTTTCTATATTCACATATACTATCACAGCACAAGAAAACAAATTTGAACTTACTGGTAATGAGAGGAATTAACGACATCAGAGTCAGGGCGGCTAGGTGGTCTAGTGGAGTAAGGCTCCGGTAAAGCATCGCTAGATACCAGGTTCGATTCCTGGCTCCGTCGTTAATTTTTCGAATTTACCAGTAGTTCAAAAATTATATACGTTTCACAAAATGAAAATTACCTCGTGATTAATATTGATATTGATGATGCATATCCGCATTTCAATATTATAATATCAGACGGTCATTGACTGTCTTACGAGCTTCGCACCAAGAAGCGTAAGTTACCAAAATGTAAACACACTTACAGACACTCTTACAATTGTGCTCGAAGAGGAAGAACACTTTCTATATTCACATATACTATCACAGCACAAGAAAACAAATTTGAACTTACTGGTAATGAGAGGAATTAACGACATCAGAGTCAGGGCGGCTAGGTGGTCTAGTGGAGTAAGGCTCCGGTAAAGCATCGCTAGATACCAGGTTCGATTCCTGGCTCCGTCGTTAATTTTTCGAATTTACCAGTAGTTCAAAAATTATATACGTTTCACAAAATGAAAATTACCTCGTGATTAATATTAATATTGATGATGCATATCCGCATTTCAATATTATAATATCAGACGGTCATTGACTGTCTTACGAGCTTCGCACCAAGAAGCGTAAGTTACCAAAATGTAAACACACTTACAGACACTCTTACAATTGTGCTCGAAGAGGAAGAACACTTTCTATATTCACATGTAGATCTTTTTATTACCTGCAACTTTGCCATTTAACTTTTTTCCATAGGACTTGTAGTTTTGTCGGCAATCGAGATAAATCGTTTTTTACCCTTAAAAACTCACCCCCTACCACTTCCCGACCTCAGATCGCCCGTAATTTATTTTTCCTTTCATTTTTGGTATATATTCTCTTCCTTTTCCAATAGGTTTCATCCTACTATTATTTTTTTTGGTTTCAAAAATTATCGACCCTGGTCTATTCCATGATATATGGGTTAAGAAAAACCATTTCCGAAACCAGTAAATCGAAAAATCTGAAAAAGTTCCAAGAGAGTAACTTTAAGTAGTACTACTGTATAACCAATTATAAAACAGATCCGAGAAGATAAAAGAAAAGTGGCTGAGTTGGTCGAGACTGCCTCATATTCTCACTTGAGGCGGTGGTGATAATGGTAGAAGCATACACTTTTGTTGCTGCTGATTCCCAATCAACGCTTCTGTTTATTTTTTTTTTTTTTTTTTTATAATTAAAATATATTGAATGCTTATTTCTTGTAATGAACTTACGAATAAGTAATATTAGCATTCTGGGGGGGGGGGGGGGGGGGGGGGGGGGGCACTGGGCTTTCTGGGGGGGCAGTGCCCACCCCTGCCCCCTCCTAGCTACGCCAATGGTTGGGCGCCAGACCCGATAGTTTCGATTTTCAAACAATAATATATATCAAGAAAAATAACACGAAACCGTACGAAAAATAACTAGAGAACCCGTTGTATAGCTGGCTAGGCTCAGGTACTCACACGAACTGCTAGAGTGGCGGTTTCCAAGGCAGCTAACAATAATTACAGAATCAAAGAAAATACTGAAATAACGAATAAACTCAAGTCAAGAAAAATGAACAGGTCAATCGATCATATATTGTCGAGAAGGTTACCGGGTTGAGACAGGCAAATGAAATGGTATCGACAGCGGTAGTTAATAAAGTAAGCAATAATTGTTCACAAACATTTCGGTAGAATATAATTAAACGGTAGCTTTGAAACGAGAGACGGTAGTTAACAGAGAAAAATGAGCGTAGGTCGGGAGAAGCGATATAATGCAAAAATTTAATTAAAACTAAACGTCACTGGGCGACGTGATCGTACCCAAGTTGCAAATGACGCTACGAAAATGATTATTTTGTTAATTAAAGAACGAGAGTGAGAGCTTTATTGCAATCGGTAGAAAACAAGGTAACGATAGCTTGGGAGATAATAACGGGAGAATACGACGAATTTACCATACATTCTAACCAGTACGAAACATTGACATTCATTAACAATTTACAAAAATCGGTAGCGTGAACGATCGACTAGATTTACGGTCAAGTACGATAGATAATTTTCGGTAGAGTTATTCATAAACAATAGAATCAATAATTTACAATAATTACGGATCCGAAGAATTAAACAATGAATTCTTAAACATAACTTTCGAGAGAAGACAAAATTACCAGAGAATACAAAATTATGAGAGAGTGAGAATTCGGAGAGTTCACAAAATAAAGAAATACACTATATACACCGCAGGCGACGGTCTAATAAGACTACACTGGCTACCTTGATGCACTTCTACACACCTGGGGTAGCATCCACCCGAACCTCTCGTATCGCCTCGACTGCCGGTGAACAGGGAAGTAAAACGCCTCCCGACAGCCGAGGGCACCACTCCTCAAGAAGGAACCAGCCGCCCGCTTTATCGGATGCCGTAAGGATAGCATACGGGACAGACCGTAGCCTGCCATCCTCCGACTTACCGGCCTGGTGCCGGACCGACCCTAAACCATTACGTCCAGATTGATAAAGCCATCGTTCTGAGAATCGACGCAGCCTTCCTATCAGCAAGGACTAATCATGTGAATCATGGTCCTCGGTTTAAATGTTGCGGTAAGCCAACCGAGTGACTGCATGATCTCCTTGATACTATTGGCAGCCGGCCACTGCCTATACAACAAAGCCGGTGGAAGTGAACAATGAGGCGTCACTCTCCACTCGGTAATTTTGACCGAGAGGCACCCTGTGTATGCATCTGTCAAAGAAGTCCCCAATGATAGGGAACCTGGACAGTAAATTGAAGCAGCTAATAAATCGTACGAGTTGGTGTCAACGACGAAATCACGAGCAGCACATTACGCCACATCTAGCGGTAATCTTCGAAAATGCATGACGACGCTGTAACCGGTATTCGCCACAGGGGGATGGCCTATTTGCGATGGGGGTCAACCAACCAATCAGAAGAAAGAAGATTCATCTCACGCAGCCCCCTGCAACTAGATCGAGCGAAAAAGTAAAAAGAGTAACCTAGTATGTCACATAATTTTAGTTCTTATTGAAGGCGCTAGTAGTGCAGTTGCACGGGTTGCACCACTGTATCAGTGGGTTGCACTCTGTAAAGGCCGTAAAGGTAATCGCGCAAACCGTGCAACTGTACTACTAACGCTCTCTACCGAGTGTGACAACATAGACTCGTTTTCTGAAACACGGAGTGACAGGGGGCTGATCTCACGACAACGGCGAAATCGGTGAACCGAACTCCGACCTCCGTCTATTCTACGCTTGACCCGCTGAGTGACAGCTACCATAGTCCTTACTCTCCCGTTTTAAGCTACCGATCCTTTTCCTCTCGTTCTACCGTTACCTTGTCTACCGTTTGTTCACATCCTCTATCGTTTCACTATCGTTAGCTTCATCCTTTCCCCGTAAATTACCTCCCGTCCTTCTAGCTTTCTCTCGTTTTTCTTCAAGTTTAATTTAAATTAGACTCAGTGTTGTGTGCCTGAGATCGTCTGTTAAGGTAAGGCTTCTGCCTTTGTATTGTATCGTTACGAAGTTGCTCATAATTTCTATTCTTTTTCTTATTGCATTTATCGACTTTGTGTGAATCATGGTCCACGGCTTAGAGTTGCGGTAAGCCGCCGTGTAACTACATGATTTCAGTCATTGTAGCAGCTGAGATAGGGAAAGGCGATGTTGTCAAGGAGTATAAGGCGATTTTGTCAAATGGTATCGAAAGCAAAGCATTGGCTCGTCGAGTTAAGCTCTCGAGTCAGTGCAAATAAAGGAACGCAACCTACCACATCGTGTGTCGTTTTCTATATTCCCTTACAAACTCCCCACCGACTCGATCCCAGAATATAACATCTGGCGACGAGGATCCCTTTTATCCGTGCGCTTTTAAGCGGTGGAGCGGAAAAAGGGATATCCACAGTATGCGAGATACGAAATAATAGTAACGAGTTGTGCGGTAATGATTGATTGGAAAGAAATAGAAGAGCTGATACCAACAGAAGAAAGAGTGTCTGTTAGAAATCGTAACGGAGTACGCGCTTCCCGGCGACGCAGCAACGCCGATAGACGAGTTACGCCACGTTATATCGAAATACGTGACAGACCAGAAGGAAGCAGAGATGCAGGCTACAAAAAGACAGCCCGAGCAAACACAGCAACGACCACCGGCTATTAAGAAAATGTCGACTATAGGCGATTTATCACCTTTCAAAAAAGGAGATAATTGGAGCGCATATCAACAACAATTGCAGTGCTTCATTACACTCAATGACATACCCGAAGCAAAACGCGTGTCGCTACTCATAACCAAATTGAGTATGGAGGTTTTCGAAATCCTATGCACATTATGTGCACCGGATTCATCGACAGACGCGAAGTTCGCATACAAAGACTTAGTAGATAAGCAAACCGGCCATTTACACCCGAAGACTAAATACACCGCTCGTTTTGAATTCAAAAAATGCAAGAAAGCACTGAAAGAAACGATTCGAGAGTACGTGGTCGCGTTACGAACGTTAGCTAAAAAGTGCGATTTTCCGGATAGTGACGATCGCATAAAAGAACAGTTAACAGAAGGAGTGCATTCGAAGGTGATTTGCTTTCAGTTGCTCAAAACGGCAGACGGTAGTCTCGAAGAAATCATCAAGACGGCAGCGCAGGCAGAAATCGCCGAGAAACATGCGGCCGAGCGACCGGGGAAGGCGTCTGATGATAGCAACGAGTCCAGCTCGATGTTTGCTTTGTGGCAACCTCGGCGTACCGGCCCACAGACAGCGAGAAGGAACTACGGCAACAACACGGGTACGATACACCGTCGTGCACAGCAAAACAGCTTGACGGGTCAACAGCGTCAACAATGACGACGAGGACCAGAACGAAGGACGGGTGTTTCTGTCATGGTGAAAATAATCATGTGGTAAAAGACTGCTTCTTACGCGCAAAATTCTGTTCGGAATGTGGGACACAAGGACACATTCCGAGAATGTGCACTAACAAACCGAGCACCTCGCGAGCGATACAGATCATAGAGACGGGACACGAGAATTCGGAGCAAGGATTAGAGAATTTAACGTTAAACGAGGGCAATATTTTTTTTGATAATCCGGGTAACGACGATTACGTACTAGAGACGACAATGGCGAGTTCAAAAGACAAATAAAGAAGCTAATCGAAGTACGACCGTATCGTCTGCGTTTCAAAGTTGGTAAACAAGAAATATCGCTGCTAATGGACACTGGAGCCAGCGTAACAGCAATACCAGTAGATCTACATAAGTCATTATTCCCGGAGCACGAGTTAGAGAAAACAGATCGTTCGTTGAGAAATTTCGACTCATCAGAGTTCGCGCCATTAGGCAAAATAAATAACATTGAGGCGTCACTTGGAAACATAAGTCGAGATGAATTACAAATGTATGTTGTGAATAAGGGAACGGCGGTGGGCGGCAGAGACTGGTTAGCCAGCTTTGGCTTGTGGCCGCCGAAAATATCGATCAATGCAATCGGAGTCTAGAATACGGAAAAAAAAATACAACAGATAACACAACGATTTCCCGACCTATTTTCACCGGGCTGGGGAAATTTCAAAAGTGGGGAAATAATGCTAAAATTAAAACCACAAGCGGTGCCAAAATTCTGCCCGCCACGGCCAGTCCCGTATGCGTTGGAAGAGAAAGTAAATTGCGAAATAGACCGGCTTCTGGAAGGAAAGCGTATCTTCCCCATTGAGTACAGCGAATGGGGAACGCCGATTGTCCCAGTAATGAAATCAAGCGGCTCGGTGAGACTTTGCGGCAATTATTCGGTCACAGTCAATCCGTGGTTGGAAATCGACCATTTTCCGTTACCACGAATCGACGAAATCATAACGACATTCCAAGGCGGAAAAGTATTTTGCGAACTTGATTTAACCGAGGCATACCACCAAGCACCGCTCGAAGAAAATTCAAAAAAAATTGTAGCGATATCCACGAAACGCGGTCTTTTCGGGTATAATGTGCTGCCGTACGGTGTAAGCACAGGACCCGGCTCTTTTCAGAGGCCGATGACTTTGAAACTCGCGGGAATACCAGGGGTACAAGTATTCATCGATAACATCGCAATCAAAGTTAAAAATAACGAAGAAATGTCAGAGACCTTAATGACAGTTTTGAGTCGATTGCAAGAAGAAGGTTTGAAGGTAAATCTCGGAAAATGCAAGTGGTTCAAAACATCGATAGAAATTTTTGGGTTTAGCATCGATGAGCAGGGAGTCTATCCGTTACAAAAACGGGTAGAAGCATCATTAAAAGCACCGAGACCGGAGAATATAACCATGTTAAGATCTTTCCTGGGCAAAATCAATTACTACTCGCGATTTCTGAAAGATATGATACGGACCTTAAGCCCGCTGAACGAAAATTTAAAAAAAGGTGTTTTCGCCTGGTTAATCGAAATAAAGAAAAGACTAGCATCGGCGGAAGTGCTAACGCATTATAACCCGGAAAGGCCGCCCATATTAACGTGCGACGCTAGCCCAGTGGGGGTGGCAGCGATATTATCTCAGAGAGGGAGCAATGGCGTCGAACGCCCGATAGCATTTACGAGCAAAAAGCTGACGGATGGAAAAAAAAACTATCACCAACTAAACAGAGAGAGGTTAGGTATAGTTTTCGGAGTTACGAAGTTCTATGAGTACGTATTCGCTAAAAATTTGGAATTGAGAACCGATAGTCAAGCTTTAGTCAGAATCTTCGGCCCAAAAACAGCTATACCAAAAATGGCAGCAAAAAGGATGCAGCACTGGGCAATGTTCCTCAAAGCGTTTAACTTCGATTTAAAGCACGTCCCGGGAGAAAAGAATAGCGCGGATTTTCTATCGAGAGCACCTATTGAAGATAAGATAGAAGTAGGAAGAAAACACGCCATATTCGACGGTTCAGAGAACAGTTATTTGAATAGTATCGAGGAATCCAACTTCGCCTCGCTCGACTAGAAACGAGTGCGCAAGGACACGGCCAAGGACATACATTACCATCCGTTTTGCGGCACATGGTAGACGGTTGGCAATCTGAAAAATTAATTAAAGCTGAAATGAAGCCGTTCTTTCGTCGGAGAAATGAAATGTCGGAGGATCGGGGATGTCTCTTATGGGGACACCGACTGATTATACCAGATTCATTAACAAAAATAGTTCTTTCCGAACTACACGCGAGTCACTTTGGAACGGAACGTATGAAACAACTAGCCAAATTTTTTGTCTGGTGGCCAAACTTAGACAAACAAATTGATGGGATCACAAAAAACTGTCTGCCATGTCTGCAAAATAGGAAAGATCCGCCGAAGGTTAGCCTGTCACAGTGGAAGTGGCCGCCAACGGCTTGGCACCGCTTTCACGCGGATTTTCTAGGGCGACTCTATGGCAAAATGGTATTGATAATTGTCGACGCGTTTTCAAAGTGGCCGGAGGCAAATGTAGTAAACAATCTGTCATCCGAGACGACAGTGGCGAAAATGCGACTTTTGTTCTCAATTTTCGGGTACCCGTTTCACATCGTGACTGATAACGGCACGGCTTTCACGAGCGATAAATTCAAAGATTTCTGCGCTACAATCGGTGCGAGACAGAGCTTCACTCCACCGCATTTTCCGGCGACTAATGGGGCGGCCGAGCGATTCGTTGATACTTTCAAATCACACATTAAGCGCATCGTGGAAAGTGGACACTCGCTCGACTATGCGGTGAATTTGTTTCTAATAGACTATCGTACGACGCCGCATGAAACAACGGGAGTGTCACCCGCTAAACTACTGCTAAGCAGGGAAATGAGAAATCGTTTTTCATTATCGAGGCCGAGTCTGCTAGAGGAGAGAATCGAGCGCGAATAGGAGAAAAAAATTGAAAACTACGGTGGAAAGCGATAGGTTAATTTTCAAATCGGCGAGAAATGCTTGGTACGCGATTATCGCGCCGGTAGAAGAAAATAGGTGCCGGCCATTATCATTTGAAAAACGATGTCAGACACGCCGTACGAGGTAGAAGTAGAAGTGAATATAGAAAGTGTTCTTCCTCTTCGAGATACAAATTTGTAAGAATGTCTGTAAGTGTTTACATTTTGGAATCTTACGCTTCTTGGTGCGAAGCTCGTAAGACAGTCAATGACCGTCTAATATTGAAATGCGGATATGCATCATCAATATTAATATTAATCACGAGGCAATTTTCATTTTGTGAAACGTATATAATTTTTGAACTACTGGTAAATTCGAAAAATTAACGACGGAGCCAGGAATCGAACCTGGTATCTAGCGATGCTTTACCGGAGCCTTACTCCACTAGACCACCTAGCCGCCCTGACTCTGATGTCGTTAATTCCTCTCATCTCGTAGAAGTAGAAGGTATGAACTGGAAGCGCCACGTAAACCAAATGATCGGTTGTAATCAAGCATTGAGTGAGGGAGTCAGCGAGACTGATCCGCCGCAAAACAACCATGAGATACAGCCGCGGAGGTCGGAGCGGCTAGCGGCGAAGAAGAAGTAATAGTAGGGGAGCCCAAGCGGTGATTTTGGGTTTCATTTAAACGCGGCAGAAAAACATAAGGGAAGAAACCTTGCACCCTGTTATGAACGACCACCATATATGAACCCTTAATATACAAGGGTGCGTCTAGGGCAGCCAATCAGATTAGCAAAAAAAATCGACCCTTGAATTAATTCGAGCTCGTCAGATTGACAGAAGGTAAGTTAATTACATGCAGAAAAGTGTAAATTTCAATATTCTAACGATTTGACCATGACATAAGAAAATAAGCGAGTCACTAATTTGCAAAAAAAAAATGTCACCTGGAAGTATTCGAGCGCGGATAAATTTGTTTTTATTTTGAAGGAAATCATGTAAGGATTACGGATATAATATAATCTGCCGGTTTCTACAATGTGAAAAAGCTAAAATTATTAATAAAGTGAGGTACGTGCAGGTGCTGAGAACTATGTATTTCCCACGCCGCGCCTCTCTCCCCTTCTCACTCTTTCTCTATTTCCCACTCTCTCGCATCGTCCCCACCATATATATGTATGTATATTTTTTTTACCTTATATATTATGTTCTGTTCATTGTAATTATTCCATTTAATAACAAAAAAAAAGAATAAAAATTTTCTTTCAAACTGTCAGAACAACGAAATTCCTCTACATAATTGTCAGATTCTAGGTCAGCACAACAAGGACATCAAGCTGAACCATCTGTATATAAATCTGATGAGCTTGAGTATTTCAAGGTCACGATTTTTTTTTACATTTTCAAAAATCGACCGTGAGTTCTGACTGCATCCAAATCGTCAGTCTTTTGAATATAATACCTTTTAGAGGTCACTTAACATTCCTCCTGAATATCTGATAAGCTTCAATAAAAATTTGTTTTTTCTCATTTTCTACCCCTTCATGCTGCCACCCCCGACTTGTAAGCCGGAAGATTGATATTTCTCTGTTACCAGAAGCATATAGGGTGTATACGATATTAATGTCTGACGCGCTCTAGTATTTCTTTGTAATAAATTTTTTTTACATTTTTGAAAATTAGTACACACTTCCCCCAGCAGTGAAAGGGCATATATCATATAAACTTTTTTTCTTTTTTAGTATCTAATCTTCACAATCAAATAGGTTCCCGCAACGCCTAAATAACATCCCATTTAGCCTCTTGGGCTCCCCTACTATAACGATAAGAGCGTTAGTGTGTAGAACAAAATAAAGACAAAAAATAAAAAGGGGGTGCGTTTAATTTAAGTTGGAGAGAGATGTAGAAGCCGAGATAGTGAAAGGCGATGTTGTCAGGGAGTATAAGGCATTGGCTCGTCGAGTTAAGCTCTCGAGTCAGTGCAAATGAAGAAACGCAACCTACCACATCGTGTGTCGTTTTCTATATTCCCTAACAAACTCCCCACCGACTCGATCCCAGAATATAACAGTCATTAATATAGTATTTATCGTTTCTTGGTTGCATCGTGCGATGCCGATTTTGTGTGAATAATGGTCCACGGCTTAGAGTTGCGGTAAGCCGCCGTATGACTGCATGATTTCAGTAATTAATAATTTTCGTATATTCTTGATTCTTTTGTACTGCGCGTAGGTGAAGTCGTCGAGAGCTGGAAACGGTAGATATAGGTAGCTGTTGATCCCTCGGTGACCGGGATTGCTGTTGTTCAAGTACCTTATTAGCGTGCGCCGAAGCGCGAAATACAGAATTTACAAAGAAAGAATTAGTTACAAGTAAGTATTGCCTATTTTGTATCGAGTTCGGTTGGAGTACCTCGCTGAGGACGCGTAAACTGGAAATTAACAACGGTTGTGTGCCCTTGTGACGGGCGACTCCAAAACGCCACGTTACACTACATAATTATAACGCAGCAATTAAAGTATGAAGCATCAGGCGTATGTTGATATGAAATTAAAGATTATCATTTCGGCATAATGACATTTAATGTCATTAGCAATTTAATGTCATTATGCCGAAATGGTAATCTTCAATTTAATCTCAACATATGCTTGATGCTTTACACTTTCATTTCATTTAATGTCATTACCAATTTGGTGTCATTACCAATTTCATGTCATTATGCCGAAATGATAATCTTTAATTTCATTTCAACATATGCCTGATGCTTTATACTTTCATTTCTGCATTATAATTATGTAGATAAACATATAATATCTATATTCACAAAACGGAGCTTATATGAATTTTGTGAGGCGCTTACGAATTTCTTATTCAGCCGGGCAGTGCTACCAACTTAATTTGCGGCCTAAAAAATTTCAAACGGGAAATAGCCGGTTATTCAAGCCTAATTCGAAATAGCCGGTTTTTCAAGCGAAACTCGAGATAGCCGGTTTTGCAAGCGAATCTCGAGATAGCCGGTTTTCCAAGCGAACCTCGAAATGGCCGGTTTTTGAAGCCGAACTCGAGATAGCCGGTTATTCTACGCAACCGTCGAAATGCACCAAAATAATTCAGGTCGAAACTACTAAGCGAGTGTGATTGTAGGAAATACTTTTCTGATGTCCTAGAAAAATGTACAGATTGGAATATAACGAATTGTAAAAACGTAACATTAATGAAAAATTTCTTCATATTGGAAAAAATTTTGCTGCAGCAATACTTTTGTGAGTCTGAATACAAATAGTTTTCAAAATTATCGTTAAAGCCTTTGCAACAATCGGTCGTTTGGAATTGTTGATACAATTTTTTTAATCAAGTTGAAATAACGTCGTACCGCAATTTATACATAGTATTATAACGAAGTTGTGTTCATAGAGTTACCCTGGCGAAAATAATTTCTACGTCAAACTATGAAAAATTGCCGGTGGTAGAAAATCATAAAAGCGTAAAAGATTATAGATATCGTAAAAAATCGTTCTATTTTTCGTAGAAAATTTCAAATTTCTATGAAAAATTATGAAAATCTACGACTTTCTACGAAAAATAATGAAAATTACATACGGGAAGTAGATTTATTTTTGTTCGTAGAATTTTGTAGAAAACGACGAGGTTAAACAAAAATTATGAATATCTTCGACTTTTTATAGAAGATGATTTCATTTTTGCACCCAAATATTACGAATTTCTTCTGCGTAGAACCGCGTTGAATTTTGTAGAAAAGTACAAAATTCTATGAAAAATTATACAAATCTACAATTTTCAGAGAAAATTAATTACAATTTCGGACCCAAACCATCCGCTAAATGTCGCAATTCTCTCATAAAGAAAACTTATCGCAGACATGGTTTAATACCGAGCAAAATTTGGTTCAATATCCGAAGACTGATCTTCTTATCTTCCGAGTACGATCTAGACGGAATTATAGAATCTGTCGTATATTTTTGAACTCATCTTATTTCAATTAGATAAGTCTCGTGAAAAAAAAAATTTAGCCGCAAATACGATGATCTACGAAAAATTATGAACTTTCACAGGAATTGTGACCACAAGATTACAGAGAGGTAAAAAAAAAACTGCGATAAATTACACAAAAGTACAATAACGTATGGAAAGCTGTGAGTTCGTACGAATATCAAGACTAAACAGACAATGAAATTATGCCAATCTACAATTTACAAAAAAGTTGAATTGTGTACAAAAATGTACAATAATCTACGAAAAAATATGTATTTCTACGAAAACTGAACGCCAACGGGTTGGAACAAATTACAAAAATCCACGAACATCCATGAAAAAGTACGATAATCTGTGGAAAAATTCTATGCCAAAACTACGTACGTGTACGAATTTCTCTACTTAATTGTAGAAATTTTCATAGAAAAAATCATAAAATGAAATTCGTAGTTTTGCGGAGGAATTATTTCCACCAGGATATCAGCTAAATTTGTTAAACTTTTTGGAAATAGAATAATACAGTTCAGTTTTATCTGTGTAATTCTATAAAAGTATTGGGGGTTCAAGGTGTTTCACAAAATTTAGATTTTGGGACTTCATTACCTTATGCGAATGAACATTAGAACGTTTGGCTGCTAGCTTCAGCCTAATCCCTTATAAGCTATGCGAGAGGGTGATAAAATCACCAAAAGTAGAAGAAACTGTTAGTAAAGATTTTATTGTTTCAAATGCTTCATATAGATATCATTAACAAGAGCTCGCGTTTTCTCCCTGGTCCGAGATCCGCTCTAAATTTTGTGATGGCGAAGATGTACAAAAATTTAGTTTTACAAAAATATCTCGTTCCCTGAACATTATAGGGCAAAATAATTCAATGCAAAATTGAAGGTGACGAAACTCTTTACAAACAAGGTCCTTTTATTTTAATTCTTTCTAGATACAAAACAATGCATTTTTTTATATCATTTCCACACAAAAAGTATAAAAAAATCACAAGAAAATTTATGATGTTAGCCCGTTGCAGCTCCACTGACAACCTTAACTTTTCAACTATGTAAGCCAAATTACACTGACGATTCAAAAAAGGATGCCTAAACGCTAACATCCACTATTTAGTAGAAGATCCGGCCCTAAATCGACTTTCACCGAGGTGATTAATGAATAAAACATGTTTTAAATTAAATTTAATACACTAAACAATAAATAAAAAATGGGTTGACAGAAAAAATCCTGGCCAGGCTATATTAAATTGTTAATTAAAAAATGATTTTTAATTAAAAATTGTACCGGTGAGATTAATAAAAAAATCTTATATCAACAGAAAGTATGAAACCTATAGAATGTGCAATTGATAGGTTGACGATTTTTTACCTGGATAGACTACTAGGTGGACAGGTATAAACAGGAATATTGACGTTAGGTTCTTACACTTTTCATGATTAATGAATAAATTTTATATCAACATGAGCGCTGTTTTATTGTGAACACGTTGATATAGGGTTGACTGCAAGAATATTGGCCCTAATAGCGGTTGACGATTTTTAAAAATTAAAATTTCAGCCGAACTGGGAATAGAGTGACAAAGAGGTCTAATCCAAGTATCCGATGCAACAGAAAAGGATGCAACTAAGTGTTTACTAATATATCGCTCTCCTTCTCTATCGCATGCGCACTCACTTTCGTTCGAGGGTCGCGTCGCGCGCAGCTGCCGTGTTGCATCCTTTTCTGTTGCATCGGATACTTAGATTAGATCTCTTAGTCACTCTATTCCCAGTTTGGCTGAAATTTTAGTTTTTAAAAATCGTCAACCGCTATTATGGCCAATATTCTTCCAGTCAACCCTATATCAACGTGTTCGCAATAAAACAGCGCTCATGTTAATATAAAATTTATTCATTAATCATGAAAAGTGTAAGAACCTAACGTCAATATACTTGTTTATACCTGTCAACCTAGTAGTCTGTCCAGGTAAAAAATCGTTAACCTATCAATTGCACATTCTATAGGTTTCATACTATCTGTTGGTATAAGATTTTTTTATTAATCTTACCGGCACAATTTTTAATTGAAAATCATTTTTTAATTAACAGTTTAATATAGCCCGGCCAAGATTTTTTCTGTCAACCCATTTTTTATTTATTGTTTAGTGTATTAAATTTAATTTAAAACATGTTTTGTTCATTAATCACCTCGGTGAAGGTCGATTTAGGGCCGGATCTTAGACTAATTGCGGTACAGTACTGGATTGGAACGGCACCGCCTGACTGCGGCATACCGTCGCATACACGGTACACAAAGGGCACTCCTCTTTACGGCAGATGGGTTTCTTGAAAGAAAAAAGGTTATTTGATATCTGGCTATCCTCTTCCCACATTCTCGCCACCATTAACAACTATTCCGATAGCGCAATAAATTTTTGAAATTTAGCTGAATAAATGTGAATGTGCCGGTCATAAGTGCTATCAACAATGAAATGAGATGAATTTTAAACATCAAAGATAAGAGATGATTTTTATCATATTGTGTTTTAACGCAATTGCGAATTTACTTTTATTGAAGTAAGTGAAACGTGGAATTTGGTGAGTCTGTGTAATCGATATTTTCTGCCGTTCTCAAAATTTGGTCAACTTTGTGCGACAATTGTTACAAAGGTAAAGGTCGTACCGAGATTATGTATAGTGTCTTATTCGTAGAGAATTTTGTCACCATTAATTTTGTATGAAACTATTTTTTACTTACAATCTTGTGGAAATAAGTTGTTGTGACACTCATTTTTTGTACCTTTTTGCTATCACAAAGTTTAGAGCGGATGTCAGGGGAGGGGGAAAACGTGAAGTCTTGTTAATGAGAAATCAGTATTGGCGAAAAAATTGATGCCAGAGGGAATGTAAATCACTTGATTAATCTAATCCAATCTTAAAAGCTTCTTTTCAAGTCAAAGCTCGCATGTATTGTCGATTTTATTCGTGCGCAATTCGCAATTGGTCAGGTGTCACTTTTTTATTGTTTATTCGACAGGGTGGACAGTTTTATTGAGTTGACTTCATGTAAATGTGTTTGGTGGTAATTCGTTTGATATTCGATTGATAGAGATTATATCCTCAAAATAATTGGCATGCACAGAACAGATATTTATGTTCGTTCTCAAAGTAAAAATTTTTATGTGACCCTTTTGCTCGAAGTTGTCGCATAAAAAATAATTTACGGTTTTTTCGCGATGACTCCGTTATTTATAATTAGAATTTTTGGAAAATATTATCATTCAGCAGGCATATGTGTACAGATCGAGGATTTTTTCAGGTTTTTCGCTGGAAAACTCCACCTTATAAAATTTGTAAACGCTCAGTAGTATAGGAAGGCCGGTTCTGAGTACAAACACCTTCTTTACCGACCGAGCCACTCCGCGCAGCCCAGACTCAAACCCTTTTCCGCTCCGCGTAGCCCAGACTCAAACCCTTTTTCGCAATGACATCACAGTCTGCCGTACCGGCTTGAGGTCAAAACCGTGCATCCTTTCCGACAGTTGTATCGGTCGAAGGTCAAATTCATGCTGTTTCACCAACAATCTTACCGACCGAAGGTCTATAGTGCTCGCCTGCCAACGGTGGAGGGCGCAGCGGGAGGCGAGAACTTTTTGACCGTCCGCATTCTTTTCCTACGATATGACTGCTGATGTGTAACATTAACCACTCCGAATTCCTTTCCCAATATCACTGATGTGTAACATCAACCACCCTCACATTCCTTTCCCACGTTATCAACCACGTGACATTCCAAAATTAATGGTTCCGAGAATCGTGTTTCACTTATTCGGATGTCGGTTTGATATCAACCACGTGACATTTTTTGGCTTGTAACTGCCGTGTGAACTCAACGATGAATTTTGAATGGGTTCAGTCAAGACCAGCGTGCAAGGTCGACCGATAGCCGCGGTACATTCAAAGCCATGGATCTGCGGTGTTGGGTTACTATCGCCCTGGGAATGCTAAAAGGTGCGCGCGGATACACAAACATACGTACAGCTGCCCTATAAAAAGGACGCTCATCACTGCAAACGATCATTACGTCACAACTTGTCAAGTATACGTGAGGAAAAAGCTCAAGATGGAATCCGCGAAGTGTTTGAGATTGATCGATATTATGGAAACGGCGTTCAAGATTTTGAACAAATCATCATCAACAGCAGAGATTCAGAAATGGTTAAAATTTGGAAGTCAAAATATTCGGCTTCTGAACAAAATTTTGCGAAAGGCTTCATCGATTGGAGAAAAGATGAGAATTATCACAACGATCGGACTCTTGAAAGCGCTCACGGAAAAATTCAAACGTCTTCAGAAAACGGGTGGAGGTACGCGGAAAGTAAGAAGAAGCGATCGAGTTCACTGGGAAGATTTGGAATCAGCTTTCGAGGAGAGAATTCGAACTGGATCCATCGTCAATTTAAAGCATAAAGATGTGGAGAGATTTCTAGAAGACGCAAAGGTATTAGCTGTGACGAGACTGAAAAACGCTCTGAAGAAAGACAGGAGCTTGAAAGCCGACGTTATCCTGGCTTGTAAATTTGAAGTTAGAAAAGATGATCGCACGGTGGAAGAGATCAAATTTTTTAATACGAGAAATGAAATCATCCTCCAGACAACGGATATCAACGAATGGTTCATCGAAAACGCGACGGAGCGTTTGTTGAAAAAGGTGGAAGATTTCCAGGAAAAGGATTCAGGCTGGTCGCTGACCGAAATAATCAATTTGACTGTGAATATCAACAAGTACGTGCCACTACGAGGCGGTGTCTTCACATACACACCACTACCCAAAGATATTCAAGATAAGAAGGCTGTCGTCAACATCCGTAACAGCGACTCGTACTGCTTCCTCTGGTCGGTCACCGCAGCTCTGTTCCCAGCCGACAACAACAATCCCAGTAAAATTACTTCGTATCCACATTTCAGCTCAGTGCTACAATACGACGGTTTGCATTTTCCAATGTCTTTAGACCAGATTCCAAAATTTGAGAAACTTAACAAACTTTCAATTAACGTTTATGGTATAGATAGTGCGGAAAAACAAAAGCGCAGTGAAATCGTACCCATTTATTTGAGTCGAAACAAGTCTGATAAACCTGTAATTCATCTTTTGGTGATAGAAACTGAAATCACTGACGATGACGATGACGATGATAGTATGGAAAATATTGAAAAGAATGTAACACATCATTTTGTATGGATTCGAAATCTGTCTCGATTAACGAGTTCTCAAATTTCCAAACGCTCACATCAGACGTGGTTGTGCGATAGGTGTCTGTCTCATTTTAATTTCGAAAGATGTTTGTCGAAGCACCGAGTTGATTGCATGAATTTAAACAAAACCAAAGTTATTCTACCTACAGATGAGGAAAAAATACTCAAATTCAAAAATTTCAAGCACAAAGAAACCGTTCCATTCTGCATTTACGCGGATCTCGAATGTTTACTGCAACCCACACATGAAAGTTTTGGGGAAAATAGAACAATTTATCAGAAGCATCTTCCGTATATTGAAGATGAAGGTTCGTCGAAATTCCGGTCAGGAAGAAGAAGAATTTAATACTTAGAAAGACGTGAATATAAAAAGTCGACGTTTCGGCCGGGCCCTGCCGACCATCCTCAGGCATAAATTGTATAATAATTAACAAAAAAATAGGATGCTTCAACACAACAAATCTGAATTGAGCGTATGGAATATGTTTAAAAACAATATTTGTTGTTTTACAAAAATTAGGTGAAAATTAAACAGTTGCACGAAACTGTCAGAGTGACAGTTTTAGGTTAAGTGTCAAAATGTTGAAGATAGGTTAATAGAGGAAAAATTGGTTGATGAGAAATGAAAATATGTCAGAAAATGCTTATTAATAATTTGGGAAATAGAATTGGGAAAAGATCAATTAATTTTGAAAAGATTACTCACAAAAAATGACGACCGGTACATGCTTAGGTGTTGTTAGTGGTACAGCATTTCGGACGGAAGTGAAGGTTAGCGGGAATCGATCCGTAAATCTATGTTGATCAACGTGTGAACTTGATCTATGTTCGAAAGTCATGGAGTACAAAGGCAGTGACCAAACGGAGTAAGGGGCGCCAATGATTTGAAAACACGATAATGTAAACTAGAGAATGTTAGAGTATAGGTGGCTAAGATGTTCAATATCTGTACGTTTGTTAACAGAGTTCCTTTTGTTCTTAAAGATATGGATCATTTCTTTGATGATACGTTTATACCAATTCGGTTCTGTAGCTAGGGTTATAGAGTTGTTGAATTCGAAATTGTGACCCAGGGTCAAAGAGTGATCTGCTAAAGCGCATCTGTCAGTGACATGGCATTTAATATTAGAACGATGACCAGAAATTCTATTTTTTAGGTGTTGTGACGTTTGTCCAATATAACTCATGCTACAGTCTCGACATGGTATTTTATATACACAGTTAATTTTCTCTAAATTAGGAGTAACAGATTTAAGATGAGAAAACAGAGACAGTTTTGTAGTATTAGATATTCTAAAAGTAATTTCAATTCCCTCGTCATTAAGAATTTTTTTGATTTGGCTAGATAGATTTTCTATATACGGTATAGAGATAGAGTTTTTAAATTTATCATTAACATCAGTTGGATTGTTGGAGTCTACATTCCAATCAATAGAGTTGTACATTTTTTCTACTCTATACTTTTTGATATCATTGATGAATTTTATAGGGTAGCCATTGGAAATAAGAGTTGTTTCTACAAGTTTTAAATTCTTTTTAAGGAATTGAGGGTTTGATATTCTAAGGCAGCGATCGAATAAGGATATGGCGACAGATTTTTTGTGTTTGATGGGGTGATGTGAGTTGAAATAAATTGGTATAAACGTATCATCAAAGAAATGATCCATATCTTTAAGAACAAAAGGAACTCTGTTAACAAACGTACAGATATTGAACATCTTAGCCACCTATACTCTAACATTCTCTAGTTTACATTATCGTGTTTTCAAATCATTGGCGCCCCTTACTCCGTTTGGTCACTGCCTTTGTACTCCATGACTTTCGAACATAGATCAAGTTCACACGTTGATCAACATAGATTTACGGATCGATTCCCGCTAACCTTCACTTCCGTCCGAAATGCTGTACCACTAACAACACCTAAGCATGTACCGGTCGTCATTTTTTGTGAGTAATCTTTTCAAAATTAATTGATCTTTTCCCAATTCTATTTCCCAAATTATTAATAAGCATTTTCTGACATATTTTCATTTCTCATCAACCAATTTTTCCTCTATTAACCTATCTTCAACATTTTGACACTTAACCTAAAACTGTCACTCTGACAGTTTCGTGCAACTGTTTAATTTTCACCTAATTTTTGTAAAACAACAAATATTGTTTTTAAACATATTCCATACGCTCAATTCAGATTTGTTGTGTTGAAGCATCCTATTTTTTTGTTAATTATTATACAATTTATGCCTGAGGATGGTCGGCAGGGCCCGGCCGAAACGTCGACTTTTTATATTCACGTCTTTCTAAGTATTAAATTCTTCTTCTTCCTGACCGGAATTTCGACGAACCTTCATCTTCAATATACGGAAGATGCTTCTGATAAATTGTTCTATTTTCCCCAAAACTTTCATGTGTGGGTTGCAGTAAACATTCGAGATCCGCGTAAATGCAGAATGGAACGGTTTCTTTGTGCTTGAAATTTTTGAATTTGAGTATTTTTTCCTCATCTGTAGGTAGAATAACTTTGGTTTTGTTTAAATTCATGCAATCAACTCGGTGCTTCGACAAACATCTTTCGAAATTAAAATGAGACAGACACCTATCGCACAACCACGTCTGATGTGAGCGTTTGGAAATTTGAGAACTCGTTAATCGAGACAGATTTCGAATCCATACAAAATGATGTGTTACATTCTTTTCAATATTTTCCATACTATCATCGTCATCGTCATCGTCAGTGATTTCAGTTTCTATCACCAAAAGATGAATTACAGGTTTATCAGACTTGTTTCGACTCAAATAAATGGGTACGATTTCACTGCGCTTTTGTTTTTCCGCACTATCTATACCATAAACGTTAATTGAAAGTTTGTTAAGTTTCTCAAATTTTGGAATCTGGTCTAAAGACATTGGAAAATGCAAACCGTCGTATTGTAGCACTGAGCTGAAATGTGGATACGAAGTAATTTTACTGGGATTGTTGTTGTCGGCTGGGAACAGAGCTGCGGTGACCGACCAGAGGAAGCAGTACGAGTCGCTGTTACGGATGTTGACGACAGCCTTCTTATCTTGAATATCTTTGGGTAGTGGTGTGTATGTGAAGACACCGCCTCGTAGTGGCACGTACTTGTTGATATTCACAGTCAAATTGATTATTTCGGTCAGCGACCAGCCTGAATCCTTTTCCTGGAAATCTTCCACCTTTTTCAACAAACGCTCCGTCGCGTTTTCGATGAACCATTCGTTGATATCCGTTGTCTGGAGGATGATTTCATTTCTCGTATTAAAAAATTTGATCTCTTCCACCGTGCGATCATCTTTTCTAACTTCAAATTTACAAGCCAGGATAACGTCGGCTTTCAAGCTCCTGTCTTTCTTCAGAGCGTTTTTCAGTCTCGTCACAGCTAATACCTTTGCGTCTTCTAGAAATCTCTCCACATCTTTATGCTTTAAATTGACGATGGATCCAGTTCGAATTCTCTCCTCGAAAGCTGATTCCAAATCTTCCCAGTGAACTCGATCGCTTCTTCTTACTTTCCGCGTACCTCCACCCGTTTTCTGAAGACGTTTGAATTTTTCCGTGAGCGCTTTCAAGAGTCCGATCGTTGTGATAATTCTCATCTTTTCTCCAATCGATGAAGCCTTTCGCAAAATTTTGTTCAGAAGCCGAATATTTTGACTTCCAAATTTTAACCATTTCTGAATCTCTGCTGTTGATGATGATTTGTTCAAAATCTTGAACGCCGTTTCCATAATATCGATCAATCTCAAACACTTCGCGGATTCCATCTTGAGCTTTTTCCTCACGTATACTTGACAAGTTGTGACGTAATGATCGTTTGCAGTGATGAGCGTCCTTTTTATAGGGCAGCTGTACGTATGTTTGTGTATCCGCGCGCACCTTTTAGCATTCCCAGGGCGATAGTAACCCAACACCGCAGATCCATGGCTTTGAATGTACCGCGGCTATCGGTCGACCTTGCACGCTGGTCTTGACTGAACCCATTCAAAATTCATCGTTGAGTTCACACGGCAGTTACAAGCCAAAAAATGTCACGTGGTTGATATCAAACCGACATCCGAATAAGTGAAACACGATTCTCGGAACCATCAATTTTGGAATGTCACGTGGTTGATAACGTGGGAAAGGAATGTGAGGGTGGTTGATGTTACACATCAGTGATATTGGGAAAGGAATTCGGAGTGGTTAATGTTACACATCAGCAGTCATATCGTAGGAAAAGAATGCGGACGGTCAAAAAGTTCTCGCCTCCCGCTGCGCCCTCCACCGTTGGCAGGCGAGCACTATAGACCTTCGGTCGGTAAGATTGTTGGTGAAACAGCATGAATTTGACCTTTGACCGATACAACTGTCGGTAAGGATGCACGGTTTTGACCTCAAGCCGGTACAGCAGACTGTGATGTCATTGCGAAAAAGGGTTTGAGTCTGGGCTACGCGGAGCGGAAAAGGGTTTGAGTCTGGGCTGCGCGGAGCGGCTCGGTGGGCTGCGCGGAGCGGCTTGGTCGGTAAAGAAGGTGTTTGTACTCAGAAACGGCTTTCCTATACTACTACGCTCAAAGCGCTGGTATTTCCAATGAATTTTGACCAGGCACCACCGTTTTTTTTTTTGTAGTATTCACCTGATATCATGTGATCATTTATAATATTTTCAAATTGTTCTCAATGTTGCGTTATTGTTTCAAAAATCATAAACTGAAATTTCCTACTATTTTATGGGCTTGACCGCAAGATAAGAGCATAACCGGATAAGCCGGTCAAAGTGCACTCTCATCAAGTGGGGTAGTCCCCTCTTTAAAATTAAAACTGTTAGAAATCAAACGAGATAAAAAAGAATGTGTCAGAGAATATTCCACATTCATGTAACGTCAATATCAATTCTTGTAAGTAAATTCTTGTTTAATCAAATCTTATAGAATCTAATATGTTTGAAATTGAAAACGTCGTCTTGAAACTTCATCCATCAAAATTTTATGAATTTGTTGAGTACTTTGAGAAGTTCAAATTGTATGAGGTGAAGTTGTCATTATTTGAGTACAAAGACAGCTTACTGGAAATCTAAATATAAACATTTTATAAATTATAAATGAGATAATAAATATCGTGCATAAGACAGCAAGCATTTTAAATAAACGGATGAAAGCATTTTTGTTCTAAACATCATTATATTATTTTCGCCAATGCGTGATCATTTTATTAGTCTGAGAACTTGAATATTATTAAAAGTTTATAATTATATGAAAAAATAGTTCAATATTGAACCAATGAAAGATAGAAAAGTTTTGAGAAGTAGAACACGAAAGTAAAATAATAGAATAGAGAAAAATAAAATAATAAAGTAGGGAAAAACAAGATGAGTGAAAAGTAAAACTCAGTAATCATAGGTTAGAAAAAATAGGGAAAACACGTGGTAGACTTTTAGAAAGATCGAACAAAAATATTATGGGTGAAACGGAAGTTCAAGTGATGAAGATTTCAATGAAAGAATAAAAAAAAAGGAAAACATTAAAGAAAAAGACAGGTGGATCAAGGCCCAAAATCAACCCAATGGAATCCTTTCTAACAAGGAAGGTATGCCAGCCCGAATTTTCCGATTTGTTCTCTTTTGTAATATGTTATAGTAGACTAAAAACTAAGCAACACATATTTTTTTTATCGGCCATCAAGCACTTCAAGTGGGTGAAACCATCCTTCAAAGTGAGGCATGTCAAGGGGCGATTTGGCCGTTTCACGTACAAGAACATAATATTTTTTAACCAATCCAACTGGAAAAGTTTTCTCATGAAGAGAAATGAAAAATGAATTTTTCTCAAAAAAAAAAAAAAAAATTAAGGGAGTGAGCCAGCCTTAAAAATAATCATATTTTTGCAAAAAATTGTCAAATTCAAGTCTAAAAATCTGAAAAAAATATATATTACGTATGAATATTAAATAAAATTTACGTGTTTTTGGATTTTTCTGAAAAAAATTATTGGCCGGCGTAATTAACCCCGAACGCTGTTTATCTTGCGCGTATACGCAAAATCGTCAAATTTAAGTCTAAGAATATGAAAAAATATACAATGCGTACGAACACGAAGGAAATATGACATGTATTCGGATTTTCTTGAAAAAAAATATTGGAGGGGTAACTTCCCTTAAACGCTGTTTATCTTGTGTTTACGCGAGAAAATGGTTCAATTGAAATCTAAATATTTGAGAAAACGTATATCGCGTATCTCTCTATCTAATAAAAAAGTTCTGAACAAATGAGCAGGTAAAAAAGATTATAATAGCAATAGTATAAAGAAGATTATAATAACAATAGTATATGCATGAAGTTGGCGGTGGGGTGAGATGCCGAAAACAAAACAAAAAGCATCTAGCAAACAAAACTTCCTTTGACAGCTGTCATCGGCTGTTTATGACAGTCTTTGACAAATATTTTTATAGGTATCTGTTTCTGACACGCAAGAAATAAACATGCAAACGAGAATTATCAAGATGATTCCCGACGGGAATTGTCTTTTTCGCGCACCGTCGTATCGTGTATACGGCACTCAAGATCGACACGCAGAGGTGAGACTGAGTATCGTTTCAAATATATCATACTGGCAAAACATGTCAGTAGTAGTAATGAAACAGAACTCGAGGAGAGTTATATCAGAGAAGAAATAGGTTTTTTCGGATCCTGTAAATCCTTGATCCGGTTAACCACTAAGTAAGGGCCTTCCCAGTTTCTTTGTAGTTTCGGATATCGTCCTTTCTGTCTTCGAGGTTGAAAGTTCCAGACAGAATCTCCGGGATTAAATTTTATATCCCTGGCTCGAATATCATAACGAGTTTTTAGTTTGTCTGAAGCCATAGAAATTCTACTTATAGCAAAGTTATGAATTCCTTCTACTATGGGGAAAATAATAACTGTAGCAAAATAAGGCGCCAAATGCAATTGGGGATGCATGACATCGGGGGTTTTGTACATGTGAGTGGATTCGTTTACGAAAACAATCTGAGCAGACCTGCATAGGGAGCCAATAGCAATGTCGAATGTCAGGTTGATCGGAAACAACCGATCAACAGTTGCAGAGCTGTCATCAAATCAGCACAAATAAATTCACCGGTTTAACAGACACTATATAAGGAAATAGTGAGGCGCGAAGCCCCTAGTGTACACAAAAGAAAATTTACGTGTTTCTGGATTTTGTCGAAAAAAAATATTGGACGGAATTATCCGTACGTACTGTACTTGCTTTTCTCCTTCGATAGCCAAAGTTCTTCCTGAATGAATCTCCAGCTGGAATCCGCTTTAATCGGAATTGTACACATTTTGAATTCCAAAATTTGCTATATCGTGTTTAACATGAGCCACAAATTCATCTGCTTTCACTTTTAACCGTTCAGCATCTTCTGAAGTTTTTCTAGCGATAAATTTATTGATTTTCCTAGATATTATTCTGTATGCGTGTTTAAATTGATTCAATCATTTTTTTGAAGCTGTAAATCGGAAATCTTCATGGCCAATTTCTTTCTGGGCTTGTAAGGCTCATTTGCGTAAATCATTATCACGAACGATGAAACCGGCGTCGACAGCTGCTTTAAAATTATTAAACGTAATGTCGAAAATTCTACCGATTTTTTTTCTATAAGTATCACCTTTTTTTAATAAATGAGCCCATCGTCGCAGTTAATTTATAGATTTTACGCTTTGAAAATTTTTTCTTACAGTGTCAATGCGTAAATTTCTTTTTCGTCCACTTCTCCAGAAATCTACAGCTCTTGATTATTAATCATACGATACATCTTTTTTGTCTTTCGTACACTCATTTGTAGGTGGCACGGGCTGGATAGTTAAAGTATGCATAATGTCATCTTCTATTATTTGGGTATTAGTATCTATGTATGGTTCTTGAAAATCTAGGGATTCTTCAATTGTCATTTCCACGCCATTAAATTTATTCATCGCGACCAATAAAATATCTTCGATGTTCTCTTTTAATTCATTTTCCCTTCGATTTATCGGAGTCTCTTCTGCATTTAGCGATTGAAATACGCCAAGCAAAAGATTGACGACATTTATAGTATTTACTTTCATCTTCAGTATTGCTGAAAAAATGTGTTGTAATAACTCAAAGACAGACGAGAGACAATAAAAATTAAACTTATTGCCACGCTTTAGAATTTTGATATTGTTATTCAATATTTATAATGCAATGAATTTAATAATTAGTTAGTCACCGTGTTATTTTGTTTATTGAATACATCTTCACATTGCATCAGAAAAATGACATTTATATCCCATAATTTTTAAGTATTAATTTAATATTAACCTGTGACGATTCTTCTTCGGCTTAAATTCCGTGATTCTCGCCACAATTTGTTAACATTTGAATAATTGAGATGAATGTGGATATTTGGATTGGTCGAGGAGGCCAAACAGAATATTCGAAAAATTATGACGGAAGGTATCTGATTTATGTTGCAATTACGGAATATATATATACCACTTTCGGAGTGCAACACGCACTGTGGGAGCTTACAATGGCTTGAGATAAAAAAAAAACAAGCATTCACACCTGATTCATTCAAACACGTAAAAAATAAAAATGCCCCTGCATGGAGGTTACGTTCTAGAGATGATTGAGAAACTGGTAATTGATTTTACTCGGATTCACTATCAAGAAACTCAAAATGAAAATCATGTGACATAAAAAGAAATTTTTGGTAAATCTATCAGATGCTATTCAAGCTTCGCAGAAACATCGAATGTGGCACAGTACGCCCACGATTCGATGTCGGGTTAATTTAGCTCGCAGTCCTTTTGTTGATTGTGGGTGGCTCAGCGGCTCCGGAGATGATTTCCTGGATTTTGGCGGCGGGTCCCCGGCAATGAGTCGTCACTGAATTTCACCGGGATGCAACTCCTGATTTTCAATGGCCCACAGGCTCCGAGATGAAGTTGGTGAAGTCGATGGTTCGTCACAATCAACAAAGTTTTTTGAACGAAACGGATTCTGTCCGAGTTATGTGAAATTGGAAATTGAATCTGAGTCAGTATGTGAGTGTCCGAGACGACCTCACGTCGTGACGTCCTCTAGCAGAGAGAGAGATTCGTCCGTCGTTTGCCGTAACGTCTGGTCAAGATCGTTCCACAAATACTGTTTACTTTTGTCTTTGTGATTTATGTATTCCTTTGCTTGGGCGCATATTTTTGAATATATATTGAAACGTTTCAAGTTTGCACGCTTTCGCCAATGAGACGTACAGTTTATTCGCGGGCTTTGTTTCGCCAAAACTTCACACGCTATGTGTGATATTTAGCGCATACTCGAAAGATGTATTTGTTTTGAGAGTTTCCTGTCTCTGGAATAGAGCTGCAGGATTCGGTCTCTGGACACGGAAGGAAGGTGGAGAAGGATGCTTGTTATTTGTCTGATTAACTCCGGGAACAGCCCCAATAGTTTGACCACTCCAACTTGGTTTTTCGAGATAGCCTCAGAATTTGTTTTCTCACCCTCATGTGCACAGGCACGAGTGGAATAGACCCATCATCATAGGCCGTGTAAACGGTTGAGGGTCAAACTTGATCTGTGAGTGTGAAGCACGCACAGATAGATCGCTCTGAGCGGTTGACTCGTGATGCGAAATTATTTATTTCGGGCAAGGAAATATAGCAATGATACGTCAATGTCTTGCTCCCGTGAGGCGGGATAAGAGACAGGATGAAAGGTTGTGAACTTCTTCTGGTAATCTCTAAGAGATTTTTGATAATTTAGGAAGGGATAGTTCTTCCTTATTTGCTCTGATATTAATGAAGTTTGCCTGCGGCAAGACTATTAATTGCGTGATAACGTGTTGGTCAGAGGAACGGTACTTGATTATTCTGGATCGTTGACTAGTCGGTTTTGGTGATGGATAATGATTCGTTTAGTGGGAACTAAGACAGAATATTATTCGTGTGCTAGTACGGTAGTCAGAAGGACTTGGATGGTAGTTCGGTTTACCTATGGGTAGACTCAACATTATTTATGTGATAGCCTGGTCGTCAGAGGGACGGTATTTGATAATGAGGAATCGTCGCTGACTGTTGATTTAATTATTGTAATTATTCGTTTAGATAGTACTGAAACAGAATATTACGTGAGTGATAGCATAGTAGTCAGAAGGACTTTGATAGTGATTCAGTTTGCGTATGGCAAGACTGGATATTACTAGCGTGGTAGTTAAAGGCAAGGGGATTCTACGCAAATGTACCTTCACCTGTATTAAGACTTTCAGTCGCTATGACCGTGACTCTCGACGGGTTCAGGTGTCCTACCTACGGGTCGGGGGATTGTGAGACGATCACCGTATCTGAGCTATGAGGTCAGACGCAATGCTGTTCTTCACTCAGACACGGCTCCCTGGTACCTAAGGAATTTATTTTATTGAAAACAATTAGGATTTATTAGTACGCTGAATGCCCTCCTTTGATGGGAAGTCGTGTTGAGGATTCCTTGCACGGGTACTCCACGTCTCCTGATCATGGGTCCTTGGTGTCCGGCTCCTCGTGGATGTGGGAAGTATGGGTCTTCTCGTGGAAGTCTGCGATGATCTATCCTGGCGGTTACTCAATTGGTGATAGATTGATTGATTCGCGTTTGCGCTCGTCTTATATACTCTTATTGTCTAGTTACGCCATTTTCGCGGATAGAGATTGGTCGCGTTTCCTGAAGAAGGGGTACGGTAAATCGTGTGATTTGATTGGGTTCCCGGTGTGTGGCGGGGTTATCGAGTGGACAGTTAGATTTGGCGTGGGTTTACCAAGCAAAATATTAGGGGGCTCGCGCTGAACCCCAGGTGTCGGTACGCCAGCCAGGCGTCCCGTCACTATATATATATATATATATATATATATATATAGAATAGAAGGAAATGATTTTCAATTAATAACAATGAACAAAAAATATTATTTCAATTCGTCTCTTTATCCAACTTATTTCTATATGAGAATATCTTGTCGAAAATTTGAAAAACTTACAAAATGTTTAACTGTTTTCTGAATGAGAAATTTACGATTTCTACGCATAAACTCATATAAAATATAAAATTTTCTCTGAAAACGAACTGCTCACTTTGACGTAGGGCTGACTTTGCAGAACTCACAAATAAAATTTAAAACATGAGCTACTTTCTCGAAACAACCACTATACAGTTAATATTTCCACACTGTGGAAGCAAATATGTTATCTTATGTATAAATGATTGCGTTGATAATGAAGCTGCTGATGATGGATAAGACGCAATATTGTGTCATGCTGCGATAACTCTTAGAGTGATATTCTACTCTAGAATCTTTAAAAATTCGAATTTATTATTTTCATTATCTTACGGTTTGAGGTTCTAGTGTAGATTATCACTTCAAGAGTAATTTATCGCAGCATAATACAATATTGCGTCTAATCCATTATCATCAGCTTCTTGGTTGGGGGACACTGTCTGTGTTCCCGACATTGTCATCGTTCCCGATGATTAATTTTTGAGCCTTTGATGATACAGTGAGAAAATCAAAAAACGCTAACAATTCAAAATATTTTAGAGGTAGTTCCGTCCAATATTTATTTTCGAGAAAATCCAAAGATACGTCTTATAACCTTGGTGTTTATACGCAATATATATTTTTTCAGATTTTTAGACTTGAATTTGACCATTTTTCGCGTACGCGCAAGATATACAGAGTTTAGGGGTAGTTACCCCGTCCAATATTTTTGTTCGAAAAAATCCGAATATATGTCGTATTTCCATCATGTTCATACGCTTTATATATTTTTTCAGATTTTCAGACTTAAATTTGACGATTTTGTGCATACGCGCAAGATAAACAGCGTTCGGGGTTAGTTACCCCGGCCAATATTTTTTTTCGGGAAAATCCAAAAACACGTAAATTTTCTTTTGTATTCATACGTAATATATATTTTTTCAGAATTTCAGACTTGAACTTGACAATGTTTTGCTTGAATGTGATTATATTTAGGGCTGGCTCACTTCCTTGATTTTTTTTTTTTTTTTTGAGAAAAATACATTTTTCATTTCTCTTCATGAGAAAACTTTTCCAGTTGGATTGGTTAAACAATATTATGGTCTTGTTGGTGAAACGGCCAAATCGCCTCTTGACATGCCTCACTTTGACGGGTGGTTTCACCCCCTTAAAGTGTTTCATGGCCGATAAAGAAAAATATGTGTCGCTTAGTTTTTAATCTACTATAACATATTACAAAAAAATCAAATCGGAGAGTTCGGGCTGGGATACCTTCCTTGTAAGACCGAATATAGGGCAGAAAAAGCCAGATGAAATATCCAGACTTCGAATGAGACCTTATCAAAATGCTATTGGATCACTAATGTACCTATTTCAAGCTACCCGGCCTGATATTGCCTATGGAATAAGCTTGTTAAGTAGATGTAATACCTGCTATAGTGAAGAATATTAGCAGGCAGTGAAACACGTAATGAAATATATCAAAGGTACATCTGATATAAGTCTAACATTCAATGTTGAAAGCAAAACTGACATATTTGGCTATTGTGATGCTAGTTATGCAGCAGATAAATTTGATTATAAGTCAATTATAGGGTACATTTTCCTGATGCAAGGCAGTGCTATATTAGCTGGCGAACCAAAAAACAATCTACTATTGCAAAATCATCTACAGAAGCTAAACCGCATTCATTATCAGATGCTGTTGACGAGACGTGTGTGAACCTAGCATCTCATGTGCTGGCATTTCATAAAAACCATGTTCCATGTTCCCGAATTATTTATGTCAATTGTTTACAACAAATAAACCGAAGAAGACCCGAAAAAGTGAAATGCTGGTTCGTATTTCAACCCAAGAAGAAAGAACGGACGATATCATCGTAGTACTCGCTTTTTTCAACTACGAGGCGAAGAGTTCCGGCCTCCCGAATTATTTATGTCAATTATTTACAACAAATAAACCGAAGAAGACCCGAAAAAGTGAAATGCTCGTTCATATTCCAACCCAAGAGGTAAGAACGGACGATATTATCGTAGCATGAAGGCTATGCCAAACTTGTCTCCTCGTCAACTTTCGGAGATATTACTATTTATTCAATTTTTTATTTTAACAAGAGAAGATCCGGGTGAGTCATTTAGACCCATTTCCTACTTTGCTCTTGGCCCCAGGGCGTGAAAATAACCCGAGAAAAAAATCGTTCCGTGACTTTTAATCATTAATCAATGCAAACAAGTAGCCGTAAAAAAATTTTTTTTGGATAATTTTTGCTCGAAATACGCTCCTTTTACCTGTAAGTACTGCACGGGTCAAAACGACTCACGGCTAATTTTATGTATTCGGCGCCTATTTTCACGGCTTTTTTCGATGGGATTGGTATATTACTTGGCAACTTAGTGACATGATGTCACTTGCAGCTTATTTGGCCTCACATGAAGATTAGGTTAGGTCAAAGGGTACCGCATTTGGTACTCTTTTCTCTTCATACATGAGTATTTTGTGGACGCAGATATTCAGTCTGAGTGAGGCAGTCAAGACGGATAAAAGCGTGGGCGCTTCGAAAAGCTACGGTCGAGGGAATACTCTTACCTTAAATACATTTAGAATATACCAAACATCAGAAATACCAGCCTTAAAACAGTCAGAAACAATGAAAAACGACCGTGGGTCAAAATGACCCACGCGGTACTTCTGGGTATATAGCCAACGCCGGGGATTCTAGTGTTAAAAATTCGGTTATCCATTTTTATTTGTTTTTGCGTTGTTATCAATCCTGTTACGCAGACGAATTCATCTGCAGATAATAATGTTACGCCGGGTGAAACGCCCTTTATGTATTATTGAATACATTTAATTTTCTTCGATTCATCTACTATAATTATGTATTCTGTTCACTTTATTTCTTTTGAGAATCTACAGTTAATTAACTTATTTATATCGCAAATATGTTTTGCAACAGTATTTCAAAATGATGAAGTAAATAAAATAAAATATCAATCAGTAAAAATAAACGGTCGCAGTAGAGCAACAGCGCACGTCGCACATACGGGGAAGTTGTGCTCCGAGCAATAGCTAAAAAAAAGGGAGAGTTTCTTCGTTCTGCGCGCTCTCTGCCTAATTCTTATTTCTAAATTCTTTTATTTCAAGTGTGCATCGGCTCTCTGCGTCCCTCTGTCACTGAGCTCCGGCTGCTGTCCCCACTCCGCCGCCGTCGCTAAAGTTGCGCGAACCGCACTGCGCGACAGTCACTCATTTCATTCAACTGCTCATCATCCGTCACAATTTGCACACTTTCTTGTAGTGGCAGGTTTTGAGCGCTTGCACACAAAACATACCCTTCGCTTACTACTTCTCACGATCGGTTATACGCCGTTCTTTTTACATTTTTCATGTGTATTCTTCTCTCAATCCATTTCTTCTTATTTTTTGCTTTCGTAACAACGTATTGCCATTGTTGTTGTAGGTGATATGTCATGGTATAGAGTCAATAAAAATTGTCTTCTAAACCAACTTTGGATGGATCTATAGGTATTGCATAAATAATCCAATATTGATCGCGATTCTACAGAAAAAAATGTATGACAAGGATATCCTACATAAAATATTATTAGAAACCGACTGTCGAGCGATCGACGATACCGGTCTCCTATACAAACCTGCACATAATGTTTATGCAATTATTTCTCAACGCATGAATGATCGCGGTTCAAAGATTACACCAAAGCATGCTTACTGTATTTTAAAAGAGGATCGCAACGGGTTTCGTAGCTTTGTCCAGAAAGCATTTAGATTATCAAATAAGACCACTGAAATCCCTAAAACCAACGACAGTTCACTAAGTACTGATATGAGTCTAAGCAATTTGACAAATACATTTGACATGACGTATTCAAAGAAAATCAAAATCGTCGTGTCATCTGAAAAATATCAGCTAATGAAACCTGTTCAAAAACTGTATTCTGGCCGCATATTTAGGAAATTTAGGGAGGGTTGGACCGATATAATCGCTAAACGAATATGGCAACAACACAAGATAGATTGTGTTACTTCGTTCAAAAATAATATCGTTCACCCTAGTGCGAATGCCAAAGCTTATGCAAAGTTTGATGGCAAATTTTTAGAACGCCAACCCACCATCCACGGTATCTTGTGCAATGAACCGGCCAAGGATGTCGATGTGGTATTTGAAGTCGAGATAAAAGATATTTCTCCAAACCACCATTCAGGTGAGAAGAAACGACAACTACGAGGGGACAGACGTGAAAAAATAGCTACCCGTTTGATAGAGCAACGCAAAGCAGCGGTTACGTATCGCTACGAAGAAGCGAAGCGTATAAAAGAATTTGGCGATAAAGATCCCCCAATACTCCCAAGTAGAGAAGTCTTACGTAAGGCGAAAGAGCAGCAATTGCTGAAGATTCATGGCTTATGTTTTGGTAATCTGGCTTTGAACTTATACCATCATTCCAAAAATGGGAAACATGCAGGCACTATTCATAAAATAGGCCTTGAACAATTCTATTGCATTTATTGGACGCCGGAGCAACAGCAGATTTATACCGAACGCTGTAAAAAAAATTCTGACGCAATTTTCACTATTGATGCGGCTGGTGGGATTGCTAAACGAGAAGGAAAGCACGATCCAGCAATATTCTTATACCAGTGTATGGTCATTACCGATAAAGGTAGTGTTCCGGTATTTCAGATGATATCTGCAGATAAAACTGCTCTAAAAATAGGCTATTTCTTGTGGTATATCCTCACGAAAGGTGCACCTATTCCGTCGATCGTAGTAACAGATTTTGGATGGGCTCTTCTAATCGCAGTTGCCAAAGTCTTTGGTATGTGCCATGATCTTCAGGACTACTTGCAGAGATGCTATGGCGTTGCAGTACTACATCAAGGTACACTTCCAAAAACTTATATACGACTTGATGTGAGTCACCTAGTACACATGGTGACTAGGTGGAAATGCTTACATGGTAGAGGTCCCGCTGTTCGTAATTTCTACAAGCGTAGCGTAGCGCAGGCCTATCAGATGTCGAATCTAAGAACCCTGGCTGACTTCTTCGAAGCAGTACTCGTAGTATCTTGGAGCGAATTCATTGGTTATACGAATAATAACGTGGCAGTACATTACATATACGAATACAATTGATAAACGATGTGATACGCGGCACATCTCTAAGTGACGAAGAAGATCACTGCAATGGACTGGCTAATGAAGGCTGCCAAGAAAAACACGATCAAGATAGAGACGATGATTCACAAAACGATCATGCTTCCGATACTGATTGGAAAATGTGGGCGGATACAATTTATCGCGCCGCACAAAATCTTGCTGAAAAATCGAAAAGCGGAGGTATAATAAACGGTTGCTACGATCCTGAATTCGCCAAGTAATTCAAAAAACAACTTATGCCCTACGCATCGCTGTGGACCGGTATAATGCGACTTCACTTCAAACGGGGTGAAATTATTGCTACATCTTCTGCCGTAGAAGCAGAGATTGGTGATATGAAAAGATTGTTGAAAGGCATCCTACCAACTCGCCCCGACAAATTCGTTTTACAACATATTGACGAGCATCTAGATGGTAAGGTAAAGCTTGCATCAAACGAGGGCGATAGGATAACAATTAGCGCCCAGAACCGAGGGCAATCAAAGAAAAAATCAGACGTACCTGTTAACATTTATTCTTCTGCGAGCGAATTCGAAGAATCTGATTTCAGTAAAAATAAAGATCATGGCACTGATTTCTTATCTGAGATTGATGGGAGTCATGTTATTTCGAAATAACAACTTGTCAACCATTCAGTGACAGTCGGATGCAATGCCAGACAAATGTAATAGAATCTACGAACAGTCTTGTAGGGAATGCTTCAACATTCACTATCGATGAAAACCGCGAGACCAGCACGCCTATTGAATTTAAGCAGTGGAATATTAACGAAAATTGGGGAAATAAAGCCGAAAAAATTAATATAGATAAGATAACTGATGAAGAACCCATTCCCAAAAAAAAATATCAGCAGACATGTCTCGACAAATGCCCAGAATGGGACTACATTAAGGACATACGCAATCCACAGCTACCAATGTTTCAAAATGGTCTTCTGAAAGGTTGCATGACTATCAAAAAGATAAGCATTTCTGTCATTAGAACATGTCCTTTCGATTCGATATTCCAAATAATTTTGAGTGGTATTGCGTGTCACAAGAGTTACCACGATGAAATTGCCTCATCCTCAAGTCCACTCATTCAACTGGCTCTCACAGTGCTGAAAGAGAAGAAAATCAATCCCAAACATTACGTGGAAAGAGCTAATATTCTGTTGAAATTGAACTTGTTTGAAGATGCAAAGATCTTGTTCACTAGAACAATAACGCGTCTAGATATCCATTGCAATGTTAGCCACTTGGACGATTACCTTTTTGCTCAACAGCCAAGTTGTACAAAAAATTCTTCATGTGCGTGCGGCTATCGAAACAGTCATCCTTGCGTTACAATCTCTGTTAACGTTGATATATTGTTGAACGACGGATTTCATATGATGCAAGAAGCTATCGATGATGCTTTGGTGACAAGAAGAATCTGCATAAGGTGCAAAAATATTCTGGAGGATCAAGTCGTATACAGCCCGCATATACTGCTGGATCTGTCAGTTATAACTAATGAAAATTTTGAGGCAAGAAAAAAGAACATTTCTCACCAACTCGAATCTATATCACCGACAATATCATTAGGCGGTAATGTATATGGTCTTGCTGGATTAGCACATTATGAAGGTGAGCACTACACGGCTTATACGAAGACCGGATTGTATTGGTATATGTACAATGATATGCGTCGTAAGCGCGAAAGCGTGCAAAAGAGCACAATTATCAAACCCCACTTGTTCGTG